>NC_135504.1:24324508-24693674 GCF_052857255.1 Amblyomma americanum | reverse complement strand
CGTAGTGGAGGGCTCCGGAATAATTTCGACCACCTGGGGATCTTAAACGTGCACTGACATTGCACACCACACGGGGGCTTTAGCGGTTTTACTCCAGTGTGCTGTGCGTTGTCAGTGCCCGTTGAAGATCCCCCGGTGGCCGAATTTATTCCGGAGCCCTCCACTACTCTCTGTGCTCATCTCTGTGCTAATAATAATAATTGGTTTTGGGCGAAAGGAAATGGCGCAGTATCTGTCTCATATATCGTTGGACACCTGAACAGCGCTGTAAGAGAAGGGATAAGGAGGGAGTGACAGAAGAAAGGAAGAATGAGGTGCTGTACTGTAGGGCTCCGGAATGATTTCGACCACCTGTGGATCTTTAACATGCACTGACATCGCACAGCACACGGGCGCCCTAGCGTTTTTCCTCCATAAATACGCAGCCGTCGCGGTCGGGTTCGATCCCGGGAACTCCGGATCAGTAGTCGAGCGCCCTAACCACTGAGCCACCGCGGCGTTGAAATCATCTCTGTGCTCAGAATGCATTTCAAGGTGTACTGAAGGCTATAACTACTTGCATGGCCAACATGTATAATGCAACTGGAATGGAGGAGGATCTGGCATTTAGATTAAACCACGGAGCTAGCCTATTGTTAAGCTCCCCAGAGCCGAATCAAGAGCGAGAAAGAGAGAGAGAGAGAGGAGTATAGACCACACACACACACACGCGCGCGCGCACACACAAATACACACGCACGCACACACGCACGCACGCACAAGCGTCGCTGCAGACATGCCATCTTAACCAGAAGTATAACAAAGGAAAGGGGTTTGCTTTTCAGCTGTATATTGAAGCTCTCAGGCTACCACCAGACACCTAAAGTCCTCAAAAGGTGAGAAAAGGGTCGTCCTAGCACTGACTTGGAGATGAAAGGACGCGACAAGTGCTCCCCCCAAGTGTTAGAAAAAAACTGAGTTTCTTGGTTGCTTTTGGCAAAGAACGTTCACTGCGGCGTCCCACATATCTGAATTGTTTTGGGACGTCAAAACCTTTAAACAAGCCAAACAAAGTTTTCTTTCTTTTTTGATGTTAGCAACGCTTGACGATCATGGAACCTCTTTACCGCAGCGTTATGCTCCCGCCACACTCTTCAAAACCGCTTCGGTTCGAATGTCGTGTAGTTCGCATACTGTGCGACCTCATGCCGTAGCGCTGGGCTATGAAAAAATGAGTTTGAAGAGAGAAACCGGCGAAGTAATTGTCTCACTTCTCAGTGGAACAATCCGCTTTCCAACCATAGCGTCCGTTCGAAAATAGAAGCGCTGGCACCGCCGTAGCGTTCTGCCACAATAAGATGGTGGTTACAACTTTATTGCCACAAAATGGAAGCCTGGATTAGTTGGGGCTGGTGCGAGGCAGTGTGGCCTACACTCGGGGCGGCCTCTCGAGCTAGCGTGATGATGGCCAGCTGCGTTGTTTTCTTGAACTAGTCAAGAGCTTGTCCCATTCCTCCGCCGAGGGAGGTTGCAATAATGTCATCGAAGAGGGTGGACTATCGCATTCGGGCAGTGGGGACGCCCTACGACCAGAATTCTTGAACTAGCCAAGCTTGTCCCATTCCTCCGCCGAGGGAGGTTGCAATAATGTCATCGAAGAGGGTGGACTATCGCATTCGGGCAGTGGGGACGCCCTACGACCAGAATTTCACGAGGGACGGGTTGATCTCCTTTCATGACACCACCCATCACTTTAGGCTGGAGAGGCGCGCATATCTGGCGCCTGGCGCATGCCTGGCGCCGACTGCAAACATGCTCCCTTCAGAATCCGGCAGTGCTTTCCCTCAAGGACCCCAGCCAGTACGACCCATACTGCCATAAATATGGTGAAAGGACCGAATACGCCCCCATTCTGTGAAACTGTGCAAATGATACGCTTCAGGCGGAGTTGATACAGCTCGCTTCTACCGAGCGGTGGGACGCCGTGCTGGTCAGCTCGGATCCCAAGATTCAAGTACGGGCAATCGAACGGGTCAATGAGGTCGCCGCCAGCCATGAGATAGCGGACATCTAGTATGTGTCTCCTGCAATCTGCCCTCGACGCAATAAATCTTTTACATATTAATAATAACAATAATAATAATTGGTTTTTGGAGAAATGAAATAGCGCAGTATCTGTCTCATATATCGGCGGACACCTGAACAGCGCCGTAAGAGAGGGGATAAAGGAAGGAGTGAAAGTAGAAAGGAAGAGAGAGGTGCCGTAGTGGAGGGCTCCGGATTAATTTTGACCACCTGGGGATCTTTAACGTGCACTGACATCGCACAGCACATGGGCGCCTCAGCGTTTTGCCTCCACAAAAACGTAGCCGCCGCGGTAGAGTTCGAACCCGGGAACTCCGGACCAGTAGCCAAGCGCCCTAACTACTGAGCCACCGCGGCGGGTAAATGTTTTACAATCCAATCCAATCCATTAAAATTGAAAATTGGCTGTTGAGGAAAGGAAATGGTGCAGTATGTATCAAATCTCGGCGGAAACCTGAACCGCTCCTTAAGCGAAGGGATAAAGGAGGGACTGAGAAAAGAAAGCAAAGAAAGCCCGTAGTGGAGGTCTCCGGAATAATTTCAACCAACTGGTGATCTTTAACGAGCAATGAAATTTCACAGCACACGGGCGTTACCTCGTGTTCGGGAAAGAGGCGACGCTGGGTCCAATACTGCTACCGACCACAGCAACGCCGCCTTCAAGGAAGCGCCATGGGCAACCTTTTCTTTATTTTTTAAATATGTTAGGAACGATAGATTATGGTGGGACTCCTGTCCGCAGCGCTGATTTCTTGCTTTAAGTTTGACATGAGGAACGCTACATAAGGGTGGAACTCCAATGGCGCAGCATTGGGCTGCCACAACAACCACAACAACCTTACAGACCGCTTCTGTTCGAATAGTGCTGAGACCCTATGCCGCTATGAAAAATTTTCTTCAGAAATAGCCGGAGAAGCGGCAATCGCCTTGGCGTTGACAAACCCGCGAGCAGAAGTGATCATCAGGGATTCAAAAGCAGCCATTGGCAATTTCGCCAAGGGCAGAATATCTCCCATCTCCTTGGGAATTCTCAGGAATTACCAGGAAGACAGGACAGACGTGTGATTGGTTTGGGTACCGGCTCACTCGTCAAACCCGGGGAACGAGGCAGCCCACGATAAAGCTCGAGAATCTATCAGCCGAGCTGTGGACGCTAACTCGGACGTCGAAATGACGAGAGATGGTCTTAATACTTAACATGAGATTACTCAGCATTATAGACTAGAAAGGCTAACCTTCCCTGCTCCGCATAAAAGCCTAAACAAAGAACAGGAGGCACTGTGGAGACAACTTCAAACAAAAACTCTCCCTAATCCAGCTGTCCTAAGCCATGTGTACCTGGATAGATATAAGCCGGAGTGAAGCAAATCCGGCGACAAAGCCACCGTAGACCACATCTTCTGGGACTGTCCGAGAGATCCCCAACCAATATCGCTCAAGAGGCTCGCGCTCCTGGGCCCGTGGGAGACCTTGTTGCTCAGCTCTAACCTGGAAACCCAAGTACCGGTGGTGACGAGAGCAGAAGAGGTCGCCGCCAGCCTCCACTGACGGCCATCTAACAAGATCAACAAACCGATTTATAACTCAAGACGATAATAAACGTTTTTCAATTCAATCCAAAATTTTAGAATGGAAACGGTCCCCCTATCCTCTCTTCCTCTCCCCTCACCTTTTTCATTTTCAATTCCTCCTAATATCCTTTACTTCCGTAGCCTCAGCTAAGGTGCTTCAGTATCGATGGCAGATGTCGGGGCTAGCAAAAATCTTTTCCTTCCTTTTTACTATTATTTTAATAAAAAAAACGACTACTACCAGAAAGGAAATGGCGAAGTAATCGTTTTTATGGAGGAAAAACGCTAAGGCGCCCGTGTGCTGTGCGATGTTAGTGCACGTTATTGATCCCCAGGTGGTCGAAATTATTCCGGAGCCCTCCACTGCGGCACCACTTTCTTCCTTTCTCCTTTCACTCTCTCATTTATCCCTTCTTTTACGGCGCGGTTCAGGTGTCCAACGATATATGAGACAGATACTGCGCCATTTCCTTCCCCCAAAACCAATTATAATTATCAGCACAGAGAGCAGTGGAGGGCTCCGGAATAATTTCGACCACCGGGGGATCTTCAACGGGCACTGACATCGAAAAAGCACACTGGAGGAAAAACGCTAAATCGCCCGTGTGCTATGCAATGTCAGTGCACGTTAGAGATCCGCAGGTGGTCGAAATTAGCTCGCAGGCTCGGCCGCTCGTTTTCGGGAAAGAGATGAAGCTTGATCCAACACTCGTGCCTACCACAGCAACGCCAGCTTCAAGGAAGCGCCACGTGGCGAAGTTTTCTTTAGTTTTAAATGTTAGGAAACATAGATTATGGTGGAACATCATTGCCGCAGTGTTGATTTCTTGCTTTAATTTTGACGTTAGGAACGCTACATAAGGGTGGAACTCCAATGGCGCTGCATTGTGCTGCCGCAACACCCTTCCAGACGGTTCCTGTTCGAATGTCGTGTAGTTCGCAAGGTGCTGAGACCCTATGCCGCTATGAAAAATTGTTTTTGACGATAGGAAACGGTCCCCCTATACTCTCTTCCTCTCCCCTCACCTCTTTTATTTCATTTTTCAATTCGCCCTGCTATCCATTATTTCCGCCGCCACAGCTCTGGTGCTTCAGTATCGATGGCAGATGCCGGGGCTGGCAAAAATCTGTTCCTTCGTTTTTATATTATTTTATAAAAAACCACTACCACCACAAAGGAAATGGCGAAGTAATCGTTTTTATGGAGGAAAAACGCTAAGGCGCCCGTGCGCTATGCGATGTCAGTGCACGTTAATGATCCGCAGGTGGTCGAAATTATTCCGGAGCCCTCCACTACGGCACCTCTTTCTTCCTTTCGTCTTTCACTCCCTCCTTTATCCCTTCCCTTACGGCGCAGTACATTTTTCTAACGACATAAGCGACAGATAATGCACAATTTCCTCCTCCCCCCCCCCCCAAAAAAAAAAAGCAACTGTTATTCAGGAATCATCTCACTTCTCGGTGGAACAACCCGCTTTCAATCCAGCGTCCATTCGAAACTAGAAGCATTGGTACCGTTGGAAGCGTTGGTTCTACAACAATAAGGTGGTGGTTACAACTTTATTGCCACAAAATGGAAGGGATTAGTTGGGGCAGGCGCGAACCCAGGGTGGCAGCAAGCCGGGGGCGACCTCTTGAGCTCGCGTGATGAGGGCCAGCTGCGTTGTTTTTCCTGAACTGGTCAAGAGTTTGTCCCATTCATCCGCCGAGGAGGCAGGCAAGAGTGTCGTCGGAGCGGGGTTGCTAGCGCATTCCCATAATATATGGTCTTGTGTGGCATGCGTCCCGTCGCCACAGTGCGGGCATGCAGGGTCATATTCACCGTTGGTGATTAAACGTAATCGGTAGGGGCTAAGAATGGCCTTTGTTTGTAGGCGTCTGAGTGTCGTTGCTTGCGCCCTGTCCAGGTCGGGGTGAAGAGCGGGATACGTGCAACTTAGCTCGCGATGAAAGTTTGTAATCTCCGCGTACGGCGAGGCGCCTCGGCGGGGGCGTCCGCTCCCGAGAGGTCTCCCGTCCCCCGGTTCGTTAAACCTACAGTACGCCACTTTCAACTGTGCGTTTCTTCGAATCTCTCGCAGTAGCCGCAACACTGTTCAGATTCTATTCTACCCGTCATCCCTAGCTTCGAATGCCGTGCTGTTCCCTCTTGGTTTTTCTCTGGATCACATGTGTGGTGGGTGTTTTCAGCTGTAGATTTGTGGAGGGCTATCCTTTGCGCAAACGGTGTTGCTGTCGGCGCAATATTGGATAACAGGAAAGTTGCAGACCAGGGAAAATCAACATGTCCTTGAGCGATAAAGTGACCCGTGGCCCTGGCAAACGTTGCCTCCGAGATTGTAACTTCTGTGGCCGCATAACCCCGCTATACTATTCTGAACAGGCAGGGTGTCGGTATAGTTGGCGTAGGCTGGGAAAGGGAACGGTTAGATAACACACTCCTCCGTGGCTTCTCCGCGCTGTAAGGGAAGGAACGAAAGAGGAAACGAAAAATAAAGAAGTGCAAAAGAGGCAGCGCAATTGAGGGCTACGCAGTAATTTCGATCGGTTGGCGTTCTTCAACGAGGACTCATGTTGTGCAGCACACGGGCGTTTTTCGATATAAACAGCCCCTGAGGTGTCTGAAATAAGTATAGTTACTCGATTGAACAGCGTAACAATCCAAGGGGCGCCGATACAGTAGATACAAACGCAGCACTACAGTGTTCCAAACGCCCTACGCCACAGCTGTTTCCGGCATTGAAGAGCAGGGATGAAAAGGGGGATCTTTTGCAGATACAGCCGTTGCCGCTCTGGGGACGCAGTTGATGCAGCGCACCATTTTCCTCTCAGTAGTTTCCCTGACAGCACTCTGAACTGCCCTTTGTTTGCACGCGGCAGTGGTTAGGCATAGCTGGAGCCCGTCGGCAGGCCCGTGCACTTTCCTCTATCATCCTGTAATCGCAAAAACATGGAAACCTTAGGGAATGTATATCCTCAGACATGGATGTCTGCGATAATCTTACAATACCACCAAACGCCGGCGTCGGAGATCACCAGCGAGACGCGAATTAGTTATTCCGACTGAGCTAAGCCTGGGCTAGCGTCGCCGACTTGATTTTTTTTGTCGTCTCGCACTCAGGGAGACGTCAAAGTGTGGCGGCTTCTCTTTATCGAGCGAGTGCTAAGGTTGTGACCGCGAATCGTGCATCGGGGCCTCCTTTGAGAGCAATGGCCACCGCAACGACAGGACATAAACTCTGAGATTGGCGCCCATGTGCTGGGCGATGTCAGTGCACGTTAGAGATCCCCAGTTGGTCCAAGTTATTCCGGAGCCCTCCACTGCGGCACCTCTTTCTTCGATGATTCGCTTAGTCCCTGTTTTATCCCTTCTCTTACGGCGCGGTTCAGGGGACCGCGGATATGTGAGACAGATACTGCGCCATTTCGTTTCCCCCCAAAAAAATTTTTCAGTGTCGCCTGGCTTTACCGCGCACCGGACGGAGGCTTGCTGCTGCAGTGTATGCGCTCGCACCCGCGCTCACGAATGGGCGCGGCGCTGCTCGAGTATGAGCAATTGACCCAAGGCCCACCCCCCTACGGCTTCTGCGTACCCTGGCCTGCTGCCTCGGAGGTACAGCGAGAGATCGTCGGCCTTGCGGGAAAGCGGAGCACACCCCTCTGTGCTTTGCAGCAGCTGGCCAGAGACGTCATACACGAGGAGCTCCAGGACCATCTCCTCGTGTACACCGACGGCTCAGTGGCCCGCGACAGCTGCTCCCTTGCTGCTGCGGCCACCATCCCCGCCTTGCGACTGCACAGCCAGCAACACGCAGCCTTCCTGGGCTCCTCGACCACGGCGGAGTTGATGGGGATCCGGCTCGGGCTGGACCTGCTGCTCATCATCGGCCCTCCGCCGCCCAGGAGTGCTCTGCTGTGCGACTCCCGCGCCGCCCTCAGCCGCCGGCAATCTAACGGCCGCGGTACCCTACTAGTGCGAGAAAATCGCTTGTGCATCGAGCGCCTTGCGCAGAGAGGTTGTGTTGTGCGTGCACAGTGTGTGCCCGGTCACTGCGGCATCGCCGGCAACGAAGAAGCTGACGACCTCGCGACCGCTGCACACCAACTGCCTGCCAGCGATATGCCCCTTGCGCTGGAGGACGTGCGTGCGGCCATCCACGACCATCTCCGAAAGCAGCACCCCGACCCACGCATCGCGGGAGGTGAGCGCATCGACAGTGTCACCGGCTGTCGCGCACTTACACGGTCACAACGTGCAATGATCCTCCGCGCGCGCATTGGCTGCGTGTGGCCCGGGGAACGACGGGTGCGTCACAGAGTCGCGACGAGTGATGTGTGTGACGGATGCGGTGCTAACACTAGAACACCTGCTCCTTCACTGTGCCGCGTTCGCCGATGCTCGTCGCGATATGCTCGCGGCCTATAGGGCGCAGGGCATACTACCAGACTCCATCAAGACGCTATTTTGGCCGCAGGGCAGTGCGCGCACTCGTGAGCGAACTTTGGTGAGCCTCTGTGCATTCCTCGAACACACGGGCTTGACGTCCCGTCTGTTCTCCGTCAGGTAGTTACACGAAGTGACCGAACGCTCCGCGAGTTCTACCTTGAACGACTAATAACTGGACGCCCCACTCCAGTTGTAACCAACACAGTGCTGTGCGCGTGTGTGATTTAATTCCTCTAAAATGAACTAATCACGCGCACAACCTGGACACATTTCTTATTGTGTATATAGTTTGTACATATTACTTCTCCCCCTATCCTCTCTTCCTGTCCCCTCACCTCTTTAATTTCATTCCTTCATTCTGCCTGCTGTCCTTTATTTCCGCTGCCCCAGCTCAGGTGCTTCTGTATCGATGGCAGATGCCGGGGCTAGCAAAAATCTTTTCCTTCCTTTTTACTATTATTTTTAATAAAACCACTACCACCCCCCCCCCCCCCCTCTGAGCGAAGTAGCTTCTAGGAATAATTGGTTTCGAAGCGGAGTCACCCTCCACTTGTTGTCTTCGACTTCCACAGCGCGCGTGTTCGAGACGCGCCGGGACCTTGCGTTCCCATAAGGAGCAGTGGTTATGCGTTATCGTACGACAATTCCCATTGGTTCCATACAGTCTTTTTTTCTTTATGCGTTCATGGAGGCAGAAGCGCCGGCACGCGCATGACGTCTCCAAGCGTAGCCAATGACGGCGGAACACGTGCAGCTCGTGGTGTCGCATATGAGCCAATCGCAGAGCGGAACAGGCCACTATAAAGGAGAAACAGCGCAGCCATTTTGCCTTTCTCTAGGGGCTCGACAGGCACTCAAGACGTCCGTTCCGTTGATTGCCATTTGTGTTTGTGGCCTGCTATCTGAATGGGGAAAGGAAAGCGCAAAGACAAGAAGAAAAACGACTCAGCTGCTGGACCTCCAGGTGCGTAGCGAATTTCCTTTCGGTTCTGTGGCCTCCGCCGCAGTCTCGTTTGGGTGCTCGATCCCTTTGTTCATCTGGCGTCACTTGCTGGTCGCTTTAGGCCTAACCTCGTGGGCTGGGATGATTGTGTTCTAAACGATAGTTTTGCGAGAAGGCTGAACGAAATGCACGAGCTTCATTACCCGTTTGTTTTCGCTATTATGCACCATCGTTTTTACGTGAGCGTGAGTGACCGTGACTTGAGAGAAAAAAAGAACCTGGTTCGGTTGAGCCGAAGCGACCTCGGCAGCCTTCTAATCGCGTTAAGGTGGGTTGACGTGCAAGCAAATGAGCGAATACAGCGATTTTTTTCTGAGAGGACCTATAAAAAAGGGGGTCCAGCCGAGCCGCGCATTTGTGACCGGCGGCGCGTTCCTGCCGTGAATGCCTTGCCGAACGTTCGCCTTGCGCACGCGCACTGTTCGTCTCGCCGCTCCTCGAGCACGTTCTGCTGCACGCGTCGCCCGTTCGCCTGTGTGTTCCGGCCATGCTGCTGACCTGACACGGAGCAGGTGCTGTGGAACGTTCTTCCGCTTGGTCAGTGCCTTGATCCACGGCACGTTTCCGACCGCTGCTGTCTCGTTTTAGCCCGTTCTTCTTGGTGCACAGCAACCTCTCTGCAGCGCCGCACCCCAGTCCCCTCAGCGCATTTACGATTCCTTTATGGTTTATTTGAGTTTAACGTCCCAAAGAGACTTAGGCTATGAGGGACGCTGTGGTGAAGGGCTCCGGAAATTTCGACCACCTGGGGGTTCTTTAACGTGCGCTGACTTCGCACAGAACACGGGCCTTATGAATTTCGCCTCGATCGAAATTCGACCGCCGCGGCCATCGAACCCGCGTCTTTCGGGTATCGTGTTTCTGCTTCATTACTCTGTTACCGCTTCATTTTTGGCTTGGGCTATCCGCATTACCCGTCACAGTGGCTCAGTGATTAGGGCGCTCGGCTACTGTTCCGGAGTACCCGGGTTCGAACCCGACCGCGGCGGCCGCGTTTCGATGGAGGCGAAACGCAAAGGCGCCCGAGTGTTGTGCGATGTCAGTGCAGGTTAAAGATCTCCTGGTGGTCAAAACTTTTTCGGAGACCCCACTACGGCACCTCTTTCTTCCTTCCTTTTTTAACTCGCTCCTTCTATCCCTTACCTTCCGGCGTGGTACAGGTGTCCACCGAGATATGCAAGACGGTTACTGCGTTATTTTCTTTACTCAAAAGCCAATTTTCAAAAAATACCTCTCCCCGGATTGTGGTCGCTATTTTTCGCGACTGCGTGTTTTTTTTGTTTTAGTGTGGGGGGGGGGGGGGGGGGGGCTGCCAGGTGAAGTCAAGGCGGCTTAACAGCTTGACGAGTTTGACCTTGAACCGAGGAGAAACCACGTGAGAGCTATGACGTCACTCAGCCGCCACCGTCGCGTTCATTGTGATCATTGGCATTGGCGTTCACCATGTTGTGGACTCCGTCGATTTTGAGGAAAGGAAGGGAATTTGGGAAGCGCGTTTCCCACAACCAGCATGTGCTGACATTCTCCGTGACAGCAAGCGTTTTCCGCGGTAAGAAAGGTGCATACATTACGCCCGATATATAAATGAAAAAAATTGAATGCTGATTCGACGGACGGTAATTCGAAAGTTCAGCCCAGGTCTTCGCAAGCCGCCGCTACCGCTTGGCAGGTCTCGTGTTACGTTGCTAGCCCCCCTCCGGCATCGTCCCGTAGCAGCCGCCTTCCGGCTGTCCATTCCTCTCGCCGTGTCAGGTGGCGCTTCGCTCTGCTACTACGTGCCAACACGTCACCTGTCACACTCCGTAACACGTCATCTGTCAGGTAGCATGTTACAGCGACTACGATGCGGAACGCAGGAACGGGCGAGCTGCGCCCTAAACGGAATGAAACTGAAGAAGTCACTGCAGTTGAACACGAAGCGAAAAGTTTCACCACGTTTGGTAAAGCATTCATCGCATAGGCCGGAGAATAACATTGGGCGACCTTCAGCCCAACCACGTTAGCCGTGTATGACCATACGTGGTACAGTTATGGCGTTGCTCTTGACCCTTTACCCATGACCTTTAGTTGACCTCTGATCTTTGACCTTGGGTGATACTACGTCTAAGCCATGTCGTGTGTGTATATACTATAGAACAGCCGTGAATGCAGGCGCTGCCATGGACGAGCCTGAGGCACTTTGCAAGCGTCCTTGCTTTTCGCTGAATTCCAGGGTTAGCCAAGTTGTTTTTTTTTGTTGTTTTAGAAAATTGTTTTTTATTCTCACGTATACAGCTAGACGAAAAGCGTGCGCGTGAGTCTCAAGTATATTGAATGCGCGTCGGGGCTTGTCGTTTGCCACTTCTTCGTTGCTGTGGGGGGAGGGCTGATCACATTTGTGTGAAAATTAAGACCCTGCGCGACAGCTATTGCCTCGCACTAAGTTCTTCAGTGCAAGGGCTATACGACGCTCTTTGGGGGAGCTGCATGTTTAGTCGCGTTTAGTCACGGAGCATGCCATTATCGGCTTACACAGCTGTCTGAGTTGGGACGGCTGTTCCGACCTGTTCTCTCGACCACAGTATACTGAGTTTTCGGTCACTGACCATGTCAACTATGTTAACTGCAGTCAGCTGACCACTTTCACATGGTGAGTAAACCGAAGATTCATTCTTGCGACCTGACCAGACGGCATTCCATCAAACCATCGACTAAGTACTCTATACCAGCTGTCTTTTCCCGTTGAGCAGACGAGGGAAGGGACAAGAGGTGCTCGTTATGATATGACGGAAGCCAACAGTCACCGAAACCAAGAAACTTAGGGGATGCTTTCTTAAATAATTTGTGGTGTTCATCAGAGGAGGCCTAATAGGGCAATGACTTTTTAAATAGTCTCTTTGCGACTTTAAACCACCATAAAGAAGCGAACCTTTTTAAAGATTATTCATTAGAAAGCAGAAGAAAAGCAACCACATGCCGCCGGTGGGGTCTGAAACCCACGACCTCTGAATTTCGCGTCCGGTGCTCTACCAACGGAGCTCCGGCGACGGCTGTCCAGTCTTCTGCTTTCGGCAGTGTATATATGCGTGTCGTAACGATCGATATGATCGCAAACGCAGCCGATATATAGAGCCGGCGTTAAATGGGCATTTTCGGCTCGCAGCAGTGCCTTCGGCCAGCGGTGGCAACCAAGCCACACCTCCTGCTCCGTCGCCCGCCGGTCCCTCGCGGGTTTCGTTCGCGCAAGCACTCCAGCAGGGCGCCGCGGCCAGCCCGCAGCCGCGCGCCGTCAGTGGCGGCCCGACCACGGCCGCGGAGCCCAGCGCTCAGCCCAGCGCCTCCCGTCCCAGCTACGGGGCCGCCGCCGCCGCGGGTTCCGCCAAGGTAGCTTCCAGCAGCCCCCGGCCTGCATCCGCAGCAGCCGCCGTGAGTGGTACTCAGCCGGCAGCAGCTGCCCTACCACCGTCGCCACCATGCACGCCGCCCGTCGCGGTGACACAGCAGACCCCCGCAGCTGGCGACCAGGCTACTCCGGGCGACGATGTCAGGATCAAGGTGCGTACTGTTTGCCGAAAAGGGCTTCATCTTCAGCCATGCCATGTAGCTCGTTTAACCACGTTATAAGGAAGCTGAAAGTTCGTTTCCGGCTGTTGCTTCGTTATATGCACTGTTGAAAGAGCTCCCGAGGGGAATCGTAATTCCTTCGTTATATCCATTATTTCGTTATAAACCATGCTGTGCATCTCGTTATACCAGCGGTCCAAATACAGTTGAACCTCTTTACAACGAAGTTGAAGGTTTCCGGCGGTTACTTCGTTATAGCTGTAGCTTCGTTATAGCCCCTGATGGCCGATCTTCCACGTGCAATCATAATTTCTTCGTTATATAAATTGTTTCGTATTAAACCGCTTCGTTACAAAGAGGTTCAGCTGTTAGCTTCAAGGCAAGAGGAAACCTCACCTCTCCAAAACATCGACTTAAACGGATGGTACGAGAACCAAACTCCGGTATAATACAACTCAAGAAAGAAGCGGCATGTGCCTCTCGAAAGAGGCCCTCCAGCCAATGGCGTCGACTGGTTCCCATGACATCATGGTTACTCAATCCTCTTGGACCTGTGTGACATCTCAGGGAGTGGCATATGAAAGGAGATGAACCACCGCTTGATCAGATTGACAGCGGCGCCCGGAGAATCAGCCGACGCCGTAGGCTGCAAGGCGTCCTTTGAAGTGCATCCGTCGCTTCTTTCTGGAGTTCCAGCCGACTACAGGGCTTAGTTTTTACTGCTGAAAAGTGTTGTGGGTAGCAAGCATCGTGGTAGTGCATGACGTATAGGGCGCTCTGGAAGTGAAACATAAGATTTAGCTGCTGACAATGCCTAGATCGAGAACAACGTTTCGGAACCGCTACGGGTTCCTTGGTCAACAATGAGGAGGACAAGGCGAGTGGCTGAAATTTAAAACCGAAGTTTGTGACGTAAAGACCGTATTTAAATGAGTGGTTCGAATCCGACCGCGCAGCTGCAATACATTTCGATCGAGGCGAAGCGCTAAGGCACCCCTGTGCTTTGCGATGTCAGTGTACAATAAAGATCCCCAGGTGATTGAAATTATTCCGGAGCCCTCCACTACAGCACCTCTTTCTTCCTTTCCTCTTTCATCCTTTCCTTTTTCACTCCCTCCGTTTTCCCTTCCCTTAGAGGGTGTTTCATGTGTCTGCCAATATGTGAGAAAGATACAGCGCCATTTCCTTTCCCCAAAAATCAACTTTCAATTTTCACAGTTTCTTCTGTGAGGTTCAGGGCCTTAGTCTCACCTGGATAAAGGGTGGCTCAAGCAATTGGTGCGTCGTCAGGTTTAGCCTTGGAGTTCACTACTTATACGCCGGCGGCCGAGTGTTGTGTTGCCAGCGTTTGAAATATTGTTTTTAAAGTGAAAGCTTTACTGGCCACAGGTTGAGCAATTTTGCATGATTCTTGGAGAGCACGTGGAGCAGTGATGACACATGGCATTTCTCTCTCTTTCGCTCCCTACCCACTACTGTGCATGCCCCACTAGTAGCACTGAGCCACAGGTGTTCCACCTGCCTTTCCTCAAAATCCAACTTTCAATTTTGTTTTCTCTTTCCTCTTTCCCTCCCTCCTTTATCACTTCCTTCTTGGGGTGGTTCGGGTGTCCACTGAGATATGTGAGATGGGTACTGTGCGATTTCCTTTCCTCAAAAACCAAAGAAAACAAGTTAGTGGAAGGACTTGGTAGAGTACATTGAAGTTGACAACTTTACAAAGACCATTCATTTTCACGAAAGGAAAGGCGCACAACCAGGAAAGGCGCACAACCGGCTCTGTGGGACAGTGGAGAGCTCAATCTCGCTTCCCCTTTGTATATCCTGGATTAGCTGGGCTAATCCAACCCGCCGCGGTGGCTCAGTGGTTAGGGCGCTCTGCTACAGATCTGGAGTTCCCGGGTTCGAACCCGACCGCGGCAGCTGCGTTTTTATGGAGTCAAAACACTAAGGCGCCCATGTGCTGTGCGATGTCAGTGCAGGTTAAAGATCCTCAGGTGGTCGAAATTATTCCGGAGCCCTCCACTACGGAACCTCTTTCTTCCTTTCTTCTTTCACTCCCTCTATCCCTTCTTTTATAGCGCGGTTAAGGTGTGCAGGGATATATGAGACAGATGGTGCATCATTTCCTTATCCCAAAAAGCAATTATTATTATTATTCCTATTATATTATTATTGGGCTAATCGACATTAACTTTTCTGGCGGGAGGGGGGGGGGCGGAAGGAAATGGTGCAGTGCCCCCTTCCGCCCCCGTAAGCGAAGGGACAAGGGTGGGGGGAGTGAAAGAAGAAACGAATTAGTGCCGTAGTGGAGGGCTGAGGAATAATTTCGACCTCCTGGGGATCTTTAATGTGCACTGACATCGAACAGTACACGGGCGCCTTTCGCCTCCATCAAAACGCAGCCGCCGCGGTCGGGTTCAATCCTGCGAACACCGGGCCAGCAGCCGAGCGCACTAAGCACTGATCCACCGCAGTGAGTGCATTGTCTTTTTTATTCACGCGTTAAATGCGCTTTTACTCCAAGCGAAATGTTGCACTGTCGAGCCCAAACTTCCACTCTGGCAAACTGATGTTTCCTTGGGCTGTAGCTGTTGATTCTTATAAATTACGCGTCTGCACATTCTCAATTCATAGAAAGATTCCCGTATGTTGCTCATCTTTCACTGTTAATGAGCGGCTGGTGCGTCTTTCCGACCTCCACGAATGCCGAAATTTCCACTGTAGTTCCTTGTGCCGAGCTTCGGTGCCGGGCGCCGGTTTGTTTCATCATGAATAATTAAATTTTTCCAATTTTTTCACCACAATCGGGACCATTTCTGTGGGCGACCTTGGACATGTGACGTCACCAGCTGCATGCCCGTCGATATTTGCTCGGAGTTTGGTCAAGAAGAAAAACAAATAAGATCTTTGTTTTTGGCCATTTAACACAAACAGTGGTCTGTCGCTTACAGTCTCCAGTTTAGTCAGTCAACGCACCGAGAGGTTCTGTGACAGTATGCATGACGACAAGCCTCGATCTCGGCGTCATACTTGGGGAGAAACCGAGTTTTGGTTTCGGCGTTCTTTGTTTTTGCTGTTTAAAAGAGCTTCTACTCAGGACTCTGAAAAACGGTTTTTGAGGCACAGAGAAGGGACTCTTAATAAATGTGATGCGAATGGGAACACAATACCACGTCTAAACATATTCAAAATAGCCCACATTTTCCCTTTGAGTGGTTCAGAAACCTTGCAAGAAATGCTTCTACAGCTGTGACACTACCGTGGCCTTGGTTCACTGTATAAATAATTTAAGGCAGAAAAAGAACAAGTAATTACTGTCTCGCTTTTGATGAACACCGCGACTACGCAGTGCGGTTCCTTGATTTTGCAATCGTCCCGATCGTCCCTGTCATATGCGCTCAAGATAGCACAAGGCTCTGAAATATAATCCGAGGAAAGTACAGGGTCGGTTAAAAGTTCTCAGGCCAAAGGGTCTGCTTTTGAGCTGTATTATCAGGCAGACATGACACCACCAGACTCAAAATATCCGTAGAAAGCGGAAGAGGTATCGTTCTGTGCTCTGCGAACCTTGATAGCTTTATTCGCGTCTTAAATGCCATGATATACCGAAGAAACAAGCAAGCCTTCTGGCCCCGAAACTTTTGACCAACCGGGTACAGAACCTCGCTCAATCACTACGTTCTCTCGTCATAAACATCGGAACCAAATATTCAGAACCCACAATCCCGAGCGAAGGTTGGCGAGCTCTTTCCAGTGACTTTTTCACGCCCGCGCATTTCTCCGCCTCGCGCTCCTGCGTATTTTTGTTCAGATGTGTCTGTCGGTTAGATTCAGAAGTAAGGCAGCTGCTATGGCCGCTGCGAGTAATAAGCGTCGCTTCGGCGGTTCAGGAAGCCCCCAACCCCATTCTACAGGGGGGGAATTCCCGAACCGCATAGGCAGCCGGCGGTGGGGCCGAGTGGGTAGGGCTGGCTGAACAGCGCCGACCTGTGAGCATGAAAAGAGTGATGAAAAGATATAGAAAGGCTCGAAGACGCTGAAATTTAAATTTTGACTGCACATAACTTTGCTTGCACAAAATATTTAAACATTGTCACTGGAGGATAATCTTGTTCAAGCGCTGACCTTTAAAGGGCTCGCTATAATGCACGGGGTGCAGGAGGCTTTTTCCATTAAGACTCACCGGAACCGGTCCTGCGCTGTAGTGTAGATCGAAGACCATTTGGCCAAACTTATGTGACGCTCAACACACGAAACAGTGCGTCCATACTTAATTGTTCATGCTCTGCTCTAATTACCTCCAAACACGGCGCAGGAGCTCGAGCGAACCCTACCCTCTCACTTCCCACGGCGGCCTGCCCACGGCCAGCTGGGCCGGACCATACAACTTCTTGCCAACCACTTCAGCATCGAGATACCGACTGGCAGCGTCTACCACTACGACGTCGACATCTCCTCGGAAACTGCCAAGGAGACCAAGGTTCCTGAGCAGAAAAAGTACCGATGCCTCAGTACAAAGATCAACAGGATAGTCATCGAGCTCCTAGTAAAGAAGTACCGGCAAGACCTGGCCAACTGCATCCCGGCTTTCGATGGCCGCAAAAACCTGTACACGCGCCGCCAGCTCAACTTCCGCGAGCGGACATTCACAGTCGACCTCGAGGAAGACCAAAGATCCCAGAAGTTTATAATCAAGATCCAGTACGCGGCCACAGTGAACCTGGACGCCCTGCATGGCGTCTTCCAAAAGCGCGTACAAACTGTGCCCCAGGAAGTCCTCCAGGCCATAGACATCGTCTTGAGGCACAGCCCCTCGATCAACCTTGCACCGGTTGGACGCTCGTTTTTCAGACCGCCGGGACCCAACGAGCACAATGACCTCGGAGGAGGCCGGGAGGTGTGGTTTGGCTACTACACGAGTGTTCGACCCGCCCAATGGAAGCCCATGCTTAACGTCGACATGTCAGCAACAGCATTCTACGAGTCGCTTCCACTGGTCGACTTCATGTGCAGGTTCTTAAGCGAAAGCCGTCGTGTGTTGACGCCCGCAGACTTCCGGTCATTGCGCGACAACCAGTACGTGCGCCTGAATAGGGAGCTCAAGGGACTCCGTGTCAAAGTGACGCACCTTCCGTACCCGCGAAAGTACAAAGTGGTCAAGATCACGAGGGAACCTGCGAAGGAAATCTATTTTGAATCAGAAGGTAGTCAGATCTCCGTCGCCGACTACTTCCAGAGCCGCTACAGGCGCTTGTCGTACCCGAACTTCCCTTGCGTGCAGAGTGGCAGCCCGACGCATCCGGTCTACATTCCTCTGGAGGTGTGCGAGCTGGCCGAAGGCCAGCACTGTCGGAAGAAGCTCGACGAGAGTCAGACCGCCGAGATGATCAAGCGCACGGCCAAGCCGCCAGCCAAGCGCTTCCAGGAGATTCGTCAGTCTGTGCGCGATATGGTCAGCAGCTCGGACAAGTACCTGCGAGAGTTCGGCGTCAAGATCAACACTGAGCCGACTCAGGTTGTGGGCAGAGTGCTCGACCCGCCATCTCTGGTTTTTGAGAACTACACCATGTGCAAGCCGCGCGACGGTACGTGGGATCTCCGAGGGCAGCGCTTCTACAAGGCGATGTCCATGACAAAGTGGATTGTTCTCAACGTGAGCCGCTTCGCGCACAAGGATTCCCTGGAAAACTTCATCAGGATGTTGATCCGCATCGGCCAAGAACTGGGCATGCGCATTGCGCAGCCGCTTGCGGTCATCACGTTCGACACAAACCGCCAGCCCATGCGGACCATTCTCACGGAGCAGCGCAAGCAGTACCCGCAGTTGGAGATGGTTGTGGCTGTGATAACAAAAGCCACGAACTACGCTGAGATCAAGCAGGTGGCAGAGACTGAGCTCTCCCTGCGCACACAATGCATCTTGGACAACAACGTGGTCCAAAAGTGCAACGCAGCGCTCATCCAAAACCTGTGCCAGAAGATCAACGCTAAGATGGGCGGTATAAACAATAGTCTCCTGATGCAGGAGAAGCCGACGCTGTTCCATAGGCCCGTGATCGTCATCGGAGCAGACGTGTCGCACCCATCGCCTGGAGACAAGGTCAGGCCATCCATCGCCGCGTGCGTCGGAAGCCTAGACCGTGTACCGTCCAAGTTTCACGCCACCATTCGGGTACAGATTGAAGACTCCGAGGCTAAGGCGCGTGTGGAAATCATTAGAGACCTGAAGGACATGATCAAAGAATTGCTACTGGCTTTCCACCGCGCCACCAGGCAGAAGCCCGAGCGGATCGTCTTCTACAGGGACGGAGTGAGCGAGGGGCAGTTCATGGAAGTCCGTAACCATGAGGTAAGTAACTGCGCCTACTACAATACTGTGCCCACTAAACGCTCATCTTGTTAAGACAGTTTTTCCCGCATTCAATGTCACTAGTGTCATTGGATAACCTTTGTCTTTGGAGAAGCCGACTAGCTGTGCATATACGTAACGACACCGAATTGATCTCCACAGGGATATAATTTGAGGACATCCAGGATATTCATTTCTGGAGACGTCTTCTCGGCATTAGTTGACCTCAGCTTGATCTTTTCTCTTCAAAAGGTGGCAAACATCCAAGACTGAGGCCTCTAGCGCGGTTTTGTACGTATCCGCTCCGCCTCTCACCCTTCTTACACACGGGCGATTATAACTTCTGTGCAGTTGACCGTCCGTTGAGCTGAACGACAGTTCGAGGTGTTATACCCGTGCCACACGGTCAAGTTTTATGTCATTAATTACATAGTAAAGCAATTTTTAACGCAATTGGCGCGGTGCCACACACTTGTATTTAATGACATTAGACAGGCTAACTGGCGTTTGCGACCTTCTGAGTTCGCCACAACTCATTCGCCCGAGCACTGTATACTCTTTTCCCCATTCCGCATACAGGAAAACATTTTTTTTGTGTGAAGTTACTATCCAGAGGATAATGGTTTATTCAAAAAGAACACTACTTTTACCAGCAATTCATATGTACTGTTATCATTTCAGCTGACACACGGGTTCTACTTTTACACACTTGTCAAGCAAGAAGAGTGGCCTATTCTACAAATTAATTTTTATATTATATCTGAATAGCATTGCTGGGATATTGGCTCATTAACACTGTTTATATTCAGGGTTTTTTTTTACTGCCTTGAAGGCGGTATCGTCACCGTGACTAGTGTAAGGGGGCGATACAGAAGTTAGTGAGAAATAGGCCAGAAATCCAAAAATCATATTAAAATAACAGCAAAACACACAAAAAACAGGTGAGTTCAGATAAGATGTCGCAATTAATTAACAGGGATAAAAGTAAAAAAAACCACTCTGCGTCATGAAACAAAAACAGGAGAAATGCACGAAGATTTATACAAAAGCCAAAGAAAACATATAAGGTATAAATAAGCAAAGCTGTGCATCCACGGAACCAAAGAGGCAATACTCTCAAGCTGCTGAAAACAAAGTTAAACGGATCCTGAGTATATAAATGACGTGCTAACCGTTATCAACGAAGTGTTTGGGTAGATGTTCGCGAAAGGGGTCTTGATTAGCCTGCAGGGCGGTGCAGTCCGGAAGATCGTTCCAGAGACGAATGGCACGCGGGAGTGACGAGAAGTTGAAATCATGTGTGTTGCCATAAATTCGGCATAGCTGCAGTTATAAGTAGGAGGGTCGTTGTAGATGTGCTGGCGGTGAATCAGTGGCATGGACGTATTTGTGAAAGATAGATAAAAGGGCAGTCTCGCGACGAATTTGCAATGGATGCATGGAGCGAAAGTTTGATCTTCAGTTGAGTTGCACTGGACTGATAACTGTAATTTTGGGAAATGAGACGACAAGCCCGATTCTGAACAGCTTCCAACTTCTCTATTAGATATTTCTGATAAGGTGACCAGATGGATGAAGCGTACTCTAGCTGCGGTGTTACAAAAGTAATGTAGGCTTGTTTACGCATGTCAGGGGTAGTGCATTGCAGGTTACGGCGAAAGAAAACTAGTGACCGGGAAGCATTAGCGAAAGTGGTGGATGTGTGTTCAGCCCGAGAAAAGTTTGGTGAAATATGGACGCCTAGATTCTTATACTGCGTATTCCGAGCCAATGTATCGTTATTATTGTGGTATGGAAATTTCGAAGTTGCGCGTTTTCGGCTAAAAGTAATTATATTACACTTACAAATGTTTAGTCATTAAACACGTTTTACACCAGTCGTTTATGCAATCGAGGTGACTTTGAAGTTCAAGGTGGCCATTAGTAAATTTTATTGGTCAATGAATAATGCAGACGTCAGGAAATATGTGTATCTAAGATGAGATTGTTGCTGGCAGGTTATTAATGTAAATTATTAATAGTAATGGACACAGGAGGCTTCCTTGCGCCGCGCCCGATGTAACATCGCAAACAGGAAATTAATAATTGTTAACAACGGTGTACTGCTGGCAATTAGAAAGAAAACTACGGACCAATGACAAAGTTAAAGAATGTAATTTAAGCGCACAAAGCTTAGATATTTGTCGGCAATGTTCTACCCGATAAAATGCTTTGGCAAAGTCCAAAAAGGTGCAAGTGGGCAGTTTTCGTGCGAGTGTTTGTTGCCACTTTTGAAAACCGGTACAACCTTTCCTATTTTTCAACCGTTGGAAACCTTGCCTGTAGATATTGACTGCTTAAAGATATGAAGGAAGATGATTTTGGAGACAGAAATGGCATTTCTTGAGTATTTTGAATTGATTTCATCAACACCAGAAAAAGAGGGTACTAGGTTATTTATCAGGTGTACTAAGCCATCAAGTGTACTGTCAAGCGGCGCCATGTACGGGTAACCAAAATCAGGTACATACGAGATGTTAGGATTATCTTCTTGGGTGAAAATATATGCGAAAAACGAGTTAAATGCTTTAGGACTTTCAGCATCGAAGTAGGGTGTGCTGTCAATATCATGTATTGATATATCATTACTGACACTGTTCGGACGTATTGTTTTGAAGGACTTGCTTTTTATGTTCTTAAGTAGCGCAGGAAGGGCTTTTTGAAAAAAAAAAATTTTCTTCACAAAGGCCAGAAAAACAGCTTTAGGTAGGTTTTATATTTACCCGGCGCGCAGGGCGAACATTCGTGCTTTGTATTTTTGTACAACCGTTTTTTTTTCTTATTTCTCATGCATTGATGCTTTCTTGTAAAGCAAGTGTTAGGTTTATGATTTGATAGCGTGATAAGCGGGACATATTTGGCTACTATTTCGGCGAGCTTGTCTCTAAATTGAACCCGCGGTTATCTTCTCTGACCTATATTGAAAAGTGGGTGTCAGAATATTATCAGAAAATATTTGAATTTCGTCATTTATTGGATTGTAATCTCCTCTGTTTAGTCGCGAATCTGTAATGTCAATAAATCTGCCAATAAATGATAATGTCGTTAAATCTGGACGTGTAGCGCTAGCTCCGTAAATAATGGCATAGGCAAACTTAAGGCTACAAACATCTGCGGTTATTTCTAGTGGGCGTGTGGCACGGGTAATAAAAGGCAGCGCCACCTGCTGCTGAAATCTCTGCTCAGTGGAGATACGCAGTTGGACCAGTCTACTGACCCGCTGCATCGGCCGAGTCGGCGGCATTTCCGGCTGCCACATCTTGCTATCCTGGCTAATATAAGTACAACTACAACTTCCATTATAGTCGGATACAACTCAAGAACCCAGCAGCTTTTCCCCCTGAATGGACTATCTTGCAGCCAATGGCGTAGACCAATTCTCATGAGCCTGCTTGGGTAACCGCGTAGGGAGTTGCAGATGAAAGGGGTTAGTCTCCCCCCTTACAGGGAAGACTATTGTCACTGTCACGGCGCTCACCGCATTGTCAGCCTTGAGGGTTCGTGATGATAAGCCGAAGCCATTGGCTGGAAGGGGGTCCTTTTACGGAGAAAATCGGCTTCAGTCTTGAGTGTATCCGACTATATTGGGATTAGTGTAGCCAGAAAAAAAAGCCCGCGAAGTGGCACCAGTAAAACAACGGCTGAGCGGTGAAGCCGGACGTTCCTGTACTGATTTTTTTTTGGCTCTGTGTGGTTGTTCACTACAGGCATACTGAAACGCCAAGCTTGCACAGAAATTTTTGTTGAGTGAAGTCAACTAGGTGGTCAATGCGCAGAGATATGTGCAAACCGATCACGTGATCCGGAATGTGGACCACGTGAACTCAATTTAGAGGAGTATGGCGAGTAACTGCAGCCGAGTGTTATTCATTTAAGCGTCAGTTGCAAAAGCTGCACTTCCGTTGAACTGAACGGTAGCTGAAACGGCTCGTTTAAGCAGAGTACAACCGATAATAGCATTGCTTAAAAAAACGGTGATCTTCGCCGTACACTCTTTTTGAAACGACAATTGTATAAGATACGACAGCATAGTTCGTGAACATCCGAATTGTTTGGTTTACATTCTGAACTAGGTAGATATCGTGATGATCCGAATGGCCTTTCAGCCTTGACCGACATTTTTTGTTTCGGCTCTCAAATCTCGCAGGTGAGCGCCATCCGGCTAGCGTGCAAGGAACTGTCTCCCAACGAGACCTACGAGCCACCACTGACGTTCATCGTGGTCCAGAAGCGGCATCACACGAGGTTCATGCCCGCCAACGACCGCGACGGTGTGGGCAAGTGTCGCAACGTCCCACCAGGCACGACCGTAGACTCGGTGCTCACGCACCCGCTGGACTTCGACTTCTTCCTTTGCAGCCACTTCGGCATCCAGGTAGGCGACGTCTTCTCCGCTCTTGTTGCTATTGTAAGAGGGAACAGATGGTCGGCGGTGTTTTCGTTTATGAATTTGCGGAGGAAATAGTCCGGGTGCCGGCATCGCCAAAGTCGTGTCGCGTCGTTAATGCGCTACAAATTCCAGGAGCGCCTGCGGTGTAGGCCTTCCACATCTTGAGGAAACGGAAGCATGGCCTTCGAGATCACCTACGCGCGAGACTGTGACGGAAGCTTTCCGCTTTACGTTGAAGCCATCAGGAGCGCTGTGTGTGACTGTAACGTCATCGTTCACCTTTGGGGAAGCGGTATCGGAAGTTGCGCATGGGGGGCCTCTATGGCCAGTGCTCAGTGATGCTGTCATGTGGATGTGGTCATTGGTTTTTATTCTCGAGGTGGCGTCTACTGAGACGTGATTGCAGAAGGTTGGGTGAAAAGAGAAGCGCTTGATGTTTAGCTCGTACGCTAAAGCGGGAAGCGGCTTTGAAGTCTCAAAAAACGGTCAAAAATTGATTTTTCTTTAAATAGTCGTGTCGGCTTGTATGCCTCGGTTTTTATGCTGTCCCGAGGTCGGGACAGCGACATAGATGACGATGACCGACCAATGCGCTGATGACAGCCAGCCAGGAAATAATAGTTATTCACTGTATTTATTGGCGCGAGGGCATCTAAGGCCAGATAAAGCCAGAAACATGTTGTGCATGCAGCATTAGGGGCAGGGCAAGTGCATGGGTTGCTCATGGGCACTGCCGGTTTTTGTATATTGCGTTTAAACACTGTCCTTCCCACGTAATGGCGCATTTAAACCGCAAAAACCACGCCACACCACATCGCCCCACAAGCAGGACCACACCGCACCACCACATACCACGACACGACGCGACACAACATGACACGGCCCTTGAAATTTTCGCATGTGAATAAGTGTACTCCTCGGCGCACCCGCAGGGCACCAGCCGGCCGGCCCACTACTATGTCGTGTGGGATGACTCCAAGTTCAGCGCGGACGACCTGCAGAAGCTCAGCTTCTACCTGTGCCACACATACTCCCGGTGTGCAAGGAGCGTGAGCATCCCGGCCCCTGTGTACTACGCGCACCTGGCCGCCTTCCGCGCAAAACAGCACATCGCCAGCAAGCTGGAGGCGTCAGGCGCGGTCAGCCAGTCGTCTGAGGGCGGCGGGGACGCAGTGTTGACCACTGCCCAATACGTGGAGGCCGTCAAGGTGCTGCAGGAACTGCAGGCCTCCATGTACTTCGTGTAATGGAGGAGGTTCTCCGCTGCCCCCGCATTCCGGTTACGGTGAGCCTGGAGGCGTACCACTGACTCATACCCAACAGTTCTGGAGAAAGCCTCTTCCAACGGGAAAGCGTTTAAAGGCCTTTGCAGGGAGGGTGTTACATAGGGTATAGGGAGGGTATTATGAGCGCAGTTTTCTTCATATATTGTAAGATTCTACTACAATGATCAATATATCCGCAACCTCTCGCCTACAGGCTTGCATTTTTTTTGCTATTAACATTTTTGTTACTGTCCAAAGCGTTTCTCACTGGTTTTCTATTACAGACTTAAATGCTAGATGCAAGCGATGGAAACACTATAAAAGGAAGGTTTTCCGCATATCGGGAGAATCTTTCTTGAATATTTCTATGCCAGTATTTTAGTTTCCACATTTTCATAATGTTTGTCCAAGAATGTTGGACATGTGCGCAACACGTAGATTACAAGATATACATGACACGAAGTGGACATCTTCTCTCGTCCCTCTTGGCGTCGCAGTGTCGTGTGTTCAACGCGCAGGTGAAGCGGTATGCATTGGATGGATGTTAAAGGGCGCCGCTTCACGAATGCCCTACGGCAAAATTTTTTAATGCGTTTTGTTTCCTTGCATTCGAAAGCGATTGCAAACAATCGGAAACAATGAAATAAGGGCTTTATTTTTTTGGAAGAAATACATGATCAGTTTATTTCAGTTGTAGCTCCGCGAGCCTGTTATAACCAATTACAAATATGGTCTTCGTTGTTAGACGCTCGGACTGCATTTGATTGAAATTCGACGAAACAATTTTCAGGTAAACATAAGTCTGTCAAGCCGCCACTAATTCTAACTTTTGTTTTATTGCAGGCTCGCAAGGCGAAGGATTTTCTTGTTTTTGTTGCTTCAAGGGCTGTTCGAAGAGTGCGGGCCCCAAACATTGTTGTTTGTGTGCCTTGGAACTAAGTTGCAATAAAAACATTGGCTAATAAAGATGGCCGTTACATGAGGTTTCCTTGTTTTGCTGTCACTGGCGCTTACATCGGCCGAAGTCAGTCTGTTCTACTACAACACATACTAAAAAAGTAGTAGGGTTTTAAAACTTAGTTAAACCGAGTAGACGCGCGAAAGCATGTGTTTAGCCTTGTTGGCTCATGGTTTTGCTTTCTTGGATCGGTTTTGCTTTGCTGGGATATTGGACTCAGGTTAAGCTCTGATCGAGGTTAAGCTGATCTGATCTGTTCACGCCGCAGATGGAAGTTGGTATAGACGACAACGTGCAATGCACAGCACGAGTGTGTGTGGCTTTTTTGACACGAGGCGTGATCGGTTGCGGCGATGGCACAGTGTGCTCTCTTGCAGTGGCCAGCGAATCTGATCTGTTCGCCCACCGCCGGTCAACGCCCAGTCTCGGCATTACTTGTATTTGATTTCTTCATGCGCCAAGATTACCCTCAAGGTCAAGCTGCGCACAAACTCGGTCAGCCGATTACATTTCGTGAACTAGTGCCTTCTCAAGCAGCGCAGGCGATCGGGCCACTCTTGGGAATGACTCGATTCACTCTGGTTCCAATATTATGCCAATGTATTCCCAATATTGGGTCGATTGGTGGTGCTGCTGAGGTTTGCACTAAAACGCTGCTAGTTGCTGCAAGTGGGAATTTTCACGAGCAAAATCCTGACTGCCGTTGCATTATCCGCCTTGGCGGTTATTCGAACTGTAATGTGTGGATATGAAAGATATATATATATATATATATATATATATATATATATATATATATATATATATATATATATATATATATATATATATATATATATATATATATATATATGGTAAATTCTAGTATGTTGGCGCTATGCAGCTAATATGGTCATGCGCTAGACAAAAGGTAAAAACGCGCCATGTTCACTAAAATGTCAACGTGTGGATACTTATCCGGCTGTGCGGGTTCGCCGAGCTGACCGGAAGCGGCTGCTGGATGCGCATGCTCAGGTCCTGGACGCTGCGGATCAGCATCTTGATGTAGTTGATGTAGCTGTGCTTGTGTGCAAACCGGCTCAGGTTGAGAACCTGTGGAGGGTTAACCACATTTATTGGACGTCCCGGTAGCCGCTGCTGGTGAGCCGGCGGAGCGGGTTGTTGACGTGTCTGGCTAGCTGGTTGCCGAAATCGTTCTCTAGTGCGCGAGGCAGATCTTGTTCATCAGCGCCGCTACAAACCCACCAGCGGGTCGTGGTAGCTGCCTTGTAGAAACGCTGGCCCTGGAGTTCCCACGTGCCTACGTGCGGCTTCATCATGAAGTTACCATACACTGGAGATGGAGGTTCGAGCACTGTGCCCGTGAGCTGCGTCGGTTCGGTGTTGATCCTGATGCCGAAGTCTCGCAGCTACTCGCAGCCTGAACGACTGTTTATGCTAGTTGATGCAGCACTTTGAGCAAGCACACACAGCGGATAGCCCTGAATAAATTTCCACCACCTGGGGTTCTTTAACACGCACTCGTCCAGATGCATAAACAGAAAATATATCGAGTGCATGCATCAGTATACATTCTCCATGGTGGCCGCCGCGTGGGTTCAGTGGCTATGGCGCTCGACTGCTGGCCCGAAAGCCGCGGGTTCGATCCCGGCCGCGGCGGTCGATTTTTCGGTGGAGGCGAAATTCTAGAGGCCCATGTACTGTGGGATGTCAGTGCGCGTTAAAAATATACAGGCAGTCGAAATTATCCGGAGCCCTTCACTACGGCGTCCCTCTTAGCATGAGTCGCTTTCGGATTTTGAACCCCATAAGCCAAACCATTAAGTGCATAGTACAAGATGCTGGTGGTCGCCAAGAAAGCTACTGAGCCGTTCCTTTCCTCGATGCCAACTTTCACTTTCCGTATGAGGCGCGTTGTCGCAGTGGGCGACGAGTGAATGAACTGTGCCATGCCGTGTGGACCGGGCATGGCGTTCAAGAATTGCGCTAGTGGCTCCTGCGCTGAGCTGAAGTGCGGTCGCCGGAGCCTCCCGCCGGCCTGCACCGAGGACGCGCCGCACCTGGTGCTTCTGCAAGCCGGGCCTGTACCGGAGCCGCGGCGGCCGCTGCGTGCTATGGGAGCAGTGCCTGCCTTCCACTGCAGCAGCCTTCCTCAGGATGATCGGCCGAGAATGACTGCGGTGCTTCTGGGCGCACCCAGCAAACGGATCGATGGCCTTGCCTCAATGACGCTTCGAGACCACGCGGTCATTCCCGGCCGGAAATAGAGAGCGCAACCCGCAAACAGCTACCGTGATCGTCTTCCGTCAGGCGCCACTGCGCGTACGCAAAACGCCCTGAGGGCGCCAGATGGCGCCACGTGTCTGTCAGCTGCGTGCGCACCTGCCGCATCGGGACCAATCAGCTCGTAAGCAGCGGAGCCCTGCCGAAGCGCATCACGCTACGCTAAAGCTCTCTAATATTCAGAACGATGTGTTTCCGCGAGCTATAGACCAGGCTTTTCAGAGTCGCTTCCGTCTGTTAGTGGTCTGTAATTCCACATGAATAAAGAGGCGTGTCGCAGCTGCGCTCAAAGAAATCAGAGGCGCAGCTGGTGTGGTGTGACATCATCGAAGACGAATGCTAAGACAGTGGTCACTTCATCCGACGATTTACCCGTCACGGTGCCGCTGTGGTTGGGCGTTCTGCCGCTGTACACATGGTTGCGGGATCGTCTCTTGGCCGCATTTCGATAGCCGCAGTACGGCGAAATTAAAGATCTCAGGTGTGCTGTTCGACGTCAGAGTATGCCAAAGATCTCCAGGTGGTCGAAATTAATCTGAATCCCGCCGCTACGGCGTCCCTCAGAGCCCAGCTGCAGCTTCAAGAGATAACGCATACAGTACCGTGCCATCCATATCTCCCTTAGACACTCAAACTAGTTATAACCGACAAGATGACTGGCGCCATAATTTAATCATCAACCAAGAGTTTATACGGCACCTTCTCCTGACACCCCCGTCCCCCTCCACCATAATGCTTAGTGCAGCACAAGCTGCGGATCATGAAAAAGTTCAGATGATTGGGCCATTTCCCTATCGAAAAATCCCATATGATTTCATATGTGTGTCGTATGAATTCATATGTCTTACATGCGGTCTATACGCGTCCCAAATGTATCTCGTATGAACTGATATGGGCATCATATGAGTTATAAGAGTCAAGATATATGCCTGGTATGAACACATATATGCTTCATACGAGGTCATATGTGTCAGAAATGTGTCTCCTACGAACAAATATGACATATAGGTGTCGAGAAACGTGGCTCGCATGAACACGTTTCATTAGTGTTCATATGTATCATTGATGTGCCTCGTATGAGCTCATATGGGCTCAATACCAGCTCGTACGCGTTGCGAATGTCTCCGGTGAACACGTATGTCTCGAGTGAACACACGTACGCGGCACTCGCGAGCAGGCAGGAGCTACGATGCGCATCGTATCAGACTACATCTACATCCTGGAAACTTTGTCGTTCATGAGTGCCTCGCATAAAGCCACGTGTGGTTCGTGAAACGCGCGGAAATGTAGCGACCAAAAGCAAACAACAAATCCGAGTGAGAGCATAAAAAAAGCAAAAAAATTTGCCTGGCCTATTTCACACAATATTCTCCTTGTTTCTCTGTTTGTGCCCTCTATCTTGCTCTGAACACTGGTTACCCAAGCTGTCTCTGGTTCGGCGTTTTCAACGTAGTTGTATACACGTTTAGTTGGCGGGTAAATATGGCATTCCCTGCTTTGTTGAGCCGCTGTAAAGCTACGCAACGAATAACAGGTATATTTATTTGGAAGAATTCTAGATGAAGGAAAAATAAAATACTTATCCAGTGAGGAAAACCTGTTTCAATGCTTATCGCAGCACACATCAAGATTTACAATATCAGTGGAAGACCACTTCTCTAGTTTCATTCTTTAAAACAGGCAAATAACCACTACTCCTCATGTCTTACACACCAGCTGCAAAGTAATGGAAAGGACAGCGTGAGTTTTGTCATACAAAAATAACACAGCAGTTCAAAGTGGCAGTCATTGATTAGTGGATCAATAAAGAAAACCATGTCGTGGAGTAGTGGTTATTGTATTGCAATACGGATGTGTGGAGGATGGTGGTACGAGTCCCGTTCATAATGATAGTTTTATTTTTTGCCCCGTACATTTTTTTGCAATTTTAGTTTCCTACATTGTACGGCAGCTATTTAATGATTTCCATCTTTTCAATTGCAGCCCAGCGTTTCTCTGTCCCAACAGATTTACACACGAAAAACCCATGACACGTATGACATATGGGCACGTACCGCATATGTGGGCACGTATTACACATATTCCATAATCTCGTATAGGCTAGACAGATATGACACGTATATACTAGATTTTTCGATAGGGGTGTCACAGATCTTAAACAAACGATTCCGAAGCTTTGCCAATGTGCTCTTTAATGTTGTGTAACCTTGCAGCTGAGCGGCCAGATTTGGACTGGCTCGTAGTGTGATGGAACGGTTTCCCCTTTTCTTCCATCGGTTGTGCATAGTACTGCCAACTTAGTGTTTTTTTTCGTCCAGGGGTTTAGAAAATATGTTAATGATTCCTAATAAAAATCACGGCGAAATTTCCGAAACGATACAGAAGAAATGATTTACCACCTCTAACAACAAGAATAAAAAATGGTTGCTTGCTTCGAATTCATGCAATCCCTACATTCTAGCACCGGTAGGTGTCAGATCACTTGCCAGTATTGGTGGTGGGAGGTCTGAGACCCCCCGAAACGGCCCTGCCTTTAAGCACTGATTCGCGATCAGGTGACCACGTCCCGTGCCACGCGCAGCCTTTGTTGTCATTAAGGAGCAATGGTGGGGACGGTGAAAACATTTTTTTAGGAAGAGTGACTCTGAAATTAGACGTCGTCACAAGGGTCCTCAGTCCAGGACTCCGACAGCTTCTGCTACCCTGTTGGCCCGCGCGATCAGCCGTTGCTGATCGCTCAGGCTAGAGCTGGACATGGCAGCTTGCCATGAGGAGATATAATGAGGTTGGGCATGAGGCGTGCAGTCACAAGAAAGTGGCTAGACACCTGCACCATAACGCAGCGTAGCTTAAATGGGTTCTGAAATGATACTGATGGTATAGATTATAATGCCAAAAATCTCTAGAAGTGTTTTTTGTGGGTATTTGAGTCAAATTTAAAAGCTCATCATGATCTCCGTAATTTACAAATAACATAGAAAACGGAGACACAAAAGCATTAGTTCTGTTAGCATTGTTCTCTGTTCTGTTCTTTGAGTCTTCCGTTGCTTTTTGCGCTGCGTACGGTCCTCGCAGTCTTGAAGCGAAAACTGCTAAAGGAATGCCTCTAGGTTCAGGGTAGTTGGCGTCAGCGTATAACACTGCGAGTCTGCGACAAACTGATTATCCAATCTTGAATGAAGTACTGCAAGACGTGAATGCAACGCGCCACGCAGAGTGGCCTGACCAGAGAGATGTCACGCGCACTGTACCAGAGTATACCAAGACAAATAAAAATGAATTGATTAGTTGAAAGCCCTTATATTAAGCCGGATGGCTCAGTGGCCCAGTTATTAGGAGAGGAGGTTGGGAGGGAGGTCACTTTTGGCGGTCGACGCCGATAGCGCGCGCAAAGGCCCACAAGGATAGTGGCGTGTCGTTGGCCCGGCCAGAGTTCCGGTTCGTAATCCAGTCCTTTAGGCAGTGAATACCCGGGATAATGTGCTGTGCGCGGATACGTTGTAGTCCGACACACACCCATAATATGTGACAGATGATAGCGCTCGAGCCTGTGTCGCATGTAGAACGGGACACTTGTGGCAAATGCGAGGCATCATGATGCGCATTAGGCAGTCGCCTTCTCTTGGCAGTGTGGCTTCTCCACTTAGCAAGACTTCCTGCAGTGAAGGCCGCTTTGGCGCGCGCATTGAGAAAGAGGACTTGCGCGCCTCGAGGAAGCCCGCTGGCAGGGGTGCAGGGTTGACTGGGGTAATAATAATGAACAGTTAAAATATTATGCGTCAGAAAGGTATTACGAAACCGTCATGCATGGACGCCTGTCACTCAGGACGCCAAGGTGAGCATCCCATAGAAAAAAAAAAATCCCGATTTTCGTACGTGCTGTTAATATAACAAAACGAAAAATCTGTGTATAAGCAAGAGGTCATCCACAGCCTGAATACACCGACTCCAGGACAAAAGCATCTCCCATGTCTCTGCGATTAACCCTTTCCTGTGCCAGGTGCGGACAACGCGTGTCCCTGCAAACCTCTTAATCTCGTAGGGCCCACCTAATCTTCTGCCGCTCCCTGCTACGCTTGCCTTTTCTTGGAATCCACTCCGTTACCCTTAAAAACCAGTGGTTATCTTGCCTTCGCATTACATGCCCCGATTCAACCTATTTGTTTCTCTTGAATTTGATTAGGATGTCATTAACCCACGCTTGTTCCCTGACCCACTCTGCCCGCTTCCGGTCTCTTAACGTTACACCTATCATTTTTCTTTTCATAGCTTTCTGCGTTGTCCTTAACATAAGCTGAACCCTTTTCGTTAGCCTCAACGTTTCTGCCCCATAGGTGAGTACCGGTAAGATACAGCTCTTGTATACTTTTTCTCTTGAGGGATATTGGTAACCGGCCATTCATGATCTGAGAGAACCTGACATATGCGCTCCACCCCATTCTCATTCTTCTAGCTATTTCCCTCGCATGATCCGGATCTGCGGTCACTGTCCGCCCTTAGTAGACTTATTCCCTTGCCACTTCCAGCACCTCGCTACCAACTGTGAACTTCTGTTCCATTCCGAGAGTGCTGAACGTTACTTTGGTTTCCTGCAAGCAAGACATACCGGAGTTTTAGCAAGACGTGTTATGTAGAGCGTGGCAGATAGCTAGGTGGGCGGATGAGGTTAGAAATTTTACGGTGACAGACTGGCCACAGGAGAGGATTAAATGGAAGAATATGGGAAAGGCCTTTACCGTGTAATGGGCGTAATCAGGCTGATGATTATTGGGGTATGTTTTATTGCGCCGTTTTTATTAGTTCAATTCGCCTCTCGAATGGCATAGCCTTAACAGCATCGCCCCAGATTTCATCGGCACAGGAGGCCGCCAAAGCCATATGCGTATATTTTATAGCCACATAGTTTATGGGCTGTCGTGGGGGGAACTGTAGATGATTTTTAAATTTCATTGGAGGCCACTGACTCATGATCATGGTCACGTCCAATGAACACGAAGGACTAAACTTCCTTTCGCTCTTTCCTCTCATCCCACCTTTTTATTCCCTTTCCTATGTGTAGGGTATTCAGTTGGGCGTTGACCCTATAGGTAGCTTACTGCTTGTCTTCAACCCAATGAACGCTAAACTCCAAAGGACGTCCCGCGGACATATAGGACGTCCTGCGGACGTACTACACAACTTCAGGATGTCCAACGAAATTGCAGTACCCAATGGGTTCTTTGTTTAATTCTTCTATGGGCGAATTTAGCAAATGATAAAAAATGTCTCCCCAGGAATATGAGAGACTAAGATATGCTGACACAAAATCCGAACAGTCCAAGTAGACGCCATGCGCACGGACAGGTCTTGTAAAAAATACCTTGCCCACCATGCACGTGACGGGCCGAGCAGTTCTTGGGCTGCAGCGTCCGGTTCCTGCAACGCCTTGAAAGAGCGTGGCAAAGGTTAAGTGAACTGGTTCAGTCCTCCTTCGTATTCAGCGGGATGAAGAAACAGTGGATTTTGAGCGGATGGTCAGTGCGTGCTTGTGACTGTCCCAAAACTAAATTAATGGCAGCGCAGGGACCTATGGCAAGGAAAGCATTTCCAACACTCTTTGGCAAAAATTTTGAATTTTAGAAAATTGTAAGGTACTGCTACGGAAATTTTGAAGGTAAAGGTCCATTCTTCTGATCTCTAGCAAAATCTTTCTGTTAAGATTTTTCCATCGCTCGCGTCAAATAGTTAAGACTGCACCGAAAACCAATGGGGTACGCTTTTGACGACAGCAAAAACGTTAATTAACGGCAAAAAATGCAAGCCTGCCGACAGACGATCAGCGGATATATTGATTGTTATGAGGAATCTTACAATTCCGAAAAAAATGCGTTCATAAACTTTTTGCCCTTCAAAAATGCTCTTGTCCTGAATTGTTGGGTATGTTAGGGTGTACAAATTGTAGTTAATATACCTCAGCTTAAATCAAGAAGAAATGGACATGGGAATGGCATGTGATTCGAAGGAACAACACTGATAATTTTTAAGGGAAGCGGAGCTACTTCCAAGTGAAGGCAAGCACAGTAAGGGGTGTCAGAAAGTCAGGCGGGCGAATGAGATATTGAGGTTAGCGTGGATAAGGTGACCATAGTAGGCACAGGACTGGGTTGATTGTAGGACGATGGGGAAATGTCTTTGTCCAGCAGAGGACATAGGAGGATGATGCTGTTTTAGCATCTACTTTGAAGTCTTTTGACAGCAAGTCCCTCTCGGAGGATTTGATCCTAGGCGTTTGGCCGGAAAGTTCTAAAACTTCTCAGGCAACGTGGGCGCTCTCATGCTTTTTAAGCGACACTGGCCTTGACTCGCGTTTGTTGTTGTTGTTTGTAATGTTAGAAAGTGTGCCTTGTCTCTTTTGATCTGCCTTTTTCCATCATCATCATCATCATCCCCCATCGTGATCCTCTTTTTTTGTCCCCTTCCCCAGTGCAGAGTAGCAGGCCAGATATTCATTTTTCCGGCCAACCTCTCTGCCTTTCCCGTCAATAAACCATCTCTCTCTCTCTCTCTCTTGAGATGCTTAGGAGCTTTTGAGTCAGCGGCACGCCGCGAAGCGGTTAGCGATGTTGAGTTTCGCAGACAAGAAGATAACGACGACGTGCTGCACGCGCATCAACCTGAGCGTGCTCTCCGCGTTCAGCGAGGTAGACCCCGTTCCTGGTCCGACATCTCCGCTTCCTTCGACTAGTTCCCGGTGCCGTTGCCTGATTCACTTTTCAAGTCGACTCGGTGAGTCATTTGCCATTGGCTCCTTCGCGCATACCCATTCTACGTACATCAACCTGTTTCGCTTGGCGTACGACAGACGCGACGCAGTGCTGCCAGCAACTGGGGCCGCATTCTATGAGCTGTCCTTTTTACGTTGTCCTTTGTTTTCCGTGGTCCTTAAGGGTAACGGAGTGGATTCCAAGAGAAGGGAAGCGTAGCAGGGGGCGGAAGAAAATTAGGTGGGCTGATGAGATTAAGAAGTTTGCGGAGATACGGTGGCCGCAGCTGGCAAAGGACAGGGTTAACTGAAGAGACACGAGAGAGGCATTTGCCCTGCAGTGGGCGTAGTCAGGCTGGTGATGATGATGATCTCGCGTCCATTCGTTCCTCTGCCAGTTATCCTCAGGCATACCCACGGCGTTCAAGCGTGTGTGGCAAGCGACCCGGCCATTGGGTGGTTGGCGACCAGTTCTTATTATTGGCTGGAAATGGATGCAATATGCAGCCAATGACATTCTAGTCAACATCATGAAGAAATGGGCGTGGGCAGGGCATGTAATGCGAAGGCGAGATAACCACTGGTCTTTAAGGGTAATGGAGTAGATTCCAAGAGAAGGCAATCGTTGCAGGGAGCGACAGAAAGTTAGGTGGGCGGATGAGATTAAGAAGTTCGCGGGGATACGGTGGCCTTAGCTGGCACAGGACCGGGTTAATTGGAAATATATGGGAGAAGCTTTTGCGCTGCTGTGGGCGTAATCAGCCTGATGATGATGATTGTCAGGCGCATCGAAGTTCTCTGTAAGTAGCAGGTGACAGGACCTGACCATTGCTGCCATATGCAGCCAATGGGGAGGTCTGGTTCCCAACAACCCAGTGGCCGGGTCGCTTGCCACGGACCCTTGAAAGCCGCCGGTAAATCTGAGTTACCACTCAACAGGACCGATTGGACTCGAAAAGGGCAACCGAAAACAGGCAGCTTATTAAATTCGGTCCCTGGCCGAAACGGTGAAACAGCATTCGTACGGACTGCGCAGCGTAAAAACGTCGGGGAAAAGAGTTGAGGACGAGTGACGCCTTCCTTCTCAAAACCTGCTCTTTCTCTCAGAGAGTCGATTCAACACGCATTCTGTCGCATTCGTGTAAATGAGGCTTGAGCATCGCTTTTTCTTGAACGCAGAGCTACAAGAACGATCGCTTTCAATGCACTCAAGGCCACGTATGTTATGAACTGTCGAAACCGACGGTGTGACGCGCCGGGAGTGCAAGGCAGTGAAGGCCTCCTTTCTTGTTCCCTATTCGCGGCATTAGGACCAATACTTATCACTTCCAGGTTGGTCGTATCCTGTCCAACATGTCTGCCTACTACGAACCCTCGGCTTTCACCCAAGCCTACGGCCAGTACGGCTACGACCAGACTGCGTACGGACAGACTACGTATGATTATACGCAAGCCACCACACAGGCCCTCACGTCAAAACCCGAAGGTGAGTATGGGAGCGGCCCTCTCCACCTTCCAAAAGGCGAGCTTCCGGGATACGAGACAAGTTCGCCATCTGTGGTTGACACGCCGTAGGCCTAGCATACCTAAAGTACCTCTATGCTCTGTGGAGTAATGCATGCCTGAACCAGCAGAGGGCGCCACGATTATCAAAACGCCATAGGCGAACTTCCCCAGGGAAGGGGGGCGGGAGCTACCGTTGCCAAGGGAACTACTATTCGGTGCCCTGTAATATAAAGATAAATATTTAGAGCCAAAGCACTATTGGCCTCATAACCTGGAGAATTCCGATGTGTGGTAAAGCCTCTGAACTTAGTCACGTGATGCGGGGAATGGCGGGAAACAAACGAGACCTTGAATGAGGATGACCTTGGCTAACCTGGAGAAATAAAATAAATATTCCCGCCACTGGATTTTGAACCCACGGCGGCGCGGACAGATCAGCTTCGCTCGCCCTTGCACGAGAGCACTATGCATTTGCCGCAACCAATCCCGACTCGTGTTAGTGTTGAACTGCAACACACTCTCGCGCTGTGCATTGCACGTCGTCATGTTCATTTTCATCAACTTCCATCTGTGCGCAAGTCACGAAAGGAAAAGAAACGCGCTTTCAATCTCGCTTTCAGGTACCCCCAACTCCCCCCCCCCCCCCCCCGTCAAAAATACACAGGAAAAATGGTTTGCTTGCGAAGCCTTCCGCGTGCCTATTTATGCATGCACAGTGACCCTAATCTCTCCCAACTACAAATGGCTTCGAGCCCTCAGTCCTCTCAAGCTTTAGACTGCCAGATGTTCTAGGGAGCCTCGCTAAACAGCTCATAAGCGAACCCCTTGGGCTGCATACTTATGCCGGAGGCTGTACGTGGCGTTGGTGTCACCCTGAAAAAACCTGCTTCCGCACAATATTTCATGGTTAGCGATGCCAAACTGCCAGCAATTTTTTTATCATACAGCCTAGTACCAAATTATGGATTAATTACTCATTAACGTGTACCTGAACGCAGTCGTACGGATACAAAAGAAAAGCTATACAGCTTCATCGGGAAATTGGAATCTGGAGAAAAATTTCTGTCAGTTCGAGGAGCAGGACAGCAGGAATTCCCAGACGGGAAGGAATTTTTCGACAACTGCGAAGCTTGAGAGAAAGCTGCATATCTTTCCTTGGTAACTGTGTGGCTCCGTTGAGGCGTATGCCAATGAGTAACGTTGATTCCGCCTTGGGGGGGCTTCCCCTAAATACATGGGACTAACAGACGGCTGCCCACTTGCCTTTCTTGGCCGATTCGTTGCCAGAATTTTCAGTACCTGCGTCGCGAGTTTAAATTTTGTATAAAGTGCCTCAGATAATGTTTCGAAATTTTGTTCGTGAATACTGGTATTTACGCACGTAGACATAAATCGCGACGAACGTACGAACCCACGTGAAATAATCGACGTGCGTGATGTTGATAGCGGTGTTGTGTTTAAACGTGTTTTTTTCTTCATAAATTTTCTAAGCAACCTATCGATACATCTTTTTCATGTCGTTCTGTTCTTCAGACACCAAGCCTACGTCGTAAGTAACCTTTTATTTTAAAGTGACTAGTGTCAGACATCCGCAGTTGCTTTTGTCGTGACTAGGGGCAACTATAGAATGCCATTTATTTTGCCATGCTAAGTGCAGAACAGAGAATTATAAACACAAAGAAAACGACAATAAAAGAACACTGGTGGACCTAGCCTAGCGCGATAAAGAATGGGGCAAACGTTTTAAGCATTATTAACGATTCCTGAGAGAACGCTAGTGGCTTCACTGTTATATAAGTGTTCATAGAGGGGCTTCTGTTTCCCTTGTATTCGCTGATGACGTAGCAGCTTAAACGATCTCCGGAAGAGGCTTTTCCCTAATTATAGTATAATATCAAAACCTTTGTTGATCCTCTGCTTTTGTTCCTGTAAAGGCCATTGGAAATACTTAACGTCAGTACTAGTCATCCTACCACGCCTCAGTAATTTCGTCGTTTAAAAATAGATTAAAGTTATACACCCGAATTCGGCGGACGCATGTCCAGCAATTTCGGATGAAAATTTTGAAATTCAAAAATTTAAGATACATTTAGCGTTACATTGAAAGTAATAGTCCATTCTTATGATATGCTGCAAAATCTTTCCTTTGAAGTGTTTCCATCGGTCGCATCGAATAGTTAAGACTCCCATAGAAAAAAGTTAATAGAAAAAAAATTATTAGTGCCGTCCGGTGATCTCTACATATTTTGGTTGTTATAGTGAAATGTTACATTATATAAAAAAATTGCGTTCATAAATCGTCTGTCGCTAAAAAATGCTATTGTCCTAATTGCTGGGTGTGAGAATAAGGACATCTGAAAATGTGCGACAGCTGAGATCCTTACTCTATTCTCAGCAGCGTGTTTAGCTTTCAAACATGTCTATACGAGTACCTCTTCGTAGGTTCTATGCTGTGTATGAATATCTTTTCCTCTTGTGTAGAAACTTACACAACCCATAAGTTGCTATTTCAGAGAATTTGCGGGAGAAGAAAACACCGACACCAGGTTGCATTGAGCGCACATAGCCTAGAAACATTTAGACGCCTTAACGTTGATTCTTAGTCTTTGGACCATAAAGAAACAACCTTCGCGACCTTGCCTTTAAACGCCATATTTGGCGGAGTGTATGCTGCGCTTTGGCATGTTCAACAATCCACGGTGGTGTTGCCTTGGCGGAAAACTCTCTAATGCTGCAGCATCTATTCTTTTATCAAAACGCTGAGTTGCGCTAGTTGGTGTAGGTTCACGGTATAGGTTCCTAGGTTCATCGTCTATTCCTCGTCACTCTTGTGCTCCTAACATGAGTTCTACCGTGGTGCTTAAGCCCTTCCGTTATGTTTGGTGCTCTGCTGTCCTGCATAGGCAGATACATTAAGGGCTTTGACTCCTCGCAATCCATTCTCTCAACGGTACAGTGACGCAGCTTCCGGTTAAACAGCGTCACCTAACGCAAAATAGGAATTTTTTTATGAGATAACAAAAGGGCACAATTAAGAGCGGTTATTCCCATTGATTCTATGCCGCTATCCCATATAGCTATTTTTTACTTGCAAGTGAGCAATGAAAACTAAAAAGCCCGCAAATTCTTTACAACTATATGTCCTGGGGGTGTATTACTGTAAGATTGCGTTTTGTGATAGTTTTAAGCCAAATTCAACGTTTAAACTGCTGCGAGACGCGCCATTGAGGCGAAACCGGAAGCCGGGATAGTTACCGTTTAGACCACGGAATGACGCTTTTGAACACTCTTATAGAGCGTTGGTTATCTCTAGAATTGTTATCTAACTAGCTCTGTTTTCTTTAATGCAGGCAGTACCGCATGACTTCGACCATGGTAATCACATGCATCTTGGCCATCGTCATTGCCCTTGTAGCCTTCATTGCGCTGCTGGTGCTGGTATTAGGTAAGCTCTGGCACAGCTCAAGATTTGTTACTGCCCTCTCTAAACGACTCCTCATCCCTATTATTGTGCTTCTTTTCCACATATTTCTCCCCTTCGTCCCTCATGCACTTTTGGGACCACCATTAACTCCTGCTTACCATACGATATGGCACTGTATATAGCTGCTATACCACACCCACCATGTCGTGTCGTACCATACCACGTCGCACCACCACACACCACACCACATAGCGCACCGGCCGCAACGGTGGCTCAGTGGTAATGGAGCTCGCCTGCTGGCCCGAAAGCCGCGGGCTCGATCCCGGCCACGGCGGTCGAATTTCAATGGAGGCGAAATTCTAGAGGCCCGTGTACTGTGCAATGTCAGTGCACGTTAAAGAACCCCAGGTGGTCGAAATTTCCGGAGCCCTTCACTACGGCGTCCCTCATAGCCTGAATCGCTTCGGGACGTTAAACCCTTATAAACCGAACTATACAAAGCGCACCGCACCGCACCATATTGCACTATACACTATAGCCCTCCGTAGCCCCTATGCTTAACATAACCGGGGGTTCACCTGAAACACAGCCTACTACTCAGAAGGATAACGCAGTGTTTCAGACCACGGAGTTCACCGATGTTGACGCAGTACCACGCGTCCGCGGAGGAAGCCGCGTGTACATCAATTTCTGCACACGTGACTAACCACCCCACTGCAACCCACGTACCAGGCACAGGGTTTGGAATCGGCGCCGAGACCGACGTTCCCGAGGACATGGACAGGCCCCCTCTGCCATCCGTCTACCCCGTGGTACGGGTGCCGATCCCTTCTTCCGTGATGACGACAACGGCGACAGATACCAGCATCACGCCGACAGCGTCCACCCAGTCACCCCGGACAGGTCAGTGTACCGGCCGCAGTCCACCCCCGTACCGGTATAAAAGGCTGCTGTTAATTACAACGGGCTTAACCGAGCCCTCGGTTGACTCAGTCCGACGGTTTAGTCCTGGTTCATATCTCTCCCTGTGTCTTGTCTCTCCCGCGCTATATCTCTTCGCTGTGCCACAGAAACTAGCCCAAAGTGCTAAATTTGTGAAAGGACTCTCTTTTATTCAAGCTCCGCAATATTCAAACTAATCTTCTGTCTCTTTCGAGGTCAAATTATGAGAGTCGACTGCGGATCATGCTCAACACCACTCTGTGAGGTCCGATGACCTGATTTAGACTTACGTGTGCCCCTAGCCGCCGTACCATGGCTGAAATAGGGCTGTACAGTTACGCTGCTGGAGAAATAATTTGTCTATTGCACGTTTCTCATCCATCTACATTCATTTTTTTAGATTTGGGGCAGTATACTACAGTCCACTCGTACAGTTTAAAAGCATAGACTTGATATCGTTACCTTGTGCACACCGAACACATTTGCCATGATGCTCATTGCCCAAATTCGCCGCGGTGGCTCAGTAGTTATGCTGCTCGGCTACTGACTCGAAAAACACGGGTTTGAACTAGAGGGTGTTGGGCGGTCGCGTTTCGATGTAGGCTAAATGCTAGAGCCCCCGTCTACTGTGCGATGTCAGTGCACGTTAAAAGGTAGTCGAAATTATCCACAGCTCTCCACTACGGCGTGCCTCATAGCCTCAGTCGCTTCGGCTAGTTATACCCCAAAGAACCAAACCAAGCGCTTTGACCGGGCTGTCCTACTCGCCGATAACATTAAATCTTTGCTTCCAATAGAAATCTCGCGCGAAGGCTTCGTGGTGCTCAGCGGCCGAGTCTAAATGGCTGCGAAAGCGTAACAACAATTGACGGTTTTTTCTTCTTGACAAAGCAGTGCTCTTTGCGGCGGCATAGATAAGATAAAAGGTGACAACGTTGCCAGACATGTTTGGCAACATTACGTTTGCTGAAGACAGAATCGGCATTTGAACTAGTTGGTATTGCATCTTTTAAAAATATATAAAGCGCACTCAGGACAACGGACAAGGAAGACCAAACAACACAAGCGCGTTTGTGGTTGTTTGTGGTTTTTTCTCTCTTTTTGTGTGTTTCTTGAATAAACGCCCAGTTGCGAGTACGCGCTTGCGTTGTTTGGTCTTCCTTGTTCGTTGTCCTGTGTGCGTTTTATATATTTTTAGAACATGCTTATGACAGGTGGTGCAACTTTATAAAGTGATATCAAAGCATTGAAGGACTCTGGTGAAGTCAGGAAAATAATGTAGAGGCTGAAGACAAGTGGACACAGATGAAGCTCCGAGTGTCTGCCCCTGCACCCTCACTGTTCTTTGTTTTGGCGTTACGTATTTGTGACGTCATTTAGGGAGCGCGTGCATCCAAAGACGTCCGCTCACTTCGTTTCCATGTCTTTTAGTGAAGTGGCCACAAGGGTTCACAAGCACGAGCACTTGCTAGAGGCCTGCTGCACACTGGTGGGCTCGCGTAACACAAATGCGTTAAGATGACAAGAGCTGCCTTCGTCTCTTGCAGTCATGGACCAGCAGCCCCTGGTCTGCACCATGGGCTCCAGGACGAGCTTCTTGCAGATGTTCCCACCGGATGGCCTATGCGAGTACATCTTCTTTGACTCAGTCGAGAAGGGCAATCGCAACCAACTTGCCTTCCCTAAGCGGTGGGGTAACGACCTGCGCATCTTCATTGCGGCCTACGCCCGATACAACACGACGGCGTTTGGCATCGGCTTCGCCTACGAGTGAGTGGCGGCCATCTTGAGCCATCACACTGCACGAATCCCCGCTTGTACCGAATGCCCTGATTCTGCAGTTGCAAGGTGCCATGAATCGTTTGAACTATACCACCTTCGCTCCATCCCGTGCTCAAATTTCGACCACCTGGGGTTCTTTACCGAGCACTGACATCGCACAGTTAGGCCCGTGTACATTCAGTGCACGTTAAATAACTCCAGGTGGTAGACAGTTCCGGAGCCCTTCACTACGGCGTCCCTCATAGCCTGAGTCACTTTGGGACGTTACACCGCATAAACCAAACAAACCCAAACCAAAATTGACAAGTCTAAGTTTTCTTTATTTTGTGCCTTCCGAAAAGTAACTTCAACAACAGCTTTCGTAATTTTCACCAGTTGATCACGAGTTGTTGCTTCATTGCAGAGTTCCTAAAGAAATCGAAATCGTGACGGAAGAATTTCACGTTGGCAGAGTTCTGCAATAGGTCGGTGTGGTCGGGGTTATTTGCTTAGATGAAAAGTTTGGCCCCGTGCTTCAATCCTGCATCCAAGCAGCGTAGCCAGAAGACCTGGCGTAGCCAGAAGACTAATCGTTTCGTTACGTGACTAATGAACACGAGGGCAAAGGAATGTTATTTCAGTTCCGCGCTTTATAAGCAAAGCAGAAAGTTTTTTTCTGTCTCGCAGGCCCAATTCTGCGCCAGGCAGCTGCATTAAATATCTGTTTGTGAATTTAGGGTAACCTACGTTACCTCGATTTACTACTTAAGCTCTGCAGCGCTTCATTGGCGGGTTAGCTGCGTATTATTCTTCATGTACAGCCTTTGGCAAAACTAACCAGGCTGCATGGTTTGCTTCTCCTTCGAACAGGGGAGCCAATTACGGCTTTCCCAAACATCAAAAAGTTCTCGAAAGGTGAGGACAAGGGTTCTTCTTACCATACAGAGATTTAGAGCTTGAGGGCTGGCATAATAACTTCAATATACGACTGAGAAGCAAATCATCCAGACTGGTTACTTTTGGCAAAGTCTGTACATTTTTTACGCTGACCCAGACGAAGACAAGCACTCCTGTCGAAACGTTGCCTAAAGAACCGAGGCTCTCATTGTGACCATCCTGTTCATTTTGTTTTGTGTTATCTAACGTTTAAATCTTCTTAAGTTTTTGTTTACGTTTTGCTGCTGAGCGTTCCACTTAAAGTACACGTCCTGACACCGGTATTGGACCACTGAATTAACACCGGTAATCAGCGTGGCGTTATCGGGAAAAGCAGCGCAAAAGTTATCATTATTGTGTTAGCGCCCATCCTGCCCACTTGTGTGGCTCCTCGTTTTGTTTATCGCGCTGCTATTAATTGTCGTTATCAGGATTGCGCTGCTGGAAAAACCGCCTCGTATATTTAAAAGCGGATGAAGGTATGACGAAGGATAATGGCAATACGGAGGAGGTTGAAGAACACCGCAGTCGACGAGGAGATGCTTTTATCTGGGGTACTGTGGAAGTGTAAGCTGTTTTTGTTTTGAAAAGGAAAACCATACTTTTAGTTGGACTGCGTACCCATTCTTGTCTTTGATATTTCTCATCATTTGCAGGAAATGGAATATAATAGGACGTTTATATTAGTGTGGGCCACATGTGACGGCAAATATGTGTGCACAATTTTCCGCTGCTCCCGAAAGAACGCCAGGGTACACACGGCGTAGCAGAGCGCTGGGCGCGTGCTTTCTTCACGGGCAGTCAGTAGAAATGTATGCGTTGCTGAGACGCTTATTAAGTGCCCGGTTACAAGCTTACGGTTTATGGTTTTTGGGGTTTTAACGTCCCAAAGCGATTCAGGCTATGAGGGACGCCGTAGTGAAGGGCTCCGGAGATTTTGGACCACCTGGGGATCTTTAACGTGCACTAACATCGCACAGTACACAGAACTCTAGAATTTCGCCTCCATCTGAATACGACCGCCGCGGCCGGGATCGAACCCGCGTTTTTCGGGTCAGCAGCCGAGCGCCATAACCACTCGGCCACCGCGGCGGCCTCCATGTTACAAGTGATGAAAAAGAATCTCCTCCTGCGTAATCGTTGCAGCGATAAATTCCACTTAGTTTTTGGGTCACATTATAAAAATTACCGCTGCAGGTATCTCATGCTCTGTGGCTAAAGCAAATGACGTCATCAGAGGCTGAGTACATATTTCTAGGGAAGAGCTTGCATGCATATTTCAACGCGCGAACGACAAGGGACGAAGAAAGAAACAGACAGGACGGAGCACGCTAAGGCGCCCGTGTGCTGTGCGATGTCAATGCACGTTAAAGATCCCCATGTGGTCGACATTATTCCGGAGCCCTCCACAACGGCACCTCTTTCTTCCTTTCTTATTTCACTCCCTCCTTTATCCCTTCCCTTACGGCGCGGTTCAGGTGTCCAACAGTATATGAGACAGATACTGCGCCATTTCCTTTCCCCAAAACCAATTATTATTTCTGGACGGAGCGCGGAACTTAGTTGAGTTTTACTTCGCAGACGTCATATTTATGCATTCGCAGTAATCACACCTGGAAACTGGCCGCAGCGCTGACTCAGTGATTATGGCGCTCGGCTGCTGACCCGAAAGACGCGGGTTCGATCCCTGCCTGCCTCGGCGGTCGAATTTCGATGGAGGCGAAATTATAGGGGTCCGTGTGGTGTGCGATGCCACTGCACGTTAAAGAACCCCACGTGGTCGAAATTTCCGGAGCCCTTCACTACGGCATCCCACAAACCTGGGTCGATTTTGGACATTAAACCCTGTAAACCAAACCAACACCTGGAAACCAAAAATAACGATCAAAAAACAGTGTTTTGTGAATGAATTCAATTAAGAATGCGGATTGCGTTATATTTTCTTGAAAGTGTCGATTGACCCATAAAAATAAGTATGGTCAGACTGAGTAGCGACAAAACGGTGAGAATTTGCATTCGGCGGTCATGCGTGCTACGAATAATTTTGGAGAAGGCAGTTTTGACAAGCAACACGTTCGACTTCGTTAAAAAAAGAAAACTCTCTAGTGCCTCTTGTGCTAATAATTCACTCGCTTCCTACGGCCCAATGTGTTTCTAGCTCTTGTAGCGTCATTGTAACTGCACTTACTTGGAGCTGAAAAATTCGAATGGTGCAGGAAGGCGTCCACGCTAGTGCGACAGCTGAACACAACCAGTTCTTCGCTGCTGGAGCCCTTCTGGCGCAAGAACATTTTCCACTTCGGGATCGTGGACACGGCCACGAGGAACGCGAGGGAACCTGACGTGGAACTGGCCCTGAACGTCTTGAAGGCAAGCAGTGCGCCTACAAAAACGACTCGACTTTTGAATACACCGCACACACTAACCCCGGCGTTGGCCCGTCGCGGTGCAGTGACTGAAGAGAGCGGTTATATACGACGCTCTGTGCACTCAGGTTATAGATTGGAGGGGGGGGGGGGGGAGGCGACGTTTACAAAAAACATTTAGAGGGTCTATAGACGATCCACAGACTCCTGTAACTGCATAAGTAAGTCGATAGACTTTCTGTGTCTTGTCGTGTTTGCACGAAAAAGATGAATACTTCGTCTATAAACCCGTCGCGGTGGCTTAGTGGTTAAGGCACTGAGTTACTGATCCGGAGTTCCCGGGTTCGTACCCAGCCGCGGCGGCTGCGTTTTTAAGGAGAAAAACGCTAAGGCGCCCGTGTGCTGTGCGATGTCAGTGCACGTTAAAGATCTCCAGGTGGTCGAAATTATTCCGGAGGCCTCCACTACGGCGCACCTCTTTCTTCATTTCTTCTTTCACTCCCTCCTTTATCCCTTCCCTTAGAGCGCGGTTCAGCTGTCAGCCGATATGTGAGACAGATGACCTTTCCCCGAAAACCAATTTTCGTCGTCTATATTGTCTGTAGTCATTCTATAAACAAATCCTATACACAAGTCCAGAGGCAATACAGATCCCATAGACAGTCTGTATACAATCTCTTTATGGCCATATACTTTTAGAAGAATTTTTGTATAGACTGTCTATGGTCTATGAATAGGCAAATGAATTATCCATGGAAGACAGTAGAGTATGTAATGAGTCTATAGAAAAGCTATATTCCATTCTTTATAAGTGAAGATAAAAGAGTACGCTCGGAAGGAAAAAAAATAGCCAGGCTTAGCTTGGTTAAGCCAAGGAGGCGTTGCATAACTGCTTTACCCGTGGGCGGCATCTGGCTGTAATACTGTCCCGGCGAAGAAGCGCAGCTCTTTTATACATATGCCGTGACGTCAATCATAGCGCAGCGCCCCTAGCGGGAGGAGCGGGAGTCAGGTGGTGGCTGCGGCCGCGCGCGACAGCGCCAGTTGGGGCCCAGCTTTTCCTCTATGACGTCACGCGCCGGCGCAGCGCCCCCAGCGGGAGGAACGGGAGTCAGATGGTGGCTGCGGCCGCACGCGACCGCGCGAGTTGGGGCCCAGCTTTTCCTCCGGCTGTCGTGACGTCACGTCACGTGGTTGCGCTAAAGGTCAATGGTGGCTGCCCGGCCGCGCCCAAGGGCTGAACTGGAGTGATTGCAATACGCAACGCATAAAAGGAAGGTGCAAAGGAGGAAAAATTCGATGGGGCACTGATTGCGTGGGACAATGCGAAAGCATAGAGCCTCGCAGTTGGCCCTTGTTCACTGCCACGTCGCAGGCATTGCAGGGAGACTGCAAGTTGCATGTAATTTCATAGACGCCAATGCATGAGTTGGTAGACGGTTCGATTCCCGATTGAAGGTTGACTCAAGTAGCGACTAGCAGTTCTGTGCTAGATCTCAGACAGATTCAAATGAAACAAGTCCCGCACTTGTGTAACGAGCGATATATGTCCATAATCTTAGCGCCAGAAACGCCTGCCCGGGTGCGTCCTTTTTGTGGTATACACATATGCAAAGATTTGATTATACCGGTTGGCAAACCGCGCTCGAACTAATTGAAAATTGAATTTTATTCCGATTCTACTCTTGCATTTCACACCACGACTGGTGAAACATGGGGAATCCTTTAAAGTGTGACGACGGCGGACGCCCGGATTTCTCTTTGAACCGCATAATTACGAGGAGTAACATTTGCGCTGCGTTAGCGGAGGCTCGATTATACGCAGTACTGGCCGTCTGATGCACAGAGCCCCTTATTCAAACCGGCATACGCTGAGGAGTGTGCCAAATCAAGTTAAAAGGGCCTACAAGAGTTACCAAAATCTTCAAGAAAAACTCAACTTAATCCGTACGAACCTGGATATTTTTCCTCGGAGAAATGCTTCCGAAACGACCCTGTTATTCCCGTCGCCTCATTTTGCGGCCCGTTGTGGATTTCGAAGGATGCCCCGCGGGTCCCGAGTTGTGGTCCTGCCTTTCTGTTGATAAAAAAATGCACGAGAATCTGTGTTAAATTTCGTGTTTCCGTCGTCTAAAGCTTTTGTGCATAGCAGAAGGAAGCCAAGTACGTACGCCCCATCGTTTTAAAAAAAATTGGCTGGGGCTTAGCTAAGGTTAAGACTGGACATCTCGAAGCGAAAAGGTTCGGTGATGCTTATTGTTTAACTTATGGTTATGCTTTGCTGCGTCGTTTAGCGAGACGTTCTTCTCGTTGTTCGGGTGTCTCGGACGCTCGCTGAGCTGTCAGCCTTTCATTTCTTCGCTCCTTTTCAGCCAGCTCCCGTGGTAGCACTTCTGTATCGGTAGTATCACTCTTTGCTCCTTCCATGTTGACTGCGCACGCCTATTCTCTGGCCAGCGGTTATATAGTCGGCCTCCGCGATAAACATGCGCTTGTGGCGAACGTCAAACGATGACGCATAGCGCGTGGCAGTGGCCACCTGCGCCATGCGTGACGTCACGCGCAGCAGCGGCCACCTGCGCCGTGCGTGACGTCACTCGTGCTCCGACATACGCCGGCTCACGCGAAGCGCGGTGTTGATTAGCGTAGTGAAGCTTTACGCTTCAAAACATTAGCATTCGATGAGGTTCAGAGAAGTGCACTTCAAATTACGGGTAGTAAGTTTTGGTAGTGCTTTTTAAATGCTTATGCACGGCACACAGCCCGACTGAAGCAAACCTAACGCTGGTGCATGCGAGATGGTTCTGCAATGCTCGCTGAACTGACTTCGGCCACGAATTCCTTTCAGGCGCTCAACACGCACGCCGAGACGCAAAGGCGGCAGGGCAACCCGTCTTTTATTTTCTTCGCCGGAGTAGTTTTTAATCAAAACTGGACCAACTTCTACAACGACAAATTCACGTAAGCAGCCCCGAAACACAATTCTATTCATAGTATGCCCACTAAAGTCTAGTTCGAGACCAGGGCTATTGATGGGGGCCCTACAGCTTACGCCGACTGCCAGGAATGGTGAGTCTTATGTGATTTCTAAGCATTCCGAGACACTCATTACATCGCCCTACTTGACCCACAGCTGTAGCCAGCAGACCTTTCATTGTGGATCATTAAAGCGCTGTATTTAACCGCGTTAGCGATAAGCAGCTCGTGTCATTGACCATGAGAGAAAAATCTACGATAAATCTGCAGCGAAGCAACCTAGGATGCATGTGGGCCACCTAGGTCACGTGACCTTGTGGCGTGATCGCAACCTGCCCATCGGAGAGTGAGATAACTGCCCACCGTGGCAGGTGGCAGTTAAATTAATGGTTGGTCACTCGAAAAGAGCAACCTGGATCGCATAAGACACACAGGTGGCAGCACCTGCTATCGCAGGGCAATGGCTTATCACTTAACCGCTGCACTACAGAGCGTCAGAACTGGTACGAGGGCTCCCAGGGATCTATGAATGTGACGTAAAGAATGACCAATTCTGCGTATATGTGAATTAACCCGTTACGCTATCGCGTCATACCGTTATGGCGGAGCTTAAGTACAAGTATAATGAACGCAGATCCGGACTACGAACATTAAATTGCTAGAAGAATAAGAATGTGGTGCAGTGCCTTTGGCAGGTATTTTTTTCAGGTAGCCATTATACGCTTGTTAAGATTTGTCTGTCCTAAGTAACTACGCAAGTAGACAATAGACAGCCGTGTTTAAAGCCCAGAGGCGTTGGCATCCAGGCCAGAGGCTAAATGCGAAAGGTCAAAGCTGGAAAGGCAGCAGGCAACCACAGCTGAGGGGGCTCAGCACGAGTGAATGCCAGACACGACTCTGCTTAAGTATGCAGTGCAGTAATGAGAGGTGTCTATCCTGTAAGCAATCTCCACCAATATTTTTTCTAAGGTGAGCCGAAGTGCGCGTGCTTTCTCGTGGTCAAGATGACATGTGATAGAACCGTCCCTTACAAAAATTTCTTTAGACAGTCTGTACAGTGTCCATAAAACTCTGTCTATAAAGTCTATAAACTATCTACAGACAAACCATAGAGAACAGTATATAGGCAATACAAATCCTATAGGCACTCTATAGACAATGTATAGATTCATGGTCCTACACTTTTGTCTATAGAAAGCCTATAGACTATGAATGAACAAAAATAAATATCTATAGGAAGACAACATAGTTTAAAGAAGTTTAAAGACTGCCTATAGACCATTTTTGGAAGGGGTGATAAAAAATATGGCGATTCTGGCTTGATTACCAAGATTGGAGTGCGATAAACTTCGCCTTATACTCAATCTTGGATATGGTTAACCGACTCCTACACCAGGCAGGCCAAAATACTGGCGAAACACATGATTTAATTGTACGTAGGCGCAGCATGTTGTCGCAGCAAGTCAGTGCACTGTTCTTGAGCGTATTGCCAAACTGCGATATTGTGCGGGAAGGCGCTGATTGAATTGGTAGGCGTGTCCTCTCCTGTTCAGGTATTTATTTGGGACTCCGGCTATGGCAAGCGTAAACACCCGACATGCTTTTGCAGGAACATCTACAAACCGCACCTGTTCATCGCCCAGGGCCATTTCTTCTACGGCGACAACACGTTCAACGACTGTCGCGTGATGCCGCCTACAGCGCTCACCAGACCGCAGGGGCTTGGCGATAGTTACCAGCACGACTTGGTGAGAACTTAGTGCTTGGACACTCTGATACACAAAGTTTCCAGTGGCTTTTTCAATGCACAAGTCATTGCAGTATATCTTAGCGCATATCATAGAGGCAACTAGGAAGTGCAAATGGATACGTAACGCGTAGTTTAGTCAGCTGATGGCTGGACTAGGATACAAAATGGATTCGATGTCAAATAGTGGTGGTATGCGAACATGTGCAGTCTTTGTCAAATGTGTACATACAGCCCAAGGGGTAAGCTTACGAGCTCTGCAGCGCGGCCCCTCTTGCATATTCAGGGACTACAATCTTAGAAGGTGAGATGAGCTTCAGTCCCCAACCGTTCCAAGCTTAGGACTGTCAAACTTGCTTAAAAGCCCCGCTACACGGCTTGAATTAACGCAAACACCTTAGGCTGTACATTTCTGACAGACTACTTTTTCATAACTGATCCGAATTCAAACGGGTACAGCTTTTCCACCGAATCGAATCGAATAATTTAGGCTAACATCGAATCGAATACGAATGAAAATTTTTTAGTTATGGGCAGAAGCGCCGAATATTCGCACAGCGAATAATAGCGCAAAACTGCGAAGCATTATATCGGAGGCATAGCGCTATAAATTATGGAGTCATAGGTATACAGGGTGTTTCTCCTAATACGTTACGCAGTTCTTAATGGAGGGTTATACCGTCATCCGCTTCTGCGAGGCACCACTGCGCATGCACAAATCGCCCTGTCAACGCCAGATGGCGCCACGTGCCCGTCAGATGCGCGCGTGCCAGCCGCGTCAGGGCCAATAAGCGTGTACGCAGCGGTCCCTCGCGGTAGCGGATCGCGCTATGCTATAACCCTCTATTTTTTTAGTTAGATCGCGCTATGCTATAACCCTCTATTTTTTTAGTTAGAAGAGCGCTTATTTCGGCATTGCGTTGTCCGTGTAGTACATCAGAACACAGCTAAGATGTGCTAACTTGCGGGCTGGTTAACTAACATTGAATATTTACCCTTTTAACTATTACTGTTAGGCTCCTTAATTTTCGTAAGCAATATCCATATCAGTTTTTTAGAATTTCGGAAACGCGGTTACCCTCTCCGCTTCCATCTGGCTGCGCACTGCAAAAATGCCACGCGGAACCATCTTGCCATCCCTTGTTCGATGAGACGATCACTTTGTATCGACACCGCAACGAACTTAAAAGGGAAATTATAGAAGCTGTCGAGAGAGCTCGGGCAGGAGATAAATGTGTCAGTAGGCCGTCTGTGGCATTATCAAGGAAAGAGCTTGATTTCTTGGCTTAGCACGTGGCCTGGCTGTTTGTCAGCAATTTTTTCGTGTTTTTTTGTTTTGTGGTGGTTCCCTTCGACTGATATAGAAAGGGTATGCGTGCTCATTTCCGCAATAAAGGCTGCGTTTGAAAGTTAGCGCTTTTCCTGTCTCGTCATCGCCCTTCGTCTTTTTGTTCATATGCGCTATGTTTCTTCGGTTACGAGCAACTCTCCTGAGGCTATTCACTTCTAAAGCAACTTCTTCAGGGAACGTAATTCGTCTAAATAGCCAGAATTTGTTGGGTCGCAGCGCTGAGGATAATCGCGTTTTCGAATTTCTGAAAACTGACTCCTAAAAATTGCTTATGGTGGGCTGCACGCCTCTCAATAATTAAGGACACTAAGATTAATATTAAAAATTTATCTATTCGATGTTAATTAACCAGCCTGCTGGTTAGCACGTCTTAGCTGTGTTCTGATGTAGTACGCCGCTGACAATGCTAAGTAGGAAAAAGCGCTATTCTAACTTAAAAAGCCTGTTTTTAAACTTTCTGTAAACTTTTATGTGAAACACACTGTATATTTTGTCAAAAGACGCAACAATGACCTCCGCCAGTGGCTAGCAACACAACGTCACCGTGTAAACCCAGTAACCACCCCGTCACATGCATAGAAAAATTACTATGTTGTAGGGATGACAACAAGGCAAAAAAATAGGGACACCTAACTCATTATGGGTTATCACCGTGGTGGTTCAGTGGTTATGGCGCTCGGCTTCTGTCCCGAAAGACGCCGGTTCGATCCCGGCCGCTGCGGTCGAGGCAAAATTATAGGGGCCTGCGTGCTGTACGCTATCAGTGCACATTAAAGAACCACAGGTGGTCGAAATTTCCGGAGCCCTTCACTACGGCGTCCCTCATAGCCTAAGCCACTTCGGGATATTAAACGCCCATAAATCATAAACCAATCATTATGCGTTGGCTATGCGATAGTATTCGAAGCTCTAGATAGCCTTGTCGGACGGAATTGGTGGGGCTTGGGAGACCCAAGTTTTTATTCCCCAGCTCTACCGTACACACCTGCCACGGTACACAACCTACGTGATTGGCCGTGGCAGCTCACGTCAACCATGTTGGCACTTGTCCGCTTGATCCAAGCGTACAAATTATGTCTTAATTTAACATTACTAAAGTCTCTCTCTCTCACACAAGACATGACAGATACCAGCGCCACCATCTGTAGTCTGTACCGCCAGTATCAAGGCACGGCTGGCCTCACGCCCGCGGTGGAATGAGCGGCTATAATTATACACGGAAAGTTTGTACGCGAGTAACGGAAAGCTTTTATTTGCAATCGCGCATCCTGAAGAAACTTTCGATTTCGCGCAGACCCTGGCAGCTGACAGCTTCAGCAAGTTGTCATCGCGTGGACTGTCGATAATCGGGGCACTATCGATAACCATGAAAGGCCGCTGGACGAGGACCCTCCCCGTGCAAGGGCCGAGCGACTTCCTCTCGGGCTGTGTGCACAACACGAGCGCCCCCTCCTTCGGCAGATATTCAGAGGTGAGCCGCCATCCTTGCACTCTGTGGAAACGAAAGGACTTAAGGACTTCGCGTCTCGGTATACACCTCCTTCACGCCGCGACGTCACAAAGAAGCGGTGGCGCTGGTGTCGGTAGCGACGTTCGTACGGTAGGCAAAACAGGTTGCGCCTGACCGTGCCTACCGCAGCATCGCTCCCGCGTGGTGCGCAGGCAGCGTGCATCGAGCAGCTGCGTCACTGTGGGATGCAAGTATTGTAGATTAAAAGGGAAATTAAACAAGCCTGCGATGGGTTTCTCGTAAAAAAATACAAGATAGCAAAGGGCCGCGCAGAAAAAAAAAATACGTAAAGTCTCGACGCTGTTTGGCTGTTATGCGGCTAAGATTTCGTAACACGGATGCTGCAACGCTTATTTGCCGGTACATAATCTTAGTTTAACGTTGTAGATTCCAAGATAAGGCTAGTGTAATAAGGGGCGGTAGAAGGTTAGGTGGGCGGATGAGATTAAGAAGCTCGCAGGCATAGGGTGAGCGCAGCTGGCAAAGGACAGGGTTAAGTGGACCGACACGGGAGAAGCCTTTGCCCTGCAGTGGGCGCGGTCAGGTTGGTGATGATGACGATGAATCGTAGTGTGTTTAAAACTGCGAGGGAAAAAACATTTAGCGGTGCACGAAATTTTCGCCATGCTGCTACAGTGCGAATGATGGAGACCAAGATACCCAACAATAGTGGACAAAATCATTTTTGAGCGGGAAACCGTTTGTTAACGAAATTTTTGCATATGATGTAACTTTTCACTAACTATCCATAGTTCTCACGTATCATTTTGCGACTGTTCGATCCTCTGTCTAATTTCTATTGGGCCGTGAGAGAACATGTCTAATTTCTATTGGGCCGTGAGAGAACATGAAATCAGTTTTTTTCAATCACTGTCATCCGATTACGAGAAATTAAACCTTTTAAATCGATGCACGCAATTTCTGTGCAATCGTTTTGTGTTCTCGCAATGTTGCAGATTTGCAGAAACCCGAAGTACCGTCAGCGCAGCTACAGCCAGACGCATGATGCCATTCTGGCCGTGCACGACACCGATAACGTGCTCTTCGCTTACGACAACGAAGTAGGCCTCTGCAAGAAGGTGAGCCCACGGGAAACGCTGTAGCGCAGTGTGTGGGAAATACGTGTGTAACGACTTATAAGCACGCTGCTTACCAATGAGGGCTGCGTTCTTTTATTCATTTCAAGATACTGCAGGCCGATGTGGTCCGAGCAGGAGAGGCATATAACATGACAATCACACCTTGATTTAGGCATAATCGCAAAGTGAACAAGGAGGGGAAATCATCTGGGTTCTTACCAGCTGTTCCAGAAGAGTATATGTCTTCGTCTGGGCAAAGCGTTCCTCATTGGCGGTAGTTCAAATGGGGTCTTTACACCGAGGAAAAAGGCCCGGTGAGGGGGAGGAGCCTTTCCGGGCCTTCACCGGGCCTTCACCGCATTTAACTCCTGCCAATGATGAACGTTTTGCCCAGACGAATACAAGTGTCTTGTCGGAATTTTGGGAAGCACGTTAAGGCTTTCCTCTTCTTGTTCACTTCGTGATTATCGAGAACCATCTGACCAACTTCTCTTTACCACTGATTTAGGTGTGTAAAACAATACAACACACCGCAAGAAGAGTTGAGGAAAAACAAATAAAAAATAATAGAACAGGATACAATCTAACCAATTAAGTACGCTTACAATGTTTTAAAGAAATTATCTGTTTGGAAAAGTGATTCTATAAGTGAATTCCAATCGGAGATGGTTTGGGGAAGGAACTGCACTTGAATGAATTTGTTCGGGCAAAGGTTAGCTGCAGCTTGTGTTTTCTATGGGGTGTCGTGTTCTCCTGGTAGTTGATGGTTAAATAAAGTTATGCATTGGAATATTTCCTTCGTGTGCGAGAATTCTGCGAAGGAACAACATTCGGTTTATTTTGCGGCGGACTGAAAGAAGCGGAATTTTTTTTTCAACCGTAAGCTTAGTGGCAAGGATAATAAAATGTGCTGTATTTGCGAAAATAAACCTGACTGCTTTCCTTTGTATTAGTTGTGTCCTAGGCTCCAGGGTCCAGTGAAAATAATTTGGTTGCTATGCCGCAAGCTCTCGCGAGATGAAAATGTGATTCAGATGATGCAGAATGCATAGCGGATAATTTTTTTAGTCAGGTATAAAATGTGGAAAGATAAAAAAAAAACACCGGGCTTATTTGAACCATCCACATAGACGTGTGACAAACATGACTGCAGAATGCCATAATTTGGAGACGACGCGGAAATGTAAGACAGCCAAGATGTTGCTGTGGGCAAAAATTGATGGCGAAAAATACAAGAAAAGTGGGCAATGTATGCTGGGATTTTATTCATCAAACTATAGGCTCGCTCCTTGCCAACGCTTTGCATATCACGCAAAAAATTAGTAGTATTCACACCGGGCACACAGGCAGGAAGTTTAAATGAGTACATTTCAGCGCATGTTGCTGGCAATTGCCATTTCATGAGATAACTGTTCTAGGACATGCAGATTCCTCTAACTCAACACTTTGGCTTCATGTCCTGTTTTATACTCTTTTTCTGCAGCTTGATTTCAGTCGTATTTCTAAATTTTATTGACTTACTTATATTGGTTTTTGGTTTGCGTAGCTAAGATTTAGGTCGTATGGCTTTTAGTACAGAAGCGAAAGCTCACCAGAAAGCGTTAGTTTCAGGTTTGTTTCTCTTTTGGGCTACAGCGCAGATCTCTTAAAACACTTGAACATTGTCTGTTTAGGTTTGAAAACGCAATGAATGCTCTGAACAGTTCATTACCTTAAAATTTTGAATGACACTATATACCTTGGATGTTTATACATAAACACTTGTACATTTCTTGACGTTTCTGCAAGGGACCGGCCTCTTTCAGACTGTTGCATTTGGGTTGCAAGCCCCAAGGGTAGCGTTGGCCTGGCGGCCTGGGGCAAAGCTGGAAACATCCGAAGGTCCCGGCAAAGGATGAGTCGACTGGCAACAGAACAACTTGTTTATTCTGGCATCGCAAAAGAGCAGCCGGTCAGGGCGACCACGTTACTCGAAGGAAGGAATCGAAGTCTCCTCGGCGTCCGGGGCAGCTGCTTTTTTTATACCCTCGGAGTCGAGGGCAAGAAGGAACGGCTTGGGAGGAGGCGTCCGACACGGCGACGCTTGAACATGTCCAGACGTGACGGGCGCGTCCGCCAGGCCGGCGCCGGTCAGACCTCCTCGCCTCCCAGTTGGGGAGCTCCTCTCCCCGGCTGCCGCGCTTTGACAAGCGTGGGCAAAACATGCACACACACACACACGCACGCACGCACGACGACACGTGGCACTGAAACCTGTCTGGACGCGCTCGGCGGGAGGCGTTGCGGCAGCGATGAACGGGTCCAAATGACCGCCGCTTTGAACAAAGCCGCGGCGTCCGTTGCATCCGCGCCGGCTATACCGCGCGTTGTAGGCGAGACGTAACAGACCGCCCCGCCGGGAGAAGGAGATCCCGATGGTCAGGGGACTGCATCCGCTGTCCAGAGGGATGTCGCTCGATGATGCTCGTAATCGAAACCGGTCGTCCCTCGTCCTCGACGTTGCTTGAGCGCAGCGCACAGAGAAGGCCTCGTTCTCGGGTTCAGGATCACATAGGACACTGCAAAGTCACTTCGGGAGAGTTGCCATTTTTGTGCTCGTTCCCAGCAAGCGTTAGAACTACGCCGAAACGCAACCGCTCAGTCAGCAAGCACGAGACAACCCTCACTAAGCTCTGCCAGGCTCTTTCCCCTTTTATACTACTGCCTAGTTCCTTACAGTAGTCAAGCAGCACTCAGAACGCGTCCACAAATTGGAAAATTGCACTAGAAAGCACATAATCACTTTGAAACACTAAACAAAAGCAATATGTTAAAAATCCTGCCTCAGGAAGAAAACATCAGTAACCAACAACTTTGAGGCGGATTCCTACGTTAGGGGCTTCGACTTAAGCCATCGGCGTTACCGTTGAGACTCCCCTTTTTGTAACGCACCTCAAAAGAATATTGTTGCAAAGCGAGGCTCCAGCGCAGGAGGCGGCCATTTTTGGGAGATATGGTCTGCAGCCATTGGAGAGGGCAATGATCCGTCTCAATGATAAACCTCGAGCCGGCTAGGTAGCATGACAATTTCTGAACGGCCCACACGAGACACGCACACTCTTTCTCGGTGGCGCTGTACGCCTGCTCACGACAGGTCAGCTTACGACTAGCATACAGGACGGGGTGTTCCACTTCTCCATTGTCCCTTTGGCACAGTACAACGCCCATGCCTCGCTCACTAGCATCGCACTGAACAACGAACCCTTTTGTGTAGTCTGGCGATCGTAGCACTGGCTGGCTTGTTAGGGCGCTCTTTAGGGCGCTAAAAGCTCTTTCCTTTGTCTCGCTCCAGACGACTGTTTGGGGCTCTGCTTTTCTTAGAGCATCCGTCAGGGGAGCCGCGATATCGGAGTACCTGGGGATGTACCTCTGATAGTAGCCGGCGACACCTAAGAACGACCGAATATCGGTCTTCGTGCGCGGTTGCGGGAAGTCTCGCACAGCGGCCACCTTTATTTCAGAGGGGCGGCGACGACCCTGTCCAATCACGTGACCGAGGTATACAACCTCGGCCTGTGCTAATTGGCACTTGGGAGCTTTGACTGTCAAGCCCGCTTCGCGCAGGCGGGTTAGCACTGCCCGCAAGTGTGCCATATGCTCAGACCAGGATGCGGAGGATATCGCTACGTCGTCTAAATACGGTAAAGCGAATTCTTCCTGTCCCCGCAACACTTTGTCCATGAGGCTTGAAAAGCAGTATGGCGCGTTCTTCAAACCAAAACTCAAAACTTTAGGACGGAATGTTCCCATTGGTGAAATGAACGCCGCATACCTACTAGCCTCTTCTGTAAGTGGAACCTGCCAATAACCCCTGACAAGATCTAGGGTGGAAATAAACTGAGCTCTACTAACTTTCTCAAGGCGCTCCTCGATGTTAGGGATCGGATAAATTTGATCCTTAGTAATGGAATTAAGCCTGCGGTAGTCGACGCAAGGACGAGGTTCCTTGCCCGGTACCTCAACTAAAATCAAAGGGGAGGTATAATCACTCTCACCCGCCTCAATAACACCAAGCTGTAGCATTTTCTTTACCTCAGCCTCCATAATATCGCGCTGGCGGGGTGACACCCGGTACGCCTTGGATCGTACTGGCTCTGGGGAGGTAAGTTCTATATCATGAGTAAGGACAGAAGTCCTACCAGGCCTCTCAGAGAACTGACCTTGAAACTCTTGTAAGAGTTGGTGTAGTTCGGTTTTCTGCTCAGGCGACAGCGGTGCTTTACTGAGTAAGTCACTAATGACCTGATCAGTGTCTTCCCTGTTCGTCACTGAGCCTAGTCCTGGAAGCTCGACCGGAAGCTCTTCTAACTTTCCCTTGTCGGGCATTTCCTCTCCAGTACCTGGTGCCTTCAATGCTACAGGCTCAATTTTATCCAGTTCTGACGTGCTCGGAATATCAGCTTGCTGCGCCTCCGACCCTTTTTCATTGTTCGACAACGTCGGCCCCGCAACCACCGCCTTTGCAGCGAGCTCCCGAACTCTCGGTCTGGTTAAGGCCTGAACGCTAGCCTCACCAAACAAAAGCCCCTTCTCGCGCAGGAGGTGATCGGACCTGTTCGAAAAAAGGTACGGGTACTGGGGGGGCAGCCTAGATGACACTACGGCCTCCGTCTCAAGTGCTCCGAAAGGTCCTTCAATAAGCACTTTTGCTACGGGCAGACACACGCTATGAGCTTCCACTGCTTGCTTGATCCATGCGCACTCGCCCGTGAACATATCGGGTTCTACGTAAGAGGGGGGAACTACATCCATTGTAGCTGCGGAATCACGAAGCACTCGGCACTCTTTCCCGTTCACGAGGAAGTCTCGCATGTAAGGCTCGAGAAGCTTCATGTTCTCGTCAGTGCTACATAATGACAAACACACGACTTCTCTTTTTGTTTCTGGACACTGCGCCGAAAAGTGACCCGGCTTCTGGCACGTATAACACACGCGCGCTTGCCTCCTCTCGAACCGCTTTCTGCGTTCGGCTTCGGCTGCCGCCGTCTCCTTACGTTCGGTCGGACTGCTTTCACTCGCATCCGCACTACGCGTGTCCCCCCATGCTCTCATGGGTGTGAACTTCGGCCTCTCAGACTTGGAGCCAAATTCACCCTTTTGACCGTCCTTAGCTCCGCGAGCCCGACGCGTCACAAACTCCTCGGCTAGCTCGGCGGCTTTAGCCACTGTACTAACGTCTGGCCTATCCAAGACCCAGTACCGCACGTTCTCAGGTAACCGACTATAAAACTGTTCCAGCCCGAAACACTGCAGAATTTTCTCGTGGTCACCAAACGCTTTCTCTTCTTTGAGCCACTCCTGCATGTTTGACATAAGCCTGTAGGCAAACTCTGTATATGACTCATTTCTGCCTTTTTCATTTTCCCGAAACTTCCGACGGAACGCCTCCGCTGACAGCCTGTACTTTTTTAGCAGACTCGATTTCACTTGGTCGAAATCCTCTGCCTCCTCTCTCTTCAAGCGAGCGACTACGTCGGCCGCCTCGCCGGGTAACAAAGTGAGCAAGCGCTGTGGCCACGTTTCCCGAGAGAACCCCTGCTTCTCGCACGTTCGCTCAAAGTTAACCAGGAACAAACCAATGTCCTCTCCAAGCTTAAACGGCCGCATCAGGTCAGTCATTTTGAACGATACCCGTTCTCCTGCACCGTGTGCCTGACTTCCATTACGAGCGCGTTCCATCTCTACCTCGAGACGCTTCATTTCCAAAGCGTGTTGACGGTCGCGCTCTTCTTTCTCTTTATCTTTTTGCTCTTTACGTTCGCGCTCCTCTTTCTCTTTTTGTTCTTTACGTTCGCGCTCGTTTTTCTCTTTTTCTTTTTGTTCCCTCTCCTCAATCGTCTCAAGGCATTCCGACAGCTCGTCATCCTCAGCCTCCAACTCAAGAATAGCCCTTAGCAGTTCTGGTTTTCTGAGTTTGTCTGAGACATCCAGACCCAACTCTCTTGCAAGCTCCAGCAATTTCGGTTTGCGCAACGACTTCAAATCCATGGCTGCTCCGAATGCTGCTTTCTCTACTGCCTACTATTGTCTTGCCGCAAACTAACCCGGCAGCAACGACAACACAATTACCAGCTCTGTTTCTGACACTAACAAAAGCCTGGCAAAACTCAGAAGAAGAAAGTCCCGCACTCACCAAACCTCGCAGCCAAGAATTCAGCGCAGTCGTTCCGCTGCAGGCAACCAGTCATCACACAGGGCTCGTTGCACTGCTCCCGGATGGTCGTTGAGCTGCTCAGCATACAGTTGACCGCATATCTTCGCTGCTGGCCTCCGTTGTCGGGATCTCACCGCTGGCAACCAGTTGTTGCATTTGGGTTGCAAGCCCCAAGGGTAGCGTTGGCCTGGCGGCCTGGGGCAAAGCTGGAAACATCCGAAGGTCCCGGCAAAGGATGAGTCGACTGGCAACAGAACAACTTGTTTATTCTGGCATCGCAAAAGAGCAGCCGGTCAGGGCGACCACGTTACTCGAAGGAAGGAATCGAAGTCTCCTCGGCGTCCGGGGCAGCTGCTTTTTTTATACCCTCGGAGTCGAGGGCAAGAAGGAACGGCTTGGGAGGAGGCGTCCGACACGGCGACGCTTGAACATGTCCAGACGTGACGGGCGCGTCCGCCAGGCCGGCGCCGGTCAGACCTCCTCGCCTCCCAGTTGGGGAGCTCCTCTCCCCGGCTGCCGCGCTTTGACAAGCGTGCGCAAAACATGCACACACACACACACGCACGCACGCACGACGACACGTGGCACTGAAACCTGTCTGGACGCGCTCGGCGGGAGGCGTTGCGGCAGCGATGAACGGGTCCAAATGACCGCCGCTTTGAACAAAGCCGCGGCGTCCGTTGCATCCGCGCCGGCTATACCGCGCGTTGTAGGCGAGACGTAACAAGACGAAGACAGGTTGCCGGCCGAAACGTCAAGAAAGGTACAAGTGTTTTTTCGCCACTTCTGTCTTCAAGTGTACTACCAACCTAGCCCTGGAGGCCTTTTTCGGCCTATATATGTTCCATAAATTGATTGTAGCTTCGGTAGTTTGAAAAGACAAGCGCATAGTTTCGAATTCCTGCGGAGTGCGGTTGTTTTCGACATTGTTTAGAGTTATTCGCTGTCTGAAATAGCTCCTCATGAAAGTGACTTTTCTAATCAACAAAACCGTGCAAAGACAGTAGCATAGCCGTATTTTTAACCTGGATATGCTCGTAAAGGAGGATATAAATTTACTAACGTTTCGACTGGGCCCCAGTCCTCACGTTCTTTCGTTGCGAGTACCATAACTTATGGCACTTGTGCTCCAGCCTGAGAATTTCTTTGAAAAACATGGTCGTCTACTTCCTTTCCCCGACAGTTATGTGCAGTGAAGGGTCAGCATTCGGGAGTGCGTTTCGGCATCGCCGTGTACGACCTGGAGTACGAAGACTTCTCCAACGCGTGCGGGGCGTTCAACAAGTACGGCGCCTTCTCGCGGCTGCACGCAATCCGGGGAATCCTCAACTACTTCAGGTCGAGGTTTCATAGTGCTCCAGACGCGGTTGGCTGCCGGGAGCTCATCACATGACATCTTCGTTGGAACTGCTGCCAGTGGTGTGGGGTTCACAAGTGTAATTAAAAAGTGGTACCTGTAGCGATGATTGCTTGTTATTATTAAAGCGAAAGAATTAGATGGCTCGGTCTTAAAATCACGTCCGCAGAAAAGTTTGCGCAAGAAATGGCACCTTGTGACGTCACGAGCCGAATCACGTGAACATGATGCAATTTTAATTAATGGTGATTAACATTTAAATAACGCTAATTACCTAATCAGAGAACTTCCAAGACTAATTCGTATGATTAGTGATGACATCACATGAGTGTGACGTCATACATAGTCAGCGTCAACTGTTCGGGCTAGTTGGTTTTCCATGGTGTTTTACGAGCGCAAGAAGACGCGGACGAAGGAATACACAACAAAGACAAACGAGCGATCGTTTGCCTCGTTTGACGTTGTTCTGTGTTCCTTCGTAACTGCGCCATTTCCTTTCCCCAAAAACCAATTTTCGAAAAACCAATTTTTTTCGAAAATTGGTTTTTGGGGAAAGGAAACGTTAAAGATCCCCAGGTGGTCGAAATTATTCCGGAGCCCTCCACTACGGCACCTAATTCTTCCCTTCTTCTTTCACTCCCTCTCTTATCCCTTCCCTTACGGCGCGGTTCAGGTGTCCAACGATATATGAGACATACTGCGCCATTTCCTTTCCCAAAAAAAAACAATTATTATTATTAAAAACCAATTGTAAATTTTGCAATCACTGGGTGACCTCAATATGATGGCAGTATTGCCGACTAGATTCACATTCAAACTTTCAGCAGCCGTTCATGGTACAGTAGTCCGGGTGGTGTCATATTTATTTTTGCAAAAAGATGGAGGTTAGCTTGCGACAGGGGTTCTAACCGATGACATATGCATCTTCGGTTGTATGCTTCAAGGCGCGGTTGAGGTGTCCACCAAGATGTCGGGATGTGAGCACTATTGCGCCCTTTCCGTTCTGCAAAAACTTTTCCTTTCTTCAAAACACATGCTTTCGCATTCCTCCACGTAAGGTGCCTTCAGAATTTGTCATGATAGAAACAGACGAAAGAAAACGACGAACAAGGGGAATAACAAAATCTAAACTTAACAGCTGAGCAAAAATAACGAACTAAAATTAGTGCTTAATAAATGAGTATGAAATATGAAGTAAATACAGTGGACTGATTTTTAGCCGCTGGCTGGGGTGACCACCTAATTTGTTTGAAGTGTTTGAATTTTGCTTCCAAAGCACTACCCGCCGCGGTGGCTCAGTGGTTAGGGCGCCTGGCTACTGATCCGGAGTTCCCGGGTTCCACCCGACCGTGGCGGCAGCGTTTCGATGGAGGCGAAACGCTAAGGAACCCGTGTGCTGTGCGATGTCAGTGCACGTTAAAGATCCCCAGGTGGTCGAAATTATTCCGGGGCCCTCCATTACGGCACCTATTTCTTCTTTGACTCTCTCCTTTATCCTTTCCCTTACGGCGCGGTTCAGGTGTCCGCCGAAATGTGACAGATACTGCGCCATTTCTTTTCTTCAAAAGCCAATATTCCGATATTCTTCCAAAGCACGCGTGGCCGGGAAATGAATCGACGTCAGTAGGTACACAAGTTGCGCCAGTGCTCAGTGGAGACTACGGCAGACAATGCGTGGCTAAGACGTGGTTTAGGTTGGTAGTGGACCATCGAAGCCAAGATTACATATATCTCCCCTTCCTATCGCTTCCCATCGGTTGCAGACTACCCTATACTGGTTCTGCAGTGTTTTACCACTATCCAAACGATAAGCTGGTTGCTAGTACAGTTACTAGTGGCTAGGTTAATAGTGGCTAGTGGCTAGCTGAAGACAACGTATTCAGCTGAGCCTTTGTTCTTCCTACGAGCGGTGATCAACGCGTTCACGGCTCTCGACACCGGGTAATTTCATCGACGTATGCTTCTTGCTAAGAATCAACATGTTACGCAATCCATCGCAGACGAGCTGGATTTAAATAGTTTTACGCGCGCTGTCACCGAGTCATCTCGACAGCCGTCTAGATTCTCCCGTTCTCGTGCTTTTGAGGGTCAGCTAGCGCGACTGTCAGCTTACCGCAATTCGAACGGAACCTAAAGGTCTACTGTTCATACTTTTATTGAGTTTCGGCTTCAGTAACCGAGGCGCATGGATCGCGTTTCGTATTCCGCTGCAGGCGTCGACGTAGTACACGTCATGCTGCCTCATTGGTTTCAGCAATTTTCATACTTCCTCAACCAGTATACGGCTGGCTCTGCGCATACGTATGTGTGCTACTCCTTCAATGTTATCGTTGTTTGTAGCAGCCTCATAGGTAGATAACATGACTAGCATTTCCAGTAGTTTCTCTGTTCTTTGACAGCGACCCGCCGCGGTGGCTTAGTATAGTTAGGGCTATCGGCTACCGATCCGGCTATCGGCTACCGAACTTACATTCGAGTCGATTTAGTCATGTAAATAGAGTAATTGCTTTTAAGATCGGTACAACTACCTGCTCTCAAAGCTTACACACCAGGCCGGTGGTCGACTGCAGGCACTGCAAATCCGCCGCGGTGGCTCAGTGGTTAGGGCGCCCGGCTACTGATTCGGAGTTCCCGAGTTCGATCTCGCCCGCGGCGGAGGCGTTTCACCGGAGGCGAAACGCTAAGGGCGCCCATGTGCTGTGCGAGGTCAGTGCACGTTAAAGATCCTCAGGTGGTCAAAATTTTTCTGGAGCCCTCCAGTAAGGCACCTCTATTTCCTTTTTTCTTCATTAATTGTTTTTTAGGGAATGGAAATGGCGCAGTGTCTTTCTCATATATCGTTGGACCTCCAGTACAGCACCTCTTTCTTCCTATCTTCTTTCAGTGCCTCCTTTATTCCTTCCCTTACAGCACGGTTCAGGTGTGTGCCCCGATGTGAGACAGATGCAGCGCCATTTCCTTTCCCCAATGGCCAATTTAATAATTTACAGCGTTATAACCCGACCGCGGCGGCTGCGTTTTATGGAGGAAAAACGCTAAGGCGCCCGTGTGCTGTACGATGTCAGTGCACGTTAAAGATCCCCAGGTGGTCGAAATTATTCCTGAGCCCTCCACTACGGCACCTCTTCTCCCCTTCTTCTTTCGCTTCCTCCTTTATCCCTTCCCTTACGGCGCGGTTCAGGTGTCCAACGATATATGAGACAGATACTGCGCCATTTCCTTTCTCCGAAAACCAATTATTATTATTATTATTATTATTATTAATATTATTATTATTATTATTATTATTATTATTATTAGCTCTGCGGGTGACGTTTCTAGCCTCCGAGTTAAAGGCGGTTCACATGCAAGCGAATTAGCGAACAGAGCGAACAGCGGCGCGGCGCTGCGAAGCGGTTCGCGAGCTTTCGTTTCACGTGCATCGCCGCTGCGCGTTTCCCACCGCTGCGAAAACCAATAATGCTTGCAAAAGATATGCGCTTGCAATCGGTTTTGGTGACCTGCAAACACAAAAAAGCGTATGATATAAAAACATTATTTTGGCATTTCTTTTCACAATTTATTTAAATAAATATAATTCTTGCTTTTTAAGCATATTACGGCACTTTATACAATTTCTTTTTTTAAACAAAAGTTCTTACGTGCGGCGTACAAACTCGCGTGGCAACGCCGGGCCGTCATTGGTTGAGATGCGGTGCTGCCGCGTCACCGGCGCAAGAATTTTCAACTTGCCCGAACCTCGCCGCTCCAGCCACTGGAGCTTCCTCCGCCGCTTGAGAGAGGGTGTATTCGCCGCGGCGGCGGAATTCGCGAGCGGTTCGCTTGCATGTGAAACAGGCTTTATGCTGATTACATGGATTAAATCCACGATGGCGGCTTCCATAGCAACGACATCGTATACCTTTCGTTTCCATGTTTGGTTACGTAATGGAATAAAATTATAACAGGCGGCACCACCCCTCTGCTTCGCTTGCCTTCTCTTGGAGTCCACTCCGTTACCTTGAAGGACCAGCGGGCATGCTCGATTCTCTCCATATCAGGCTTCTTCATGTCGGCTACCTTGCGCTTAATTTCGCTGATAGCTCAATCACTTTGTCTCTCCCCTCAACGCGTTTGAGGTGTCCACCGAGAAGGGAGACAGCTACCACGACTTTAAGGTCCACAAAATTCGAAATTCATCTTAGTAAACTTTACTAGGGCAATTCAAGATAAAATATATTCGCGTTTTGAGCAACGAAATGTACACAATGCATATTAGACAGTATCTCACGGGATTAGGCGAATAGCGATCAATAAGTTGCAAACTGAGCCGGAGCCCCATAGCGCGTTTTCTAGAATGGCTTTCAGGCACCTGCGCATAGATTACCCGGTTTCCATTGCAGTCAGCCTCTCCAACCGATGTTTCGAGTTACGTTGCCTCCAACGACAAGTACATTTGATTAAGAGAGAGACAATACTTTATCCTGCGAAGCAATTCGGGCCATGCCCCTGTGTGACCGCGGCGGCTGCGTTTTTTATGGAGGAAAAACGCTAAGGCGCCCGCGTGCTGTGCGATGTCAGTGCACGTTAAAGATCCCCAGGTGGTAGAAATTATTCTGGAGCCCTCCACTGCAGCGGTTCTGGTGTCCAACGATATATGAGACAGATACTGCGCCATTTCCTTTCCCCCCAACACCAATTATTATTATTATGCCCCTGAGTCCCCGCACGACCCCACTGCACTCGAGTGTTTGTGTTCCAAAGGTCAACGACTGTGGCTGACCGGGTCCTCCGAGGTCTTAAGGCGCTCTAGGCCCCGCGGGGAGGACCTGTAGGGAAGAGGCGAAAAGTTATTGGCATAGGGTGCAGTCAGGACTGTGGAAGGAGGGATGACAGTGGGATAGGGGTCACAGAAGGCTGTGTGTTTGTTGTCCCCGCCAGAGAGATGCGTGTTATTTAGGGAGCGGTCTGGTGGGCGGTAGAACTGGCGCGAGGCTCTGTAGGCCTGCGTCAGCTAGCTGAATGAGTGCCAGCACTCTTTCGTGAATCCCCGATCCGTGGCCACCTGCACCCGGTTCAAGGAACCTCGGGCTAAAAGGTTGGAGGCCTCGTTTCCGGTATTCCCGGAGTGCGCAGGCACCCATATGAGCTCCTCTTGGCGGGGTGGGGGTGCATCGGGCGATCCCAGTATGCTAACAGCAGGGACATGGACTCTCATTCACGTAAAAGTCAGAATCGCAGTAGTGGCCGCGTTTCTATGGAGGCGAAACGCAAAAGGCGCCCGTTTATTGTGCGATGTCAGTGCGCATAAAGATCCCCAGGTGGTCGAAATTATACGGGACACCTCCACAATGGCATCTCTTTGTTCCTTTCTCCTTTCACTCCCTCCTTTGTTTCTTCCTTTATGGCGCGGTTCAGGTGTCCACCGAGATATCTGAGACAGTTACTGCGCCATTTCCTTTCCTCAAAACCAGTTTTCAATTTTCAAATGTTTAGTGTCTGTTAAAAATACCGGGATTCCGTGCGGGTGATGGCATTTGCAACAGTGGCTTCCTCTGCAGCCTCTGGTTGGAGAGGTAGTGTGAGGAGCGCGGATAAAGAGTTCACCACTGCTGCGGTCGCTTCATCACCCGTGCAGGCAGCGTCCACCCACACGGCGTCAGGCGATCGGAGCCATACTCTGGGTGGCGTGCCTTTGCACGGGCTCTGCGGCGCTGCTCATGGTGGGACGGTTTGCATATTTCCTCCGAGCGCGGGCGGCCGCGGTGCCGATTCCTGGGGCCGCCGGAGCAAAAAATAACCTGCGCTGGGTTCACTGCTCTTTTCTGTCCTGAGCCTAATGAAAGCGACGATCGCCTGGCTCTGCTCCTGCTGTCATTGCTCTTTCTTACCGCGAAAGCAGTAAGGAACCCGTCCAGCGGAGAAATTTCCGTAGGTGTTAGCGATGGCGTGTCCAGAAAATCGGGATTGGTCGAGAGGGTCGTGGCGTCAAAACCACGTGATCTCAAGCGGGCAATTCAAACACCCCACAACGATCGCGCTGTACCACAGGGATGACGTCACTACACAATTCCTCATTGGTCGACAGGCAGGGCAACGACGCGGCTTCGCCACCATTACGTAGTGTCCTTGAATAAAGAAAAGCAACTGCGCTGAAAAGTAAAATGGTTAAGACGGGACTCGGACAGCTGCCCCTTGGACTGCGAAGTGGGCGCGGTACCTCTGCACCATTGAGAAACGTCTTTCGAATTTGTTAAAGGGACTATGCAAAGAATTCAAAGTCGCTTGTAAATGTTTTCTATGTTTAGAAATGATACTAATGAGCATTCACACCAAGCATGTCTTCGGAAATGAGCGGGCAATTTATTATAAATTAAAAAAACCGTGTTTATCAAAATTCGCGGGCCGATTGGTGTGCTCGTAGTGACCGATTTTGGAACTAAAATCGTGGAAGAAAGACGTCACTGTACCATGACGTCGCCAGGCTACTATACGCTGTCATTTGCTGGAGCCACGGCAGCCACGACGTCACGGGCACACTTCTGGTAGCCGTGAAAATCGTCTGCTCGTGCCGCCGCGCGACCTTCTCGGGCAAGCGCGGGCCAGGGCATTGCCTTCGCGCATGGTTTAAATTTTCCTCTGCCGCCTCCTTCTGTCGGGAGTTCCGGAGCCACTCGCAGGGCTCTTCGTGGGCACACATAGGGCTCGATGCCCGTCACGGCCGTAAGAGCGAGCAGTCGCACCTCGAGGTCCGGGTTTATTACTGCTAACTGCAACAGACGACAAGCAAAGAAACCCGACGCGCGCCGCAATCCAGGAAGGCGCAGAGACCGGAGAGATGCCGCCACGCCGCCGACGCTGCTGCTGGGGGGCTAGGAGCGACAACCGGAAGTTGCAAAGCGAACGTCATCTGATGACGTATTCAAATGCGGGGCCCAGTCCCAGACCTGTTTTCTTTATTTTTGTCTGGTGCCCCGCGTGTACGAGTTTGAGGGGGGAGAGGAGGAGCGTAATTTTCAATCGTCTATATCTTCGTTGTTATTGATGCTAGCTTAGAAATCCTTGCGTTGGGGTGACGAGTGATGCAATGCCTATCTCTCGTCTGCTTTGTGTAATCTCAATTAATTTATTGCATAGTCCCTTTAAACGGAGGCTTTGTGTGTAGTGCGTAAATGAAAATAAAAGCAAAAATGAAACAATAAGTTTAGGAAAAATAAACAACACTGTCCCTGTCTGCACACTGAGATGCACCACAGCCACGGAAGGCACCCATTAATACGATCGCGTCATACCCTTCAGGTGAAGCTTAAGTGCGCCTCGAATTTTTTTGCGACAGCATGTCTTTAGCATAAAGTAGTGTTATGCAGCTATTTATACACGCCAGATTTGCGAAGGAAGTCCAGTCAGGTGCGGCGTGGGCCCAGGGAACCAATGCTCAACACCTGGTGGTCAACCTCGCTGGAAGCGGTCCACATCGGAGCCAGTGTTCGTGTCTGAGGGCGTGCAGAGAGAGGCAGGCCCGCACCAACGGTTCCGAGTTGACCCCGCAGACAGGGGTGGAACTGAAGAGAGGGTCGGAGTCGCCGAAAGGGGCACGCAACTGTGGTAGCCTCGACTGGTGTACGGCAGGGCTGAGGGCGATTCGGAGGCGTAATCTTCAAAGCAAGAGCTCTGCTCTGAGCTCAAGGCCACCAGGGAGGTCGGGGCCACGCCTTGGGAGAAGTGCTCGCGTAACGTGGGGGAATGTTTTCATTTAAAGTGAAAACTTTACTGGCCTAGTCAAGCCTAGGTCATCGGCGCCGCAATTCGACCTTCAAGTGGAGGAGCGGTAGAGGTGTGGCAGCCACATGACATACCACGCCACTCACTGCAGCTGCAACAGCGCGCCGACCGCCGCCTTGGCAGCTGCGGCCACGTGACTAACCACGTGACTCGCCATTTGCTGGAAAAAGGAGCCGGCGCCCTCTCGCGGCATTCGCATTGCAGTTCCCGCCATAGACGGAGGGAGTCAGCCGGAGCCGTTTACGTCGTCGGGACGATTCCGCTAAACCACGCTTAGCTGAGCTGAACAGCAACCATTTTTTTTTATTCGAGGTGTCTTGCCTCAGGAGAGGTTGGGGCCGATTAAAGGGGTTCAGTTGCGGCTTGCTCCATCGACCAATGATTATGTGGGGTATAGCCTTTGTAAAAGGTATACAGCCCAAGGAACTTTCTTCTGGGCCCGCTGCGTGGCTTGCTTTCATCCGCAATAATTTTAATATTTTAAAGGTGGGAGCATCTCGCGACCTCAGCCCTCGCTAACTTAAGACTTCCAAATGCGTTAGAGAGCCCTGCCGGATGAGTTAAAAGCAAACAGATCTGGCTGTACATATTTAAGAAAGGCTCCATAATTTTGGAATTTAGATGGATGAATCCTTCCCGTACTACGACGGAAAATTTGTCAAGTATGCCCTGAATCACCTGTGAAAAAAAAAAAGTGGAGTTTTGAACATGCCGCACAATGCGGATGAAGCTAAGGATTCTGTCAGGATGTCATATTGTGGCTTCTAGCGGACAAAAGAAGCGGAAAAAGGACAGATCACGTGTCGCGAATGGCCAATAGCCCCGACTGTGTCTGCGGCCAGAAGGCCAATCGTCTGAGGAGGTTACTAATTCTGTGCACATATAGCGGCAGCCGTGTGTCATGTGACCTTCAGTCACATTAACCTGGACATATGCCATATGACGCCCGAGAGAGTTATCGCTCGGAGAGGAGGCCCCATCCTCCACAACACTAGGCCACTAAGGAAATGGTGGTGGTAGTGGTTTTATAAAAATAATAGTAAAAAGGAAGGAAAAGATTTTTGCTAGCCCCGGCATCTCCCATCGATACTGAAGCACCTGAGCTGGGGCAGCGGAAATAAAGGATAGCAGGCAGAAGGTGGCCAAAGGATCATATCTGTATTGTCCGTAACTTTCTCACAAAGCCACGATGCTCGTTGAGGGCATGAATCTACTAGCGACACAGAGCCGTCTTCCGCCATATACCTTGCAAGAGTTTGCGGCTTCAGGGATAGGATGGAATAGGTTGGCGGCGGTGGTAGATCATTTCGACAAGTGTTTTTCATTGCGGTTTGTTGCGGAGGGCGTGACTGGTAGTAATTAATGGCAAGTGATCCCCCACTGCGCGTGTCGTGGGATAGAATTGGGCTTCGTATTTGAATTTTAGCTGCAAAACAGAACGTATGATGTGGCGTGCGACGAAGAATATGGCGCCACCTGGCTTTTGAGAAATTCGGCGTGTGAGGTGCAGCATCTGGGACACCTTCTGTCGTCCTGTGCAAAGCCAAGGGCTGGCGAGCCGGAATCATACAGCTCAAGGCAGGGGACTTGCGCGTGAGCTGAGGACCGCAATTCTGCTTCCGTGCAAAAAAAAAAAAGTACGTTAAAGATTGTGCTATACGCATGGCAACAACGAACACGGCGACGGGATGTAAAGTCGTCTTTTGAGACGACGGCGCGAGTCCTACAATAACATCATTAATCTATGTTTGTCAGAACAAGCAGAAAACTGCACATGTATGTTTGTGGATGAGTTGATGAAACAGACTGAAATGTTGTTCCCATCAGTGAGTGTGTGCAAGTCAGATATACAGCCCAAGCGTCATGGAAAAGGGCAGGAGGTTAACGCTGAAAAGCAGGAAGTCTAGCACCGACGCTTGGTGTGCTACATAATGTGGCCGAAAGGATCTGGAATTTCTTTGTTAATGGAGACGGTGAATTATCGAGACGCAAGGACAGGTGCGAATAAAGTGGCAGATGTGGGCAGGTAAGTGAATGCAGTGTATTACATCAACGAGGGCCGCGTGATTGAGTTGGACGTATATGTCATTTGAACATCGATGCCGAGAATGGACCGGGCTAACCGGCCACCGGTCAGAATCATGAAGGATAAGTGATCTAGTGATATATATGTCTAGCCACCACAGGAGAAGGGTAACCACCATGCATTCGAACAATTGCTGGAAACAAGTGGGAGTTATGTTTGCAGTGGCTGACTGTTTAGGAAAGAAAAAAGTTGGGAAGATGCTGGCCAGAGCAATGCCCCCTAGGGGGCATTGGCTAGAGTCGAATTTGCCTCGAGCACCAAATTTTCTGTGCGTCGCATTTAGAGAGATATTGCTGCGTTGCTATTTTACTCTGTGTTCTTTGATTCTTTGTATGAATGAAAAAAGAATGCAATTTAAAAGTCTCTCTATTACTTTTCGAAAGCAATTCTAATCTAATGTTCTTGTTTCTGTGAGAAGTAACAGTAAATGTCATTTATTTTGTTTTGCCTGGTTTCAAAAGGCATTTGTTAATGCATTTAAATTGCTTTCAAAAGTAATCTCGTCTTTGGTGGCGCCATGCCACAAACTTAGGTGCTGCACGTTAAAAATATAACGGCGTCTTTCAGTCCTTGTAAAACGTCCTTCGGCGTGTAGTACGTTCTTCAGTCCTAATAGGCCATGCGCTCCATAAAGTAGCGGCAGCATTAAAAAATCCGTCTGCACACCAACGACAAGCTGGACAGGGCACACGCGGTCCCCCTCAGACAACTACAGACGCTCACGTACCCCAACCCGGCACAATACCACCGACTCTACCCCGGAACATACCCGACAAATATATGCAAGGTCTGCCACACTGCTATAGAAACTTTACCCCACATGCTCTGGGACTGTAGCAAAAACCATGACGGATCTAACACCGGAACCTTCCCGCCGCGGTGGGCCGCTGCCTTGCGCAGCCTCAGCCTCGGTGACCAACTCTGGGCCGTCCAGCAGGCCCGCGAGGAGACGGCGAGGCAACACCTCGACGTCCCCACGTGGGAGACCTAAGGCCCCGCCGGCGAAAGCTCTGCAGGAATTTTAAATAAAGTTGTTACCAACCAACCAACACAAGAAAAGAACAACACCCATTTTCTCAGAGCGATGATCGCAAGGAAGAAGGTGACAACGACGACGAATTATCGTGCGGCGTGTTCCTCGCGCATCGCTCCTCACGAGCCTAGGGCCCTGTCCGCGCTCACCCAAAGCTGCGACGTCATCAGCCGCAACGGTCTACGCTTCTGTCTCCTCCAGTCTCTCGGAACGCTCGTTTCCACCCCAGCCTGTTGTGCCTCCTTGCCAGCGGCGTTTACGACGAGACCGACCTTGTCCACGGCCGCCCCTTCTGTCGCGTCGACCAACCCGGTGCCACCTATTTCCCTGCTCCTTACCCTGCAACGAAGCAGCCATGGCAGGTAAGCGCTGGCAGTAAGCCGACTGCATGACTGTATCCTCGTACAAATGAACCCGAAGCGAGGCGTCGGCAGGGATCCTCGTTGTTCAGCTTCACCATTTGGACGAGGCTATTGCGCTGGCAGACGGCGAAATAGCCGGCAGTGAAAGGTGTCGGCAGTTGCACCCCGTTGGCGGATTCCGATCACATCGGGACACAAAGCCAATGAAACGACACTACCGAAATTCTCTTTTTCCAGCTGTTTTGCGGGCAGAATACCCTGCACAAAAAGCTGCCGGCAGCCCGGCAATCAAACCTGACATAAAGAATCTCAGAATGCTACCTAAAGGCGACACATTCCCAGAGAAAACAAATATTGATTGGTCCTGTTTTCGTTTTTCACTTATAAAAACAAAAACAAAAAATACATCCTCCTTACCGTCGCCCTGTTCTTGTGCACGTCACATGACTACAGCTAGCCAGCATGAGGAAACTGCCGGCATTCTGTTTTTCGGGCTATCCTCATTAAGGGCGATGACAACCACGCCATACTGTTTCATTGGCTCACTTTCAAATGGGCCGCAATAGTATTCCAAAAAGGCTGGCTTTTCGGTTGTGCTAGCCACGAGGATATCCAGTACACCTACCAGGCATGCAAATCTTATTTTCGACAAAATTTAAGGTGTGCTTGCCCATGCCAGAGGTCTACGCTTATCCTTCAAAAACAAAATGGCGTCTTCCAACCGTAAGACTATTCTTACCACCTTCGCGCTAGTACGGAGGCATCTCATAGGCGTCGGGCCACCCCAACTCCTCGACTGCGCGTTCTCACGTACTTATCTCGGCGTGAACCCAGTCCAGCGCAAACAGTGACGTTCAGCGTCGAACATAGCTAGTACGAGCATTCAAAGACTGCGTCTGAAGTTTGTACGGCCAGCTTCACGTCTCGGACTTTTTCGCCCAGTGGAGGCCGATGAGTGTGGGAGTGTTTGTGTGTGTGTGTTGCTGACGGCACTCTGCGGGAGACACCACGCAACACGTTTCTATTCTCTCAGTGTCTGCATTTATCGTTTCAGAGTTCGGTGCAGTCAGCGGAAGTAAGTACAAACTGCGCTCCAGCCACGCTTCGATTTGTCACCACAACAGTCGATTCGGCTGCACAGCTTTCAGAGAAACTTAGAAGTTGGAAACAAATTCGTCCTGTCCGGGGGATCGAACCGAGGACCGCTGCCTGTTCGGAGAAATCATTGTACTAACTAAGCCACTGTCCTGTATGCTATTCCTTGATGTGCTGAGAACACTTTCGGAGTTTTATACAGCCCTGTTCTTCGCCTTAACACTTCGTCTGGATTTACTTTTTTTGTCGGCAAACAGCAGTTAACTAATAGATTTACTCTGTTGCATATGTACGCGGTGTTAGAGGAAACTCGGGAGATGACGGCTCACCGGCTTGAAGCCTTCTTGGTCATGCAGATGACTCGCTATAACATGGCAGCATAGTTCATAATTTATTCTGCGCACACTCAATTAAACCCTTCCCAAAAATATTCGTTGCCGCTTCATATACCTGGGAAGAAGTTTGCGGTTACAGTCCACTGTCACGGGACTAATGTTAAGACGGCCCAACCATCTGTTTTGTCAAGCCCACCTCGTAGCAGCCTCGTCTAACGCTAAGCGTCTTGTGTACCTTGCCAACAGACTGATAGATACTTCTCGTTTCATATTTTGTAGAACTGCCGATTACTTCATTTAACGCCCCGCAATTTTCATTCATACGATATTGCCGGCTTCTTGTGAAATCTAGGTTTAATATTGTAGCATTGAACGTAGCATTAGGCAACTTTAATCTGCCGCCCACGCACAACGTATATTGAGAACGACGGCTCTCTTTCATTGGTGTTCAGATATGGTATACTCTTCCACAAGAAATAAAATACGCTCAAACTTTTGCACCTACAGCTAAAAAATTCTTTCACCGCATGCATTCAATATGTTAAATTACTTCTCTGCTGTTCGCATCCGATATGTTATGGTAATTTAGCATGCACGATGTTTTTAAATTAACGTGACTGTTCCTTGTTGCGCATTCCTTTGTCATTTGTATTTTGTATATATCTCTGTCTCCACTTTTCGAAGTTTTTATTGTGCATGTCACGAAGTGTCTGTATTATAGCCGTAGCCTACGGCTACGGGTCCAAACAGTGCTGGACACACTTTTATTTTGTTTTCAAGGATAAATAAAGAATTTGAATTTGAATTTGAAACTGTAATAGGTCCGCACTGTCAAGTATGATCTCCATTGTTGGTATCAAGGGTGGGTACGTGGAATTCACCTCCCCTAACCGACACATGGGCTATGAGGGATGTTATATTAGACGTCTCCGAAATAACGTATACCACCTGGGATTATTCCACGTTCATAAAATCGCACAACACACCTGATTTTCTCCGTTTCTCTGTCAACGTAATGCGGCCGCCCCGGCCAAAACTCGACTAAGCGGCCTTGGGACCAGGAGGCGGACATCGAAGCCACTACAACAGCGCGGCTTATATTTATCGGTATCAAGTCGCGGATCTGATGAGGCTTTTGTAGCCAGTATAGCCCACAGCGGCATCTTGCAGAGCTTGAGACACTTTTCTATCGACGTGTGTATATTTCCTGCTAAATGCTGCCAGCTGCAGTCTTTTGGTGATGAATCGAGGGTAGTATTGAATGCAACGCCTTTGTCTGTGTGTTTCAGTTGATGCATATGAGCAGCCCGCCACAGGTAAGCATTTAAGACCATCGTAGTGCTTCCAGCATTCTTCAGAGTTTTAACTTTAACGGGACTGGACATAAACGTTTTTTTTATGATGAAGCAAAGGACATTGTGACCCTTTCCAAATACAAAGGCAGTGTAATGCTTTCTTATTATTCAGTTTTTTTTCACCTCGTTGGAAAACCACACCATCACGTTCCCATTCTTGCACTGCATAAGAGAAAATATTACAGCCTACGATGCTGTGTTTGACTACGGAGCGGTTTCAGCATGTTAAAGGGAGTGGACAGCTCCGCATAATACCTGTCACCTAGGCCCTCTCAAAAGTACTTCCGGCCCGCGCTAAGCGTTTTTCTGAAGAATTCGTGACAGGATTCGAACTCGTTACCTCGTTCTACGCAGCACTGAGGAATTTGAGTAGGTTTCACTATAGGTATCAGTTGCGAACTAAACGTCACTCTCTGCTCACTTCTTTTCATGCTATCTTCGACATCAACCCGCAAAGACTCTGAAGCGTGTAAGTATAGCTGCGAAATCGCAGCCAAGCTTTGTTTGGAGTTGTTTATTTTTAGTCGGATTCAGTGCACAGCATTCTCTTACAAGAATATCATATCACTTCTGCAATCGCAACTTAGCATCCAAACAGCGTCCGTTTGTCCCTTAGAAATGATGGTCACCATCAAGATCAGCGTCACCTGTGCAGCTGTGACGTGTTGAGAGTATTGTTTTTCAGCAGCGCAGGGGACAAAGGACGAGACAAGTGCACAGACACGGCGCCGTGTCTGTGCACTTGTTTTGTTTTTTGTCCCCTGTGCTGCTGAAAGACAATGTCACACCAACCTGCCCAAGCTTCTACAGTACCAGTGTTGAAAGTAATCCCCGCGAACCTTCAAAGCCCCACTGCATCAAAATTTTACTTCGTCAAGAATGTGCGAGTATGATGGGTGCATCATAAAACTAACCAACCTTGACATTGTTATGCGCTACTTAGAGAGCCGGCTTTGTTGGTAAAAACGTTCAAAGAGCTCTATAGGAGGCGACGCATACACCTGGCGGTGTAACGCGCAGTTACCCAACTTAACGAACTAACAGGACCCACTGGCAATGAACGAATTAAGCTCGGCTTGCATTGAAAGATTAGTATGGCTTATACGTTGGTTTGCAGTCCTGCGGTGGAACTTAAAAAAATGTTTCGAAATTTTAGACTATATTACCACACAGATGGCCTGTGCAGATGTTAGACATGAACGCGCACTGCACACACGAGCACTCACACCACATGCGTTTCCTATGCACGGCAAAGAGCGAGCATTGTGCTGCATACGGTGATGTCTTTCTCTTAGTCACGGCGTTCTGGTAGGTCCCTTGTCTGGATTGGGCTGTACTAATCGGAAGTGCGGATCGTGTTTCGCGATTCTGACCGAAAAAAAAGAGACTGTTTGGGAAAGGTGTACTAGCAGTGCTATGTGTCCTCTCTGAGAGAAGGATGAAATCAGACACCCTGGTAACTAAAGAATTGATCTCCGCTTTCGTGTGTTCGCAGTGCATTAAATTCTTACAGCATGGCAGGGCGTAAAAGCATAATACGTAGGCTGACCAGTTTTGGCCGTGGATGTGTATTTTTTCCCCACCGCTTCCTTTGTAGAAACTGTCTATAGACTGTCTATGAATTTTTTATAGGCTCTATTGCCTCTTAATAGATATTTCCGTTTGTCTAATTTAAAGTCATTAGCTCGTCTATGGAAGAATTCTATAAAAGTGTATGGCCATAAATCTATAGATTGTCTACTTATGGACTAGCCTATAGTATTTGTCCATACAAAGTCTATAGACTTTATATGGCAAAAGTCGATGCACAGTCTATAGACGGCCTACAGAAATTTTTGCACGAGCTAAGCCTAAACGGTCACCTAAACGGCCACTTTCTCTCCCTCCCGAACAGCGACTAAGGAGTAAGTAGTCCGGAACTTTGCCCACGTCCCGACGCCATTAGTGTATTCTCTTAGTAGGATGCCACAATTGACGACAAGCAGGATTTTTTGATGTAGGCTACCTGCAGTGGCCACGCGGTGCTGAAATTTTTCAACTGCGCGCCTGAAAACGCCTGTCGTCAGCCGCTTGGGCCGCTGCAAACACGAGGCCGCAGTGCGAACGATTAAGGGCACGCGTTTCGCTACTAACCGTTCCGTGCCTATAGCTTTTATGTATGTAGCCTCAGTTAGGTGACGCTCATCACGTGTGGCCTGGACCGAGCGCTGAAGCTCATGCCTGTAAACACAAGCAGTTCCGCGTAAAAACATTACGGGTGCGCAAATAAAATTGACAGAGTTTTAACGCCGTCGAACCGAGTATGACGTGCGGAAGCACTTGGTTTCTAGTTAGCTTGACTATTGCCTTGTCCTTCGAATTCGCCCGACTCTTGCCTAGACAGTGCCTTACATTGTCCTCTAAAGCAATTTTAAACGTTTGCGCCAAGCGTAAGCAAGTCATTTCATCTCAAAGGTCAAAGGTCGAGGGTCAAAAATCCACGTTTCAGGAACCCTTCGGCGTTTTCAGCATTGCTATTGAAGTAGTGTTTTCCGACTAAAAGCTTCTTGCTCCTCTCTCTAGATTCTATATATTACTGCGCTGAGATCGCTGCAATGAACCTGAATTCAGGTTGCCTGTGATTGTGTTGGTAGAGCCCTTCAGTAGTGTGTTTCAGGGAACAATTTGCACGAACCGACTTACGACAGCACTGCCAGAGATCGACAGAAAATGGAAAGATAAATGGCTACCTTCATTACAATAGGCAGTAAGAAAGCCGGCATATGGTTAACAGCCTAGAACAAACACCGATGAACCGTAGTTGGTGACTTCAAAGAATTGATTTTGGGAGGAATTCAGATTTGGAAGAAGCGCAGCCGCCGCGGTCGGGTTCGAAGCCGACCGCGGCTGCTGCGTTTCGATGGAGGCGTTCGACGCTAAGGCGCCCGTGTGCTGTGCGATGTCAGTGCACGTTAAAGATCCCCAGGTGGGCGAAATTGTTCCGGAGCCCTCCACTACGGAACCTCTTTCTTCCTTTCATCTTTCACTCCCTCCTTTCTCCCTTCCCTTACGGCGCGGTTCAGGTGTCCAACGATATATGAGCCAGATACTGTGCCATTTCCTTTCCCCCAAAACCAATTAATTTTTTTTTTTAAAGAAACTCTAACAGAGCAGATGTCCAGGAGAGGAAACGTAGTTCTGAACAACAAAGAGAACGGTTGATGACTTTTGAAGGTAAAATCAATACCCTAATGTGCTCTCTCATAAAGCGGACCAAACCCAACTGGTCTTGAGTCATCGGTGACAGCGGCGGCGCCCGCAAGTGAAGGAGCAGTAGTGGGGAACGAGGGCGTGGTGCGGATAAGAAACCGGCACGCTAACTCGGTGGCCGTGGCTCGAAATTGAAATGATAATTGGAGAGCGCTGCTAACTATCTTGTTCCTAAAACCAGATTAGTTAATAAGTTGACGGCATTCATGAGACCTTGAGGGTTTTGCAGGTCCCTAGCTTTCACCAGAGTTGCTTTATAGTTGGGTCTTTTTATGTTCCTCTTGGAGTGGTTGCTGTATTGCAGCGCGTTGGTCTGGTGATCAGCAGCGCTGCTGCCCCCTTGCCAGTTATAACTTCAACACGATGCTTCCTTTACCTGGTGTCGGTGGGGCCATGTGTGCATTCAATAAGACCTTGTCTTGAATTGATCCTGTGCCGCCCAGATAAGACGGTGGCGCCACATCGCGGACACCTCACAGGGCGTACAGACCTCCCCAGCTTTCCCCTAAATTTGCATACAACAGGTCAAAAGGACCCACCGCGGTGGCTCAGTGGTTAGAGCGTTCTGTAACTGAGCCGGAGTACCCTGGTTCGAACCCGACCGCGGTGGCTGCGTTTCGATGGAGGCGAAATGTAAAAGGCGCCCGTGTGCTGTGCGATGTCAGTGCACGTTTAAAGATCCCCAGGAGGTTGAAATTATTCCAGGGAGACCTCCACTACAGCAACTCTTACCTCCTTTCTTCTTTCACCCCGTCCTTTATTCCTTCCCTTACGGCGCGGTTCAGGTCTCCGCCGAGATGTGAGACAGGCACTACGCCATTTCGTTTCCCCAAACCAATTTCAATGGGTCAAAAAACCCTGGTTTTATTTCCGCTCTGGGTTTCAGCCTGGGCATGTAAGTATTCCGTACACTTCGCAGGCATGAAGAAGTAAAGCAGCGCACGGGAGTTCTTCTTTGCTGCTCCTTTGTCTTCCTGGTGTTGGCCTTCCTGGCCATGTTTTTCATCTACTCCAGCGGTGAGAACGACGTCATGCATCGCACACGTTATCCAGTGTCGCATTTCGAAGGACTTTCACGACCGTTGAGATATGCCGCTCAAGTGTGGCAGTAGTGCACGCCTGAATCATGAATATTCGACACCTTTAGCACACCGTGTACCGTGTTATCGTTACCGGTACCGGAGTATCGTGATCCCACGCACAGCCAATGCGCATGCGCAAATTGCCTTGACGGCGCCAGATGGCGCCAGGCACCCGGTAGCTGCGCGCGCACCCACAGCATCGGTACCAATCAGCGCGTGCTCACCGGCGGTAGGCGGGCTCCCGACGCCCCGGTAACGGTAACACGGTATACGCTATGCTAAAGGTGTCTATTATATGCCAGTAGCACCCGATAGTACAGCAAGAAAAGGACAACAGCGCTGTTGTTCTTGGGAGGTGAAATGCCCAGGGAGCCAGGCTTTAGTATTTCCTGATATGCGGCGTAGTCCCGATACAATGCAATGTTAAGGCGAAAAAATCAGCAGTCCTCAGCGAAAGAAAGATATGACGTTTCGGATCCCGCACGGGAGCCTTGTTCACAAGGTTGTGAACCAAAGTGTCCTGCAGCTGCGGTCGTTCCTGTTAAATGCATAATGACAAAATAACGTAATAGACGAACATAATTAAACGAAGAAAGAGCATGCTATAGCAAATCTGAACAAACAAAGTAGCCTCAGCAAAAGCTTGGCTGAAGGATAATAATAACAGACTGATGGTTTACTTAGTGTTAATAAGCTGTTCTTCAAAAGCAGCTGTCCTTGTGTAGGCCCTCATAAAACAGCTGATGAAGCTCGTCTTAACAAGGCGCATTACCTGTAGGCAAAGCCAGCACTCGCTAGTGGCCCTAAAATGGTCTACTGACTACTCCTTAAGCAACAAAAAGTGGCACCCAGTGTTGTCACTTGCCGATTCGTATGGAAAGCATCGCAAAAACAGAGCAAGAGGAGAGAAAGGACACTATTTCGTGGTTCTGGCTTGATTATTGGAAATTAATCAGAGCAGACCAGTTCAGCTCTCCATCGTGATAATCTTTGCTGTACTGTCATATTCATTTGAGCCTGTCTATTAAAGACGCGCGTTGTCTCGGTATGCAGAAAGAGCATTAGAACTGATAAACCCCTTCTGGGAGCGAGCCGGCTACGTGGTTTATGTCAGCAAGAGAATAGCGGCGCGGCTAAGACGGCACAAGAAAAAACAAATTGCGGTGCTTTTCCTCGCAGTGTACAGAAAATCGCCCAACAATCTGCTACTCGGAAGAGGCTGTACGAGCATTTCTGTTAGTCTCAGAGTTGTGCCTACGTATATTAATGCTGCTCTGTGATGCGAATTAAGCCGCTACTACCGCAAAAGAAAAACTAGAAACATCGAGCTGCTGTTTGCGCCTCTTTTTGTATCACTTGTTTGGAGAGCGGTAAAATTGCGCGGGTTGTTCTCGGGTATTCGTGAATTAGACTGTTGTAGCACTCCACTATAAGACAGCAATGACTTGTAACTTTCTGCCAAGACGAAGAAATGGGATTCCTATAAAATAAAAATAGAAAAGTATTAGGCGCGAAGCGTGTTTGTCAAGGCCATGGAGGAAGGTTTTTGGCTTCCTCCATTGACAAGGCTAAGCGCGTCCCTGCAGTTTCGCCTCTCGCCGCCAGGGGAGAGACGAGGCGCTGCTGTGTTGCAGCCCAACTAGAGCTTGGGCTTCTTAATAACACAGTAGCATTGGTTCGAGGAGACATCAATCCCAGGCATACCGTTTGTATTCGTTGCTTGTCCTCTCAGCGTAACCATTCGAACCGCTATTTACTACAGTGTGCGGTGGACTGTGATTTAATTCACCACCCTCTCTCGAAAGCCACTCAAGGCAGCGCGAAAAAGACCCGCGTTGCGGTATACCGCGCTTAGTCACTCCGTCTAGGATTTGACGATCCGTAAGCGTTTAGATTTAAACAAGCATCCGCGCACCGATATAGACAGCATTTTTTTGTCAGCGGCACCCTGATACACTCTAAGCAAACAGGAGTAAAAATGAGGTAAGCTGTCCTCTAGGGCACTCACTCTTTTATAAAAGGCATAGAGTTTCTTACTATTAACTAGAGGGAAAGCTGGCGCCCCGCCTATGGGGAGTTTGCATGGAGCTTCCTCGAGACCACCTGTACCACCATGGGCGCTCTAAGCATCATGGGGCGGAGAGCTATCGACTGCAAAACTACAACTTGCGGCCAAAAAGTAATGAAAAAAGAAACGTTCAATATGTCGTCTATACATTGCAATAAACGAGCAGAAAAGCATGTAAATGTAAAGTTTGCCCAAAATCAGCGAAGGCTTGCTCTCCTATTGTCCAAGCATTGCAGACTACAAAAGCCAATATATCGTGCTTAACAGGCGCACTTTCAAAAAGAAATGTTTTAAAAATTTCTTCGCATAAACAATTTAAGAGGTTTTTTTCACGGCATTTCGAAAAATGGAAACCTTTTATTGGCGTCGTGTGCTGTTGCGTTCTCGCTGCTATGGCTTTTGCGAAGTCGTCTGCAGAGCTTTTTTACTATTAATAGTAATATTACTATTAATAGAAAGAAACTCTATGGCGCGCGGAGCGCGCCGTGGATACGGAATGGGACATCTCTGTAACGCCACTCTGTGTTCCTGAAAAAAAAAAAACCTACTGTCCCGCACCAAGTAGCTCATCGCCCCATGATGCTTTGCGCGCCCATGGAGGTAGAGGTGCAGTGGCACCATCTTTCCCTCTAGTTAATTGTAAGAAACTCTATGACAAAAGGGAGTGTGCTAGATGACAGATTACTCCCTTTTTACACCCATATAGGCATACTGGTGTTTAGATTGTAGCAGCGAGTTGACGTTGCTGATCCTCCGTCGTTTGCGCCGCAGTCGAGGAACCGCAGCAGCCTGCCGAATCGTCGACGTCCGTGTATATAGCTACCCCAGGCGGGCACCCACCGGCACCCCCACAAACCCCCGCGCCCACAGAGCCCACCACTGCACCGTCCACTACCACCGGCTCTACGACTACAAGTGAGCCCCAAATCGCACTGGACACAAGTAAATGCATAGATGCACACTAAACAATTTCGCACATATAAGAGTCCAAATGAGCTCGACCCCCGACGAACACCAATTGCTAACCCAATGGCTAAACCAATGGCTAAACCAATGGCTAAACCAATGGCTAACACCAATGGCTAAAAAAGGGTGCGTAGTACGGAAGGGTGTACCTCTAGAGGGTTTAATTGTAGCACCCCCGTTAAAGGGTGCTAGTTTTTCATAACACCTCTACGAATGCATGTTGGAGGGGTGTTCCACTGTGATTCAGCCATGAAGCAAGAATCTGTATTGACGCACACGCTCTAAACTTTAATGCGGTGCACCCTTCCTGAAGGGTGCTGATCTCTGCACCCTTTCAGAGCACCCACTAGATGATAATGGGTGTTCGTCTGGGGACAAGCTGATTTGCACCCTTATAGGTGCGAAACTGTTTAGTGTGCACACTGTCCGGTACTCCGCTTCACAAGTTGACAGGCTGTGGAATCTGCAGTTACGCCGCATGCCCGCGCATGTGTGGGTATGCGATCACGTAATGAAGAGCTGTCACGTGACCAGACATGCTCTACGATCGCCGGCGAGGCGAAATCGACGCTCGCTACCCAATTTCTCTCCGAGCCCATTCCTGGCGAAGAGGCGGAAGCTGGTTGTGGTTAACCCTCTACGAAGATATTAGAAACTGGCTGAATGCTTGTACAGAAACAGACAAAAAAAAACTGCTGCCATGAGGATCACCGAAATCTGCTTATTAGGTGTGTCTTCTCACTTGTGAGCTGCGTGATCTCAGACTTTCCGTAAATCCTGTCACAGCGACAATCAAGGTAGAGATTAGAATCACGTAATACGACACGTCCAACACTTCTGGACAAAAATTTTGCATATTAGAAAACTAAGGTACTGGTATAGAGACATTGAAGGTAATGGGGTCAGTCTTCCAATATGCAGCAAAATCTTTTCCTTTATAATGTTTCTATCCATCGCATCAACCAGCTAAGACTGCCATAAAAACAATGGGGAATGCTTTTGACGATAACAAGAAACGTTAATAGCAAAAAAAATTGAAGCCTGACGACGGGAGATGTGCGGATATATTAATTGTCATAGTGAAATCTTAATATAAAAAAATTGCGCTCATAAACTATGTCCCGTTCAAAAATTCTTTGGTCCAGTATTTTAGGTATCAATTACTGTTGGTTTAAGATGAGTGAGCCAAGAATGATATCCGCAGTACAACGCCGGGCTATCAAGACGCGTTATAAAGGTCGCAAGCTCCGATTGCAACAATGTGGAGAATTTGCATTTCCGCTCTAGACTCTGTGGGCTTGTTCTGTGTTGCCCGTCCCTTGGTTCTAGCACAACCGGAAAGCCAGCTTTACAGGAACAGCTATGGCTCATTAAGGAAAACCATCGCATCGTTGGCATTGAGGTGCTGCCCCCCTTTCGCCAGGTGGGATCGAGGGTCCCCCACCCCGCACCACAACCCACTTGGTGCCACCACCACCCTTCATTCGCATTACAACGCACCATGCGTTGGTAGTTCGCACCACCGGAGCTGTCGCTGAAATTCGTATTACGTACAGCCGCGGTAAATTCCGTGATTTTTTTAACACAGCGGCTATGGTGAAATTTGGCGCTGGCACGATCAAGTGTGCCCTGAGAAGTTAATAACAATAATTGGTTTTTGGGGAAAGTAAATGGCGCAGTATTTGTCTCATATATCGGCGGACACCTGAACCGCGCCGTAAGGGAAGGGATAAAGGAGGGAGTGAAAGAAGAAAGGAAGAAGGAGGTGCCGTAGTGGAGGGCTCCGGAATAATTTCGACCACCTGGGGATCTTTAACGCGCACTGACATCGCACAGCTCACTGGCGCCTTAGCGTTTTTCCTCCATAAAAACGCAGCCGCCGCGGTCGGGTTCGAACCCGGGAACTCCGGATCAGTAGCCGAGCGCGCTAACCACTGAGCCACCGCGGCGGGTTGCCCTGAGGAGGCCGGCGTGTCTTTCTTGGGTGCAGGGCGGACGTACACCTACACGCCTTTTATCTGCACGGTGACCGAAGACGCGAAGCCTTCGTTCCGCTACCCGCCGGACGGACTGTGCGAGCTGATCTACTTTCAGATGACCTACCACTACGATCGCCACCACTTCAAGGATCCCCTGACCGAGCCCATCCGCTTGTTCGCCGAGCACGCCAAGCAGCACACCAACAGGACGCGCTTCGGCATCGGGATCTCGCTGCTGTGCGTGTTTCTTAATAATAATAGTTGGTTTTTGGGGAAAGGAAATGGCGCAGTATCTGTCTCATATAGCGTTGGACACCTGAACTGCGCCGTAAGAGAAGGGATAAAGGAGGGAGTGAAAGTAGAGAGGAAGAAGAGGTGCCGTAGTGGAGGGCTCCGGAATAATTTCGGCCACCTGGGGATCTTTAACGTGCACTGACAACGCACAGCACACGGGCGCCTTAGCGTTTTTCCTCCGTAAAAACGCAGCCGCCGCGGTCGGGTTCGAACCCGGGAACTCCGGATCAGTAGTCGAGTGCCCTAACCACTGAGCCACCACGGCGGGGTCATGCGTGTTTCTTTCTTTCTTTTTTTGCGTGTTTCTTTCTTTCTTTTTTTAAGGCGAAAGCATGCAATGGCTCATCGTTGTCCGTCCGTCCGCGAAATCTGTCACACTGTGACGTCACCAATAGCAGAATTGCTATAACCCATATACTCCTAGCAGTTGCAAAGTAGTGGATGATTAAGAATTAGTTATTAATTTGTAATTTGGAATTAATGAGTAAATAATAAATTAAATAAATAAATCAAAAGTAAAAACAAACAATAAATAAATTTCTAACACAAAATTAATAAGCAATAAAAATAAAAACATTAGGGAAATTAAACGAACGAAAAACTGAAAATTGAAAATATTAACGACTTAATAGAACTTACAAATGAATAAAATTAAAAGCTAAAAGAAAGAAAATATCAAATACAAAATAAATAAAAAAATAAGAGAAGCGTCCAAAGTGGGCGATGAAAGGCTTCCGCCTCGCGCACTTTACATCACTAAAGTGCCCCCTGAATATATTTTTAATGACGATTTTCCTTATGTCTTCCTCCTGGCCGAGGTTCCCAGCTTTCGAGCAGGAAATTTTCGAAAAGTGTTTCCGCTATTAGAACAAATATGGCATCCAAATAATATTTGTAATGCCTTCCCTTTCTCTCCTTCTCTGCAAAGTGTGCCGGATAAAACACCGCGGAAGACTAGCAGCAAAAGAGGGGAGCGCAAGCGTAGCGGCGCCCTTCCCTCTCAGCTATTATTATCACTTGTTTGTGATAGCGAGAGCTTGTCTTGTTTGTGGGGATAGGGTGGCCGCAGCTCACAAAGGACAGGGTTAATTGGCGGGTAATGGGAGAGGTCTTTGCCCTGCAGTGCGCGTAGTCAGGCTGATGATAATGATGATGATGCATTGGATGCTAAACTAGGCATACATCAATTTTATAAATTCAATAAAGGCCGCGTTTGGTCGAGTTGGTTTTCCATGCTTAACGTAAAAGCGCAAGAAATAAGGACATAGAGTAAGACAGACAACACGAGCGCTCGTGTTGTCTGTCTTATTCTTTGTCCTTGTTTCTTGCGATTTTACGTTCAGCATTTATAAATTCATCGACCGGTTAATTCCCTGACTTTGAAGTAATTAGGCTGAATTTTATTTTTACAAGCAATGTTGGTATTGCGTCAGGGAATAAAAGGACAGGTAATAATCGATGACGACGATGATAAGCAATCCTTTCTTAAATTAATTAGGTTCACATATTATTCTCTTTCTAATTAACAGGAGGATTGATTCGCCTAGAAATTGATTAATAAATTTGGAATTGACGGCATCGCCAAATATTTCAAAAATAAACGGATGGCTTATTGTTTGACCAATTATTTTCCGCAAGTGTGATTACTACATGTGAAAGATTGACGCTTCTTATTTCTTGTTCTGAGTTTGTAAGCTAGGTGTCAAATTCCGCACGGATGTTGTCCCCTGTTCGTCAGTTTCCCTAAAAGCTGTAACTAATTTTTTTTTCTTAACATGCGTGGCAAAATGTTGCACTTGCAATTTCTGTATTCCAGCCCCTTGACTAAAACAACCATAAATTGTGCTGATACCTCTGAATGCCCTTCAGGTAGTAAAAAGAGCTCAACTGATCTGCCGCTGGCACATCTCGGTTGCGCTGTTTGCAGAAACATCACCGTAGCGCAAGACGAGTTCGCCGAGAAAGGCGACGTCGGGAAGCGCGTCCGTGATCGGCTGGACTACTTCGCTGATCACAAGACCAACAGCTACGGCGTGGTGGATATGGAGTGCATGGCCTACGCCCTAGATCAAGCATACGTCGTAAACGTCTTCAATATTTTCAATGTAAGTCGCTACTTTGCAAAACTTATCACGTATAATGCTTCAGCGGCTGCCGATCCGTATACTTACTCGGCTGCAGCTGGAACAGCGCGGTCTTAGATTATACGACGGCCGGGACTCGTTATGTCTCGCGCATGCACCCCATGCCGAGCCCTTGACTTCCTTTGAAATTTTAATGGCTTTTATCTTCTTCTTGGTTTCGTCCCCCTACTGCGCCACGAAAGATTGCATTCCACGACTGCCATGTTGCCTATAGTATACGACCGCCGAGGAACGGACAGCAACGAAGGTACCATTAGACACCTTTAGCATATCGTGCACCGCCTTACCGCTACCGGTACCGCAGTACCGCGAGCCCGCGGTCAGCCAATGCGCATGCGCAAATCACCTTGACGGCGCCAGATGGCGCCACGTACCCGGAAGTTGCGTGCGTGTGCCTGCCGCATCGGGACCACTCACCGCGTGCTCACCGGTGGTGGGCGGCCTTCCGGTACTTCAGTAACGGTAACACGGTATGCTAAAGATGTCTAAGAACGATAGATTCTGTGGAGGCTGCCTATAGCCTGCAATGCGCACCGTGTTCCAGCGCTGGCTGGAGTGGATGCGCTTTACTAACACTACGCTCGAAATGCTGAACTGGCTGTGAACCAGGCAAAAAAAAAACGCTTATTTATTGCAAATGCGGGCGTGAATCGCGATAACGCTTCCGGATTCGCGTAGCATATGTCTTGGTGATGAATTCCCTCCGGTGCGATCCGGTATATTATTCGTTTCTCGCTAAAAAAATTCGCTATAGAGACGGAAAAGAAAGCGACTACCTACAGTAGCTCAATGTGCACAACGTTATTTCCATTACTAACCGATTACCTATGCAATCCGCGGCTAAAGCATCCTCCAAGGTGATTACGTCACATCTATCAACGTTCACGACGCTTGAAACGGAATAGCCTTCACTTTTCATTCTCGACCACATATTCCAGGCCACCCATTTACAAACCCTGGACGTCAGAGCCCACGACTGCAGCGCCGCAATGACAGCGACAATTTCAAGAATAATCGGCATATCAAATCAGGTCCCAACAACCCTACTCTTAAACGCAGATATGCAGCAGCTGCTTTGGTCGCGGCGTCCTGCTAATTCGACCCCCAGTTGTGTGATGTTAGGATTCTTATTGGAAATAAAAAAAAGGTTACTTAAACAGCAGTCAAAAGCTGCTTCCCTGGATCGAAGGCATCGCCGTTTACGGTCGAATCAGGAGTGCGAGAAGAAATGAGAGGAGGAAAATTAAGTGGCGCCTTCTGTGAGCAGTGGCGCCAATTATAGTGGTTGCTGCGATCGACGCTCCAGGGTTTAGTGGCGTCCTATGTAAAGTCCCTTGATCGGTCCTATGTGCGGATCCGCGCCGTCTAGTGTTTGGTCTCGGCAATTTTACCTAGTGGTGCCAAACTAAATATATTAGCTGCAGCACTATACGACCCGTGAAGCAATGCAGCTCACATTTAAAGAAACGCGGCCACAACAAAAATTTGGAGGACGCTTAAGCTTCGAAAGAGCAGGACTCGACAGCGTGTTGCAGCATTGCCATGAAATCCACGGAAAGGAAACATATCTTGATGGACACTCGAACCACGCCGTAAAGCAAGGAAAGTGAAAATAAAATTGTTTAAGGAAATGAAAGGACGCCTGTCTCACATATCTCGGTGGGCACCCGAACCGGGCCGCAAGGGAAGGAAATTGAAATGAAAATTGGTCTTACCCTTAGGCCCGGTTCGGGTGTCCGCCGAGATATGTGAGACAGGCGTCCTTTCCTTTCCTTAAGAGAAGAGAATTGAAATGAAAACTGGTCTTAGGGCGCTCGGCTACTGATCCGGAGTTCCCGGGTTCGAACCAGACCGCGGCGGCTGCTTTTATGGTGGCAAAACGCTAAGGCGCATGTGTGCTGTGCGATGTCAGTGCACGTTAAAGATCCCCAGGTTGTCGAAATTATTCTGGAGCCCTCCACTACGCACCTCTTTCTTCCTTTCTTCTTTCAATCCCTCCTTTATCCCTTCCCTTACGACGCGGTTCAGGTGTCCGCTGATATATGAGACAGATACCTAGCCGTTTCCTTTTAAAAAAAAACAATTATTATTATTGGTCATAAGGAAAAGAAATGACTCCTGTCTCACAATTCTCGCTGGACACCCGTGCCGCGCCGTATGGGAAGGAAAATCTCTTCCCCTACGGCGCGGTTCAGGTGTCCAGCGAGATGCGCCATTTTTGGCCCACGGCAAAAGATGCCTACGAAAACGGCTTTTCCGCGACAGGAGCTCCTGAACGCTGTCGTGTTAAAAAAGTAATGCAAATTGCACCAATAAACGCTAACACGTCAGCAGCAACCACGAATGAAGATATGTTAACCACCATGAGCTGCTGCTGCACAGTGCCGCGTTACTCAGGCGTGGTAACGGTCAGCTATTTTTTATATTTACTGCTTTTTCGGGGAGATTGAGGACACCAAACTTCTGAACTGGCATCGCGGGTTGTCGACTATTCTTCAAGTAAACTTCAATATGCACATATGCCGGTTTACTCAACCAGCCGAGCTTTAAATGTACGTCAAGGAAAACTCAAACTAGTTATAATTCTCAGTAAATTTCGGTATTTGTCTTTTCCTGGGTATATTAACACTTCTTGGGCGGTAAAATAAATAAATGCTGAAAAACTGGGTGTTAAATTTTACGTCAATTTGATACAAATGTTTCATGTCCAAAGCGGCACCGAGTGGTTGACGCCGTTTTGGATTGAATCCGCCTTTTTCGCAAGATGTGTCGTCCTCTGGGAAGCTATGAAAATTCGTCTGCTGCTGGTTTAAAGCAAATTAACCTGGGTAACGCAAGCGCGATCTGGTTCCACGAGGGGGCAGCTATGCCTGCTAATTGGAAAGTGTGTGTGCTTGGCAGCTGCCGCCATCTGTCGCATGCGCCTGTGACTAACATGAACTGCACATGTGTAAATGTTTTTTTAACCAGTGAAGCTGGAGAAGTACAGTAAGGAGAAGAGAATCGCATGCTCACAGCGGCTGCCTGAAAAAGGCTGATTAAGTTGTAGAATAGCCTCTGGTATTTGCAACAAGAAAAAAAACGATGTCGACGCGTGAAGTCTACTCGCGAAATCGGCCAGTTATGGCGACATCTATATTGTGTTTCTTGAACTTTCGTGGCTTAAAAAAATCTTGTTTTAAGTGAGAGTTGTGTCTGTCGTTACACTCCAAAGAAAAAGGAGCAAAAACAGAGTAAGCTGTCTTCTAGCGCTCTCCCGTTTATAAAAGAGAGTGCGCTGGAAGACGGGTTACTCCCTTTTCACTCCTACGTGATGCTGCACACCAATCTGATCAATCTGATCACATGACCGGCCACCATGTTGAAATCTCGGACGGACACGGAACGTTCGAATGTGAGTAGCAAGAGCTAACGCTCTTAAAATGTCGTCGCTGCTCACGGTCGCAGCGCCGTTAACGCCAAGTGATAACGACGTGGCGAGCTTTTTAAAAGGTGCGGCTGTTTCCTTCTGCGCAGGCATTTGTTGGATACCACAAGCTGAAGGGACACAGGCTGGGAATCAACATGATGGCCAGCATGTATTCCAACAGCGCCATCTCTGCTGAATGGGATCGAGACAAAAGTTACAAAATCTACAATATGTTTAGGTAAGCCAACATTTGTTTCCTCTCATCTCGTACCTCATAGTCGTAAAACAGAACAGAGCATTTTCTGTCTTCAAAGCAGACTTCCTGTAATGTTTTTTTTTGCCCATGAGCTTGTTGGAACACGGTTGTAGTTTCTGCAGAATATATTACTACAGAACTACTGCCTACACAAAAGTAGTATAGAAAAAATAGTACTATAGCTTAAGACTACAGAACAGAAGAGTCTGTCGTTACGACAAAGCATGGTCTTATTTTGATACGCCCTTACAAAATTTTTTTAGACAGTCTATAGATTGTCCATAGATTCCTGTCTATAAAGTCTACAGACTTGCTGTAGAAAACCCTACAGAACAGTCTATAGGCAATACAAATCCTATAGACAGCCTATAGATTTTGGCCATACACTTTTAGCGGACTTTTTGTCTATAGTGTATACGTTATGAATAGACAAAAGGAAATATTTATAGGCAAGCAATAAAGTCTAAAAGAAGTCTATAGACTGTCTATAGGCCATTTTTGTAAGGGCGGTTTTGTTCCGCATTTTATTGAGTACTGCTTTCGCCGTACAGCCTCCTCGGACTTATCGTGGCCTTCAGATTACACGAATGTAAACCACGTGTGACGCGCAAAGGGTCAGGCGCCGCAGACTGACAGCGATAGCTGTAATGCGCCTTCTGCTAAACGGGCACCACTGATGAGAGCGCACGTTTGTGAGCCCCTCTACACTCCAGTAATCACGGAGTCGTCTTCACTGACGTCACAAGTTTTAGTCAACTAGTTGTAGAGGATCTTGCATTTAAATAACGTTTCTCCTACTGCCGAACAAACACCAACGTAGCCCTGACGGGCCAAACAATTTTTACTTGCAGCAAAAGTTTTCCTGAGTTGTACGCACTCTTTGTTTAACAGCTGACGCAGCAACCCGTACCACAGGACGTCCACGCCAATTTAACCTTTGGCGTTTCTCTGCACAGGCCGAACAACACCCCGAGTCCCGAGAACGTGCACAGATTCGTGTACCTCACCCACGTCCCGTACAGCGAGATGTTGGAGGGCAGAGACTGCGTCATCCAAACGCCACAGGTCCTGTTCCGGCTCAACACTACCTATCAATACCATCGTGAGCCGACAAGTATAGTGAGTATTACCGTTTCCCCGGAAACTGTCACACGTGGCCTCTCCACGCGGCCGCTCAACGAGGCCACGTGCGTGTGGCCACGTGGCCGCTGTGGAAGCGCACTTCCTCCCATTTAGCCTTCCGTACCTGTGAACTACCCGCAAGCTTGTTCCGCGCGTGCATTACTGTTTCCCCGGAAACTGTCTAACGTGGCCACTCCACGTGGCCACGTGCATACGGCCACGTGGCCGCTCAAGGAGGCCACGTGCGTGTGGCCACGTGGCCGCTGTGAAAGCATCCTTCCTCTCATCTACCCTTTCCGTACCTGTGAACTACCGGCAAGCTTGTACCGCGCGTGCCCAGCTTGTGTTGTTGACGGGTGAGGGCGCCAGATGCTACAGCTGGAAGCACAAACATTCCACCTCGTAAGCGCATTTCACACTTGGTGGAAGTGGGTGCCTGGGACACCCATTTGAGTTTGTTTTCAACCAGTTTGTTGCGTTTCAATGCAACCTTCGCTCACTCCATAGAGGGCGCCGCTTCCTATTGAAGAGGCTAATTGGTAGCGTTCGACGAACGTGAGCCCTTTTTGTAGGGAGCTGAAATTCGGGCGACCAAACTGATGATTGTTTGATGTATACGAGGTGTTTCACCTGAGACTTTACACAATTTTAAACATAGGCTTTTTGAGTTAGATGAGCGCTTTTTTCGACACAGCGTTACTCTCGGCGCTGTGGCCGAACAAATTTTAGCTACATACAATTTCTACATTCTGTATTTGTACATAGTGTATATAACTCTCTATCCCTATCCGTTATTACTATCGCCCTCCTCTCCCTTCCCCTCTCCCTGTCCTCTCCTTGTCGTTTTTTTCACGCTAGCCGCAGCTCTGGTGCTTCAGGTTTCGATGGCAGGTGCAGCGGCTAGCAACATCATCTTTCATTTCCGTTGTTATTTTTATTCTTTTAATTAATAAATAGCCACTAACAACAACATCAACAAAAACATCGTCATCATCATCATCAACAACAACAACAGAAATACATGCGCTTTCGAGAAGCTTGCAGGCAATGCAGCCTCTCCAGTGCACCTAACTCGTTGAAATAGCCAAAATTTGTTGCAGCATTTCTAAGCTAGAAAACACCAAAAATAAGATGCAGATGCCGCTTTCAGCGGCCGGCATTGCAAGTAAAAATAAAAATGCCGCTATCAAAGGGCAGGTTCGAAAAAAACTCCACTCAACCGCTCTGTTTTTAGTCTGTCCTCAGTTGCTAGGCTACCCCACCGTTCCCTTCAAAACAACACCCACAGAGTACTTTTCGGTGCACACGTCACGAGTCTGCTACCGGACGAAGTAAACGTGGCCAGAAGGGGCCCTGTTTTTCTTCATTAGCAAGTACGAAAAGAGGAGGAAATTGTCCTTAGCCTCCCTTCAAAGGGCAACTGCATAGGTTCTACAAATGGACGAGTTTAAAGGGGTCGAATGTGTGAAACTTGAAAGTCAAGCATGCGAAGTTCCTTTAGGCTAGCATTTGAAATGATGTAATCGCCGATTCAAATCGAGGCGGCCATCAAGCTTCTCCGCAGCGCACAGCTCCAAGTGGGGGGCGCATCATGACGTTACCGAAGATATCGGTACATTTCCAATGCATAAACGCTTGCTTTTTGTTGTAGCGGCGGGTACCGCTCAAGTACATGAACTGCTAGCAACAAAAACCATCCCGGTTTATTTCCACATACAGTCATATATATATACATAGCGACACTGGTGCCTCTGGCGGCAGGTGATCCCCAAACCGAAACCGAAACCACATATACAACATATTCCCTTCCTTATAAAAAAAAGACAGCTACATGGGTTAGTGATTTAGTAGTGGTAGTACGTTAGTACTCTTTTACAGGATTATATTTACAGTAACAACAATGTGCTTGTCTTATGCACTTAATACAATAATATAAAACAAAAAGAGGAAAACAAGATACAACTCTATGTCCATATTTCACAACGTCAGCAAACTCAACACTCGTGCAGATTGTGACACGTTCACGTTCACTGCAAAACGTGTCTTTCTGTACTTAGTGTCCATAGCGGTCTGGAGGTCGTCTATTCCTTGATGGCTGTACCCTACGCTGAGGTCCCGATGCTTCTGAGAAACCACTGGCGGCAGGCGAAGTTTCTTCCGGCTCACAGCCGGTCACTTGGAACATAGGCGGCTGCTTCGCAGCAGCCACAGCTGAAGTTCCGGTTGGCGCTTCTGAAACGGGTCTCTCCAAGGTAGGCGGTGAGCTGCTTTCCCTAGCGGTGTCATTTGTATCACTCCTTTCCCCCCACCCACAGATAAATGCAGAAGCTCGTGGCATCCTTGACAACTTTGAAGCGTTCCACGTTTTTCCATCATCAAGTTGGAAGGACGATTGCCCCTGTTTTCTTATCACTTTTCTTGGACGGCTAAAAGCCAGGTCACCTTTAAAAGCAGTTTGTCTGCGTACTCGTACAAGGTCACCAACATTCACTTTGGTTTCCCCTGCGGCCCTGCGAGCGTCTGTGTATAGTTTACTGGATTGCTGCTTTTGCTTCACCCGCTCGCGTAGGCGGTGGAGCTCTGAAGTAGGGTCGGATGCAAATATTGCTGACGGATACCCAACGACATCGAGCCGAGTCCTTGGTAGACGTCCATGCAGGAGAAGTGCTGGAGCAACTGCAGTTGTGGCATGCGGCGTACAACGGTAAATGCCCAAGTATTCTGTTACCGTTTGGCGTAAGGGACGCTGCTCGAGTGTAGCCACTTGAACAAAGCTTTTAAAAACTCTGTTGAACCGTTCTACCTGTCCGTTTGCTTGCGGGTAGTATACGGACGAATGCCGCAAGCGGATGCCGCGATCCTGCAGAAAAGCTTGGAACTCTCGAGATGAAAACTGTGGCCCGTTATCGCAAACAATTTCCTCTGGGTAACATTCACGTGCGAACACTGACACCAAGAAGCCTGTTACTGTGCGTGTTGTGACTTGGTTGCAAAAGTATACTTCGGGCCACTTAGAAAAGTAGTCGACCAGCGTGATCGCATATCGACAATCGTGTGGTGCTCTCTCAAATGGGCCAACAATGTCCATGCCAAGCTTTAGCCACGGTTCCTTTGGTAAGGGGACCGGGTTCAATGGTGCAGCCATAACCTTCGTGCTCTTGTCCGCTGCCTGGCATATACTACACGTTTGAATAGCTAGCTCGACTTGCCTGTCCATGGCTGGCCACCAAAAGTTTTCTCGCAGACGTGCTTTCGTTCGTACAATTCCAGGGTGAGCTTCATGAGCAGCGGTAATTATCCGCGCTGTAAGTGAGGCGGGAACCACAAGGCGTTCGCTACGCAAAATAAAATTGTCCACCACTGACAGTTCATCGCGAAGTTTGAGGAAAGGTTGAAGCTCACCCGGCAGAGATTTTTGCGCAGGCCAGGACGATTCAATGTAGGCCTTGATTCGTTGCAGTGTGCTGTCTTCCGACTGGGCCTGTTCAAACTCTTCCCTGGTAATGCAAGAAGATATAAGGGCAACTGATACAGTTTCGTCTGGTAAAGTCTCTTCTTCCTGAGGAGGTGACGCAGGGAGGCGAGAGAGCGCATCTGCTACTCGATTTTGCGAACCCTTCCGGTACTTTACTGTATAGTTGTACTGCAGTAGGCGCTCCGCCCACCGTGCTATCCGCAAAGGACGCCTTCCTGGCCCTTGAGTAGACAGCAATGCGACCAAGGCTTGATGGTCAGTAAGCAACGTGAAATGGCGTCCCCACAAGTAAACATGCCACTTCTCGCACGCCCAAACACCCGCAAGCGCTTCGCGTTCTCCTACTGAATATCTCCTCTCTGCAGATGAAAGCGCTCGTGAAGCAAAGGCGACAGTGTGTAGTTTCTCTCCCTCCACCTGTTGGAGAACCGCTCCAAGCCCACAGTCTGAAGCGTCAGTGGAAACAACAACTGGAAGAGATGCATCGAACATCCGCAGGACTATGTTGGACGCAAGTGCCTCTTTGGTCTTTCGAAAACTGGAGTCTACCTCGCCAGACCAAACAAATGGTTGCCCCTTTCGAAGCAGAACGCGCATCGGTTCAACCATATCGGCAAAGTTGGGAATGAACCTAGAGTAGTATTCGGCCAGTCCCAGGAACGATCGAAGGCTGGCTGTATTGGTGGGTATCGGTGTATCCTTGATGGAAGCAACCTTTTCCTCCAGCGGAACAATACCACTTGCTGTGATCCTGTGACACAAAAATGAAAGTTCCTGCGTATCGAAGATACATTTGCTGTTCAGTTTGAGTCCTGCCTCTTTAATGCGTTGAAGTACTGCTGCAAGGTTATCTATGTGCTCCTGCCGGCCCCGCCCGAATACTATAATGTCATCTATATAGAAGAGCACGCCCTTACATCCTTGCAGGACTTTGGACATCATACTCTGAAATGCAGAAGGCGCGGAAGCCAGTCCGAAGCACACTCGTTTAAAACGAAAGAGGCCTTCGTGAGTTATAAATGCGGTCAAATCGCGACTCGCAGGGTGAAGCATGACCTGGTGGTAAGCTGATGCGAGTTCTAGCTTAGAAAAATTTGTAGCCCCCACTAAACTATGCAATAGCTCTTCTGTATGAGGAAGGGGAAAGCTGTCTATTACGACAGCTATGTTTGCTTGTCGAAGGTCTACACAGAGGCGAATACCTCCCTCTTTCTTCTTAACGACCACAATGGGTGACACCCATTCAGATGCCTCCACCCTCTCTATCACGTCCAGATTTTCCAACCGATGGAGCTCTTCCGAGACCAATGGTCGTAGCGAGAGCGGAAGGCGCCGAAGTTTAGATTGCACTGGCTGCACCGTGGATCGCGTTTTGACGTGATGCACAAAACCTTTCGCGAGGCCAAGGCCTGGATCAAAAAGAGATCCAAACTCGCCAACTAATTCCTTTGGGAGGTTAATATCCTGCACGGATTTCGTCGGGTCAGGGCGCTGTTCCCTTCGAGAATTAGAAGTTAGCGTCGTTTCAAGGCATTACAGAGATGACCCATGAATCTGTAGACCGAGGGCCTTGATGGCATCGATACCCAAGAGTGAGGTGCCTTGTTCTACGACGTAGAAAAGAAGGCTTGTTGTGCTAGCTTTGTACGTAACGTCAGCGAAGAAACAGCCACGAACCGGAATTGGCTGTTTTGAATAGTCCAGTAACCGAACAGTCGGGGCCAAAAGTACTTTGCCTTCAAAATACTGCTTAAAAAGATCGTGTGCAACAATGGAAACTGACGACCCAGAATCTACAAGAAAAGTTATGTCCGCGCGGTCAATCGAAACTGTGACGTAAACAGCGGAGCGAGCGGCCGTCGTCACAGCTAGAATGCTCAAAACTTCCTCGCTAGGAGAGTCTTGGCTGTCTACCTCACGCACCGGAGCGGAGCCTCGTTTCTGGCAAACTGAGCGGAAGTGACCCATGACACCGCAATGGTGACAACGCTTGCTTTTGGCTGGACAGCGAACTGATGCTGCATTGTGCCGAGATGAACCGCAGCGATAACAACGATACTGGCGGTTGTGCGACCACTTCAAGCTCTCGTCGGATTCTGGTGTACGCGTAGGCGTATATCCACGAGTATTTATGCGTCCAACATCTACAGAAGGAGATTCTTGCAGATCATTGTACGCCAGCTCAAACTGCCTTGCCAGTAGTACTGCTTTAGCGAACGAGAGAGACGATCCTTCAAGCAGAAGACGCTCGCGCAAGCTCCGAGACGAAATACCAGCAACGAACTGGTCACGCAGCGAATCTTCTTAGGCAGGAAAAGAGCATGTAGCAGAAAGCTCCCGCAATGCAGTGATGTACTCATTCACTGATTCACCAGCTTGCTGAACTCGCCTACTGAAACGATGCCGTTCGGCAACAACATTGCTTGTTGCCGAAAAATGAGCATGCAGAGCGGCGACTGCGATATCGTACGACGATACTTCAGGCCTTGTGTCGCCTGTGCCCTTGCTATCTTCCGACGTTTTCTCAGTAGCAGTTTGCTCACCGAGCTTGACGTTGTCCAACGATGGAAGTGGTAATGTTTAAAATATGCGCTGACCTTCTACGCCGAGGCTGTGAAGAAGTAGTGCTTTGCGACGATCCGGCGTGCAGTCAGAGGCCCCCGAAGCAAGCACGTAGTTCTCGAAGATGCGGAACCATTGCGGCCACGCAACAGCAGGTCGACCAGGCACAGGCAGGAACGGGGGCGGCGGCGCGAGTCCAGAAATGCTCATGGCGCCTGAAAGCAAGCGGCGAAAGTCACGCCCCCCGAAATTATCCCGTCCTCGTCGCCAATGTTGTAGCGGAGGGTGCCGCTCAAGTACACGAACTGCTAGCAACCAAAACCATCCCGGTTTATTTCCACATACAGTCATATATATACACATAGCGACACTGGTGCCTCTGGCGGCAGGTGATCCCCAAACCGAAACCGAAACCACATATACAACACTTTTAACGAAAAAGAAGGGAAGGCACCGAAGGCAAAGGCTTTCAAGCGTTGTTTGGTAGCATCCAACCAGGCATGGCGGGGCGTGGTTGGCGGCAGCGGAAGTTGGAGATCTCACCTTCCGTGCCGTCACATTGAGCTTTTCCGCACTCCTCTAATGCATTGAGGCGAAGCGTCAAACATTCATCCGCATTGCTTTGGTGCTTTGAGGAGAAGCATCAAAATTGTATCGTCGATTACGTCATTATTCTAAGCGCTAGAGCAAAAATACTTGGCATCGTTTACCTGCAGCCTATATAAATGTGAATCCTTGAATAGTGCGGAATTCTCAAAATGTGGCTCTCCTTTCCAGCTCGCAGCCTCCGTGTACAACCGGATCGTCGAGTACGTTCCTTACATGGACCGCTACAACAGGCTGATCAGCATCACATTGAGGCTGGTCAACAAGGTGCCCTGGGACAAGGACAAGAACGTGCCTGCCATCGGAAACTTCGGCTGGAACAAGCGATGCGACGCCCACGGGGACATCACGGATAACCGCTACCGGAGGCCGAACTTGACAGGGTGGATCCCGTGGACAACTTACTCCGAGGCAAGGAAATCGCCTAAAAAGGAGTGTCCACTGTTTTTTTTTTTAAACGAAAGCATCACTACGCTAGGTAAAGCCAATTTCGCCGTTTATTGCTGGTTGCGCTTCAAGTGAGCCAGAGGTCATGTGTGGCTATAGGCCTTACCATATTTGGTCCACCATGGTGTCGCACCACTTGACCTTTGACCTTTCGATTCGCCGGTAGAGGGCGGTAGAATAGGCCGCAGCGTTCGTTGGGTGACCAGCCTCGCACAACCAACCTTTTACTGCCACCTGCCAGGGTGGCAGGGTGGGCGCGCTGACTATCCAGTGTGCGGAACACACTTTACAGAGGCCAAGCCGCGTCTACTTGCCCGATGCACCACAACTTTCGCTCACTAACCAGGTTCAGCAGAAGTTAAGTGCACAGGGTAAGGTAAAATTAGAAAAAAATCGTTTTTTTTTCTTTTGGAATTTTAGAAGTTCAATTCTTTCTACACATGTTCCATGATCGCACTTTCCTCAGAAAGCCATATTTACGGCTGAAAAACGCTTTTTCCGAAACCAAGTAGTGAGTGGCCACGCCCCCTTTCAGGATTAACGTCAATTTTTTCAACCAAAAAGTCCACCACCTGATTTCAAAACTTGTCTAAAATCAGCTACATATAAAAAATTGTCTGGAAACTATTGTACAGCTCCTCTTTTTTAGCCAAGACAATCCTGAGACGCTTTGCACGTTTTTTCCGCGTTTCTGCAACCTTCATGCAGCTGCGTCCGAGTGCTATCCCTTTCGATCAGTATTGTAAATTGGGCCAGTGTTGGTTGCTGCTGATATGTTGAGATGCCCAGGGCAAAGAAGGCCTTCGTCAGGCGTGAATTTCACGGCAACCGCTACGCTCATCGTGAAAAAGCAAAAGGATGTCCACGACCGAATGAGATCCCGAACGCCGAACGCGCCAGCTCCTCGACATCGAAGCTTTCAAGATTTTCTCTGCTTCCAGGAAGAGGATGTGCTACAGAGCAGCAGCCAATATGCCTTAATGGACATGGACGGCATTTTTGCCGCAATTACACAGATTTGTGTGTGCAGAGAGTGCGGTGGAAGTGTTGAGCTCATCGAAATTGTGACAAAACGGGTAGGTGTTGCAAGCGTTTACAGTTTGAACTGTGAAGTGTGTAGTGCCGCACAATGATTTGAGACGTCGAAGAAAACTACTTCTGGCCTCCATGAAGCCAACCTCAGGTTAGTGTATGCCTTGAGGTCCATTGGTAAGGGAATGGCTGCAGGAAATATACTCTGTGCTATGCTAAACCTTCCTAAGCCGCCGACAAAGTTTGCGAAATACAATCAAGAGCTTCTAGGTCACATCGAAGCTGCTGCTCAGGAGTCTATGAAAAGGGCAGCTGACGAAGCTGTGCAGCTGAATGAGGGCGATAAAGACATCGCAGTTGCTCTTGATGGAAGCTGGCAGAAGCGAGGCCATACTTCCAATAACGGCACAGTCTCTGCGACCAGTGTAGACAGGGAAAGTGCTGGATGTGGAGGTTTTGTCTAAACGTTGTCCAAAGTGCAGCATCAAGAGTACAAACAGTGACCCCCTTCATAGAGAGGTGTGCCAAAGCAACTACCAAGGCACCAGCGGTGGAATGGAAGTCGCAGGAGCACTGAAAAGTTTCGGCAGGAGTGAGGAGCTTCACGGCGTTCGATACGTCAAATACCTTGGGGATGGTGACAGCAAGGCTTTTATGGCTGTGAAGGCACAAATGCCATATGGTGATTCCGTTAACATATCCAAGGTTGAGTGCATAGGGCACGTGCAAAAAAGGATGGGCACAAGGTTACGAAGGCTAAAAAAAGCAAACAAAGCAGGAAAACTCTCTGATGGAAAGAGCCTCTCGGGCCGAGGCCGACTGACTGATGCAGTAATAGACAAGCTCCAGACGTACTATGGTTTGCCCATCAGAAGAAATGTAGAAAACCTGGATGAAATGCGAAAGGCCGTTTGGGCAACCTTCTTCCACTTATCGGCCACAGACGATGACCCATGCCATAGACTTTGCCCAAAGGGACCTGATACGTGGTGTGCCTTCAACAGAAGTCAGTCAGAGGGCAAGCCATTTTTCCACAAGGAGAGTTTGCCTGCATCTGTCTTGGAGGCTGTCAAACCCATTTATAGGAAGCTATCGAAGGCTGAGCTCCTAGAGAAGTGCCTGCATGGGCGAACTCAAAATGCAAATGAGTCGTTCAACCATGTTGTTTGGGAACGCGCGCCGAAGAATGTGTTTGTTTGGCTTCGGACCCTACGGATGGCAACACTGGATGCTGTTCTTTCATTTAATGATGGTAGCATCGCACGGGCCAACGTTTTGAAGGCGTGTGGATTGAACCAAGGGAGCAACACCATCAAGTGGCTGAGGGAAGCTGACCATAAGCGCATGTACTTTGCGGACCGAGCAACACGACAGCTTACAAAAGAGGCCCGACAGTCAAAACGACAAGCCGAAAAGCGCAAAAATGACGGCGACAGTGACTACGAAGCAGCGGGCTATTAAACCAATTACTATGGAGGCGTTTCTGCGAATAAAAAATGGTTTTTCACATCTTTTTTTCTCTTTACGCTCTATTATCTCAAAACAGTGTTTTTTCTTACAAAGGTACCATTATTTCCAATGCCTTTCAAGACAGACGGCTGTTTTTTTTTTGCAATCATCTACATAAGTGTTGCCAACTACTGAACTAGTATTAAGCAATTTCACTGAGCAGTTATTCTGTTATGAATTTTGAAATGCGCAAAGAAAGGCCAGATTTGTGTACTACCGGAAAAATTTTATTAAAAATCGAATTTTCAACACATTTCAAATATTCTAGATCAGTAAAAAGAGCACAAAAAGTGGCAAACAATGATATATGTATTATTAGGCTACTGTTATTAGTTAGTGAGAAACATGTACCTCAACATGGCCTAAAATGCATAGGAAGTATAGGTCTTACCCTGTGCCCTTAAACCGCAGCTAATTTTTGTCACGCATGCTAGGCGGGAACTGCACACTACCGCCAATGGACGTCTTTGGAGGCGATGACCACTTCTGGATTGAAAGTCATTTGTTGTAAATTGGTCAGCTGTCTAATATCTGTAATCTAAGAATAAAAAAAATGCAGTGGCGTAGAAAGAGAATAAAGTGGCATATGAAATTAGGTAGTTTGCAGATACAGGCCGGTCGCACCTGTCGCAGGGCAGGGTTAATTGCGGATCAGTGCGAAGGAACTTCGCCTTGCAGTGGACATGTAACCGAGCTCGTCATGTGATCTTCCCCGGATCACTTGGCCCGTCGGCAACAGTGGAATATGAGACCAGTGAGAGGGCGGCGTGATCCTAATTAGCGTGCATTGAGCGATCGGAAAGAACCACAACTATCGACTGCCCCTATGACATCGGTGAATGCTGAAGCTTGCGGCTTGTCATTCAATGAGCCGAAACGGATGACGCAAATATACGAAACAGAATTTTCCGCCAGCACACTGCCTAGTAACCTTTTTTTTTTCTCAGAGTGAGCTGAGAGTGCTTGTGCTCGAATGTGCAAGCTCTGTTTTCCACACCGTTTATCGCAGATCTGCAACGACCCGGTGTACAGCAGGAACTTAGATTGCGCACCCAAGGGCCTTGACGAAGGGTGCATCACCTACAACAAGCAGAAGGAGCTCTCCATCGTCTGGGACGACGCCGTCAGCCTCAGGAGGAAGGTGGGGGTGCCGCGTGTTATGTAGGGGCCCACCTGGGCGTCTTGCTCTCTCTCAAGAGAGATCACAGATTCTCTAAAGAGCCACGGTAGCTTCATAAGGTCATAAGTGGCTAAAAAAACCCTCCTCATAAGCAGGCCCCCTGGCCTTAGGATTTTCGACAAGTCCTGTGCACACATATTCTGCAGAGAGTAACAAGAGAGATTCTCGACGAGTTGCTGATACGTTGCGGTCTGTAGCGCAAGCCCAGTGTATTCGTCATATTTCCTTTTCTTGTGTTATTTGATAACGTTCGTATGAGGTCCATAGGCGTACCAAAGGGGGGTATGTCATCATGTTATCGAGGAGAGCTTAGTATAAGGGGTACATTCTTAGTCAAAATTGTACAGCCAAAGGGGTCTGCTTCTGAGCACTGCAGCGCGGCACCTCTTGCATACTCAACGACCCTAATCTCACGAAGCCCGGAGGAACTGAAGTCCTCAACTATCCCAAGCTTAGGACTCTAAAATGGGCTTAAGATCCCCGCTACACGACTTGGAAGGAAATCTCTTTGGCTGTATATTATTGACAGACTGTAAGTACATACGTTTGACGAAAAAGAACACGGCCTTAAAAATAGCCTCGATACAATGCAAGGGCTTCGCGGAAACTCGGTGGGGATGAGTTTCATAAAGCACCCAACCTTTCACAAATGTGTCCAACCAAGGAATTTGTCGCGGCTGCCAGGATTCGTGAGCCTCGACTCCTCTGTGACCTTTCGCGCTCTCCACCTTTCGTCCCGCCAGATCTGCGTGGCCAGGACCAACCTGACGTACCTGTTCAGCTTCGCCGTGTACGCAATCGACTACGACGACTCGGACTACGCCTGCCCCCGGCTCAGCCCCTACGGCCCGTACAGCCGACTGCGCATGCTGTACCAGCTGCGCAACTACCTGAGCCGCCACTACTTGAACGAGTCTGACGAGCCCGGTTGCCACAAGGTGCAGCCAAAGTTCATCACTCCGGAAGACTTCTGGAAGATCGAGAGCTGGCCAAACGAGGGCGTCTGAGACGCCACCTTTACCGCATTGAGGGAGGGGGGGGGGGGCGTCAACGAGGTGTTCCTCAGCGCAACACGGCGTTGATTTTTTTTTTTTGGGGGGGGGGGGTGTGCCGTGGGAGGGGAGGCAGGGAAGAGGAGAAAAGTGTTACGGCCGCTGCAGAACTACCGCTTTCGTTTCCAGGGCTGCAAAGAAGGACGTGGTCTCAGCGACGTCTTTCGCTGACATCCCAAGTTTGATCGACAGGAATAAAGCAGCCATCGTTCACAATGCCCATCTAAATGGGATACATGAGTGAACAGCTCGGCCGTTTAAGGGTTATATACATGAGCGCCCTAGTGGTGGCTTTTTCTGGAGGGCACAAATGCGCCTGACAGCGACCATTGCCGATATTCGCGTTCAAACTTTGAGCACTTCGATTTCGTGCCCTTGTCGAGACAGACGAAGTCGCTACCGCATTTACTCGCGTATAAGTACAAATCGCGCTGTCCAAACTAGCGAGTCGACTGATACGCCAGTCAGACATGGCGAGGCGCAAATTCTGCTAAAAACTAAAGGTAAATAAGTGTAACGCCAATCACGCAAATGACAAAAAAACAACCGACTCTGACTTCATTCATTTTTTTTTCTTGAGCCGCGCAGAGGGCGATAAGAAGGTTCTCCCAGTAGTTCAGCCGCGCGACGAGATATTCCTCCCAAACATGACCGGCAGCATTTTTGGCAGCATTCAAACGATCCATGACTTGATAAGCGGAGGCGTAGGAAGAAACAGCACGTTAAAGATCCCCAGGTGGTCGAAATTGTTCCTGAGCCCTCCAATACGAGCACTTCTTTCTTCTTTCACTCCCTCTATCCCTTTCCTTACGGCGCGGTTCAGGTGTCCAACGATATGAGACAGATACTGCGCAATTTCCTTTCCCCCAAAACCAATTAAAAAAAAGCAAATGACGCAGTATCTGTCAGACATCTCGGCGGACACTAGAACCGCACAGTAAGGGAAGCGATAAAGGAGGTAGTAAAAGAAGGAAGGAAGAAAGATGGCGTAGTGGAGGGCTCCGAGATAATTTCGACCTCCTGGGGATCTTTAACTTGCACTGACATCGCCCACCACACGGGCGCCTTCACCTCCATCGAAACGCTGCCGGGACTCATTTTGGACATATCTTTATACATAGACGCCTTTCCATTGGGCGAGTAGGATGTCGAATCATCGCCTGTTTGGGCTGTTGCAAACTGGTTTCGCTGACTCTTCCACCGTGCCAGCGCTAAGTGCACACAACGCCCAGCGAGCAATGTGGCGACGCCAAGGGAGCCTTAAGTGCAAAGGCCTATCTCCTGTACCTCGAGATTGTGGAGTGGATTTGAATGTTTGCTGCAGCGTCAGGGAGTACTCAGAAGCGTGATAGTCTCATCAACGTCAACGTGCTCAAGCTGGCTGGCGCCGGGAGTACTCAAGTGGCGACAAGAAGCTCGTACGAAACCGCAGTGGAAAGGATTTATTGACAATTGTGACAATGACCGCGTTAGAAAGCACAGGAAATTATTTTTTCCAGAATACCGTATCGTGATGGGAGATGAAGGCACGTTCCTCGAAGAACACGCTTAACGCCGCAGCGAAGGCGATGTATGCCGCTCATGGCAAGAGCGCGCTGAATGCAGTAACGGTGCACATTCCTGATAGAGGTCATGTCGTTCATGACTAGAGCACACTGAATGCAGTAACGGTGCACAATCCTGATGGAGGAGGTCATGCCGTTCATGGCAAGAGCACGCTGAATGCAGTAACGGTGCACATTCCTGATGGATGAGGTCATGTCGTTCATGACTAGAGCACGCTGAATGCAGTAACGGTGCACATTCCTGATGGATGAGGTCATGTCGTCCATGGCAAGAGCGCGCTGAATGCAGTAACGGTGCACATTCCTGATGGATGAGGTCATGTCGTTCATGGCTAGAGCGCTCTGAATGCAGTAACGGTGCACATTCCAGATGGAGGAGGTCATGTCGTTCATGGCAAGAGCGCGATGAATGCAGTAACGGTGTATATTCCTGATGGATGAGGTCATGTCGTTCACGGCAAAAAGCACGCTGAATGCAGTAACGGTGCACATTCCTGATGGATGAGGTCATGTCGTTCATGCTAAGAGCGCGCTGAATGCAGTAACGGTGCACATTCCTGATGGATTAGGTCATGTCGTTCATGACAAGAACACGCTGAATGCAGTAACCAGGCATGCACACAGTGCATGCCTGGTGCGATGACTGGCTAATGTCGCTTAATCCTAATAAATGTAAACTCGTATCTTTTCACCGCCGGCGTAACCCCCATATTTTCTCTTACTCCGTTGCTAACGTTCCACTAGAATCTGTATACTCATACAAGTACCTAGGTGTCACCTTGTGCCAGGATCTCTCCTGGCGCTCTCATGTAACGAACATCGTCGCATCAGCTAACCGGTCATTGGGTTTTTTGAAACGTCATCTACGGCACGCCCCTCAAAGTATTAAACTTCTCGCCTACCAATCACTCATTCGACCAAAACTAGAATACGCATCTGCTATCTGGAGCCCGCAACAAGCATATCTCATCAGTTCACTAGAATCTGTCCAAAATCGCGCCACGAGGTTCATTCATTCTGCCTATTCATACGACATCAGTGTATCGTCACTTAAACGACAATCAGGTTTATCAACTCTTGCCCATCGTCGTCGCATTGCTTCTCTTAGTCTGTTTCATAAGTTTTTTTACAGTTCCCTCGGACAACCACCCTACATCACACCGCCCGCTCGCATATCTCATCGCACCGGCCATCCACTGCAAGTGTCATGCCAACGCACCCGCACCGTCACTTTTTCCGCATCCTTTTTTCTTCGCACTGCTAAAGACTGGAATGGCCTTCCCCACGACGTTGATGCCATCACCTGCCAATCAAGTTTTGTGAACAATTTAAATATGCATTTCATAAATGTCATGTAAGCAATCATATTCTACCCATTATTGTACTCCCACCCCTTATGTAACACCCCCAAAGTGGGGTCTTTAAGGTAATAAAGTGAAGTGAAGTGAAGTCATGTCGTCCATGGCAAGAGTGCGCTGAATGCAGTAACGGTGCACATTCCTGATGGATGAGGACATGCCGTTCATGGCAAGAGCGCGCTGAATGCAGTAACGGTGCACATTCCAGATGGAGGAGGTCATGTCGTTCATGGCAAGAGCGCGCTGAATGCAGTAACGGTGCACATTCCAGATGGATGAGGTCATGTCGTTCATGACTAGAGCACACTGAATGCATTAACGGTGCACATACCTGATGGAGGAGGTCATGTCGTTCATGGCAAGAACACGGTGAATGCAGTAACGGTGCACATTCCTGATGGATGCGGTCATGCCGTTCATGACTAGAGCACACTGAATGCAGTAACGGTGCACATTCCTGATGGAGGTCATGTCGTTCATGACTAGAGCACACTGAATGCAGTAACGGTGCACATTCCTGATGGATGAGGTCATGTCGTTCATGCAAGAGCGCGCTGAATGCAGTAACGGTGCACATTCCTGATGGATGAGGTCATGTCGTCCATGGCAAGAGCGCGCTGAATGCAGTAACGGTGCACATTCCTGATGGATGAGGTCATGTCGTTCATGGCAAGAACACGGTGAATGCAGTAACGGTGCACATTCCTGATGGATGCGGTCATGTCGTTCATGACTAGAGCACACTGAATGCAGTAACGGTGCACATTCCTGATGGAGGTCATGTCGTTCATGACTAGAGCACACTGAATGCAGTAACGGTGCACATTCCTGATGGATGAGGTCATGTCGTTCATGCAAGAGCGCGCTGAATGCAGTAACGGTGCACATTCCTGATGGATGAGGTCATGTCGTTCATGCAAGAGCGCGCTGAATGCAGTAACGGTGCACATTCCTGATGGATGAGGTCATGTCGTCCATGGCAAGAGCGCGCTGAATGCAGTAACGGTGCACATTCCTGATGGATGAGGTCATGTCGTTCATGGCAAGAACACGGTGAATGCAGTAACGGTGCACATTCCTGATGGATGCGGTCATGTCGTTCATGACTAGAGCACACTGAATGCAGTAACGGTGCACATTCCTGATGGAGGTCATGTCGTTCATGACTAGAGCACACTGAATGCAGTAACGGTGCACATTCCTGATGGAGGAGGTCATGTCGTTCATGGCAAGAGCGCGCTGAATGCAGTAACGGTGCACATTCCTGATGGATGAGGTCATGTCGTTCATGGCAAGAACACGGTGAATGCAGTAACGGTGCACATTCCTGATGGATGCAGTCATGTCGTTCATGACTAGAGCACACTGAATGCAGTAACGGTGCACATTCCTGATGGAGGTCATGTCGTTCATGACTAGAGCACACTGAATGCAGTAACGGTGCACATTCCTGATGGAGGAGGTCATGTCGTTCATGGCAAGAGCGCGCTGAATGCAGTAACGGTGCACATTCCGGATGGATAACGTCATGTCGTGCACGGCAAGAGCGCGCTGAATGCAGTAACGGTGCACATACCTGATGGAGGAGGTCATGTCGTTCATGGCAAGAACACGGTGAATGCAGGAACGGTGCACATTCCTGATGGATGCGGTCATGTCGTTCATGACTAGAGCACACTGAATGCAGTAACGGTGCACATTCCTGATGGAGGTCATGTCGTTCATGACTAGAGCACACTGAATGCGGTAACGGTGCACATTCCTGATGGAGGAGGTCATGTCGTTCATGGCAAGAGCACGCTGAATGCAGTAACGGTGCACATTCCTGATGGAGGAGGTCATGTCGTTCATGGCAAGAGCACGCTGAATGCAGTAACGGTGCACATTCCTGATGGATGAGGTCATGTCGTCCATGGCAAGAGCGCGCTGAATGCAGTAACGGTGCACATTCCTGATGGATGAGGTCATGTCGTTCATGGCAAGAGCGCGCTGAATGCAGTAACGGTGCACATTCCTGATGGAGGATGTCATGTCGTTCATGGCAAGACCGCGCTGAATGCAGTAACGGTGCACATTTCTGATGGATGAGGTCATGTCGTTCATGGCAAGAGCACGCTGAATGCAGTAACGGTGCATATTCCTGATGGATGAGGTCATGTCGTTCATGGCAAGAGCGCGCTGAAAGCTGTAACGGTGCACATTCCTGATGGATGAGGTCATGTCGTTCGTGGCAAGAGCGCGCTGAATGCAGTAACGGTGCACATTCCTGATGGATGAAGTCATGTCATTCGTGGCAAGAGCACGCTGAATGCAGTAACGGTGCACATTCCTGATGGATGAGGTAATGTCGTTCATGGCAAGAGCGCGCTGAATGCAGTAAAGGTGCACATTCCTGATGGATGAGGTCATGTCGTTCATGGCAAGAGCGCGCTGAATGCAGTAACGGTGCACATTCCTGATGGATGAGGTCATGTCGTTCATGGCAAGAACACGGTGAATGCAGTAACAGTGCACATTCCTGATGGATGCGGTCATGTCGTTCATGACTAGAGCACACTGAATGCAGTAACGGTGCACATTCCTGATGGAGGTCATGTCGTTCATGACTAGAGCACACTGAATGCAGTAACGGTGCACATTCCTGATGGAGGAGGTCATGTCGTTCATGGCAAGAGCACGCTGAATGCAGTAACGGTGCACATTCCTGATGGAGGAGGTCATGTCGTTCATGGCAAGAGCACGCTGAATGCAGTAACGGTGCACATTCCTGATGGATGAGGTCATGTCGTCCATGGCAAGAGCGCGCTGAATGCAGTAACGGTGCACATTCCTGATGGATGAGGTCATGTCGTTCATGGCAAGAGCGCGCTGAATGCAGTAACGGTGCACATTCCTGATGGAGGATGTCATGTCGTTCATGGCAAGACCGCACTGAATGCAGTAACGGTGGACATTCCTGATGGATGAGGTCATGTCGTTCATGGCAAGAGCGCGCTGAATGCAGTAACGGTGCATATTCCTGATGGATGAGGTCATGTCGTTCATGGCAAGAGCGCGCTGAATGCTGTAACGGTGCACATTCCTGATGGATGAGGTCATGTCGTTCGTGGCAAGAGCACGGTGAATGCAGTAACGGTGCACATTCCTGATGGATGAGGTAATGTCGTTCATGGCAAGAGCGCGCTGAATGCAGTAAAGGTGCACATTCCTGATGGATGAGGTCATGTCGTTCATGGCAAGAGCGCGCTGAATGCAGTAACGGTGCACATTCCTGATGGAGGATGTCATGTCGTTCATGGCAAGAGCGCGCTGAATGCAGTAACGGTGCACATTCCTGATGGATGAGGTCATGTCGTTCATGGCAAGAGCGCGCTGAATGCAGTAACGGTGCATATTCCTGATGGATGAGGTCATGTCGTTCATGGCAAGAGCGCGCTGAATGCTGTAACGGTGCACATTCCTGATGGATGAGGTCATGTCGTTCGTGGCAAGAGCACGCTGAATGCAGTAACGGTGCACATTCCTGATGGATGAGGTAATGTCGTTCATGGCAAGAGCGCGCTGAATGCAGTAAAGGTGCACATTCCTGATGGATGAGGTCATGTCGTTCATGGCAAGAGCGCGCTGAATGCAGTAACGGTGCACATTCCTGATGGATGAGGACATGTCATTCATGGCAAGAGCGCGCTGAATGCAGTAACGGTGCACATTCCTGATGGATGAGGTCATGTCGTTCATGGCAAGAGCGCGCTGAATGCAGTAACGGTACACATTCCTGATTGATGAGGTCATGTCGTTCATGGCAAGAGCGCGCTGAATGCAGTAACGGTGCACATTCCTGATGGATGAGGTCATGTCGTTCATGGCAAGAGCGCGCTGAATGCATTAACGGTGCACATTCCAGATGGAGAAGGTCACGCCGTTCATGACTAGAGCACACTGAATGCAGTAACGGTGCAAATTCCTGATGGAGGAGGACAAAGAGATTCTTCTGGCACATCACAGTGCTTGTGAGGAACAGAAAAATCTTGCACGACGCGTGGCTGTCACTGTAGGGCCAGATCCGAGGTCAGAAGAGGCCACGCCCGGTACACGAAATAGCACACCCACTTGGCGTGTGTAGCACGGGAAAGCAAGAGACAAAAGGCGATGTAAAGAAAATGCCACGCAGGGAATTCGAGCGCGCACTCTGACAGCACCCAACTAACGGTACTATTGGCCCAGCCAATTTATTTTGCAGCAAAAAATTAAGTCCGCCCCCTGACAGTTACCCTTGTGGTAAGGCGAACTTCATGGACAGCTGGCGACCGTGGTCGACGACGAGTGACGGGACGTTTACCCTGTGACAAAGTGTATAGAGGTGTGTCGTTGGGGTACGGTAGGCATCAGTCACGCACGGTCGCTCATCCATCCGCAACATATGGACCTCCTTCACCCCGCGACGTCACGAAGATGCGGTGGCGCTGATGTCAGCAGCGACTTTCGCATGGTAGGCAAAACAGGTTTCGCTTGTCCGTGCCTACCGCAGCTGCCACAGTTACCGGCGGCTGCTTCAAGCCTGTGCACTGCAGAAGCAGCATATATTGACCAGCTGCGTCACTGCTGGATCCGCGTAGTAGCATAAAAAATATTAAATTAGCCTCGATAGATTTCTCGCGCATAAATGCCGCATTCGGAAACTGGCTAACAGGCATTGGGCCACGGTAGTAAAGCGCGAAGTCTGGGAGTCGATAGGCACTGCCACTCAATGCACTTAATAGCATGCAAGTTACTTCGTTCATTCACCTGAACTTCAGGATAGTAGGCTGATAATTGCTCAAGGAAAAAAAGACATATGTAGCTGCACACATACTTAACACCTTGAGCCGGAGTGCACGGGGCGCCGACAGGTTCACTCGCCCCCATGGAATGCGTTTATTTGTTAATAGCACACCATGTTTAAATGGCGCGTTTTGTGACATTTAATATTTACTTGAAACTATTTCTTGATATGACGACGTAATTATTTCATTCGAGTAGAAAGAAGTCTGGTAAGTTGTGTCAATCTTGCGCGGTCGCGTTGGTGTGCTTAGAATAGCGTACCTTAAGTGTGCTAAACGCCATATGCTTTTTCATTGAATCATGCGTGTGTCATGTTTCATGAGTAATACATGATCGCGAAGCTTGTTTGGAAAGAAGCAGCCGCAGGCGTGCTACTAACAGACACGTGGCGAGATTGAGAGGGGACGCGGCAAAAAAAATGTTTTCGTTATTCATGCATGCGATATGTAACTAAACTTGGTGCAAATATGAAATTCCTATGCTAGTTTCAGTCATTCTTTTTATTTATAGCTATACCTGGTGCAGTTCTGGGTAATTATAATTAACACCGTCGTCAAGTCCCCCCAAGCTGGGTCTCAATTAACTGAGTAGATAGTGAGCAGTTTTTTTATGCCAGCATGTGCATAAAGCCCTGTTCTGTACGATGACGCGATTAGTTCTTTTTCTATATGATCAGTACTTATGCATGAATAGTTACATGAAAACGTTTCTTACAAAAAATAACTAACACAATACTGCACGTGTAGGGAAAAAAATCGAGATTCATTACGCTCCTCAACGTCTCAGGAATAGTTTGCGACAAGTGGAATCATTTGATTTTCATGCCAATTACGAAGGTGAGTGATCCAGTCGCAGAAAATGTGAGAGGTCAGAAAACGAACCTTAAAGTTTATTCCCTCGTTTATGGCATCTTCGCTTTCGCTTTGGTCAAAGAAATGCGGCACTGAAATCAAAGAAATTACCTCACAATTTTTTACGACCACACTTCTAAAAAGCGTAATTTATAAATTTGTACTCAATATTTTGCTATAATTTTTCGTCACGAAACTATGCTTCAGGGCTAGGAAAGAAAATAATTCTAGAAATCAAAATTTTTCACCAAATCGACCAGCTTAACAAGAGGACAAGTCGGCCTGGCTGGTGCGTGGTCATGCGGCTAAAAACAGCGCTAAGCGAGACAGGAGATCAGGGACACGACGCTGTCCCCACATTTAGCGCAGCGCGACACGTACGTATGTCAGCAGACGATGAGCGCATGTCTGCTCCGCCGAAACAACGCCAGCACTTCCCCTCACTACTGTCCTGAAGTAAAATCATTCCGGCTAGTGCACAGTGTCAAAACTTGTTTTATTCAATGCCTAGCGCATAAATAAACGGCAGGAACGCTTTCTACGTGTTTACTACTAACCATTTATACAATACACAGTGGCAAACTATTTCTCTTTATAGGCCGCACGTGGACAACGCGAGCTCGTGTACTTCGACAAATTAGTAAGTTGGAAGCATCGACCATTGCTATGATTCGCAGAAACTGGAAACGCGCCTACAAGCCTTGAAAACCCGCGCACAACACCTATCCGCGACGCCACTCCCCGACCTTTTGCCTACCACGAGCTCGCTAGCCACTGCAGCGCCACTTCGTTTGTTTACAAACATGCAGGAGGTCCATATCTAGGGACATACGCAGGTGTGGGAATGCGGCACTGACAATGTAGGAATATTCGGGTGCAGTAAGCAGCCAACCGGTGCGGGTGTCGGGATTAGGGATGTGGGGTTCGTTTGGGGCTTTGTGGTGCACAGAAGGATTTGCGCGCCTCAGGCTGACCTTGAGTATCGCGGCTGTGCAGGCTGCATGTACAGGCGTACGCGGACGAGGCGACCTCAAAGAACGACACTCTAATAGCAAGAGCTGATAAGTGGAAATGAGAAGAAACCAGAGGAAATAAAAGCTCTCTGGGGCTTGCTTAGTCTGCAATCAGATAATTCAAGCGCAGCAGTATCTCAAACGGAACGGCCAGGAAAACAAAAGAAAAGCGTGAGTGTAAACGCACAAAAAGAACAGGAAAGTTGAGGCGTCGCGTCGATACTGACGAGCCGGTTTCAAAGGGAGGACACCTTCGACAGGACGAAGGCACAGCAGCTGCAAAAAAATAATAAGATGCATAAAGCAAGGCCATTGCAAATGCCATTTCATACTACGCATAAGTCGCAATTGAAGCTAATATATACATGGCAAACGAAACAGAGGGCGAGTCCCATCATTAGCTAATCAGTCTGGTCTAACAGAAGAAACCAAAGTGATAAAGCAGTTCGCTCACCTGGAGTAGTCACTGAAGGCCTCGATGCACTGCCTCGCGTCGTTGATGGCCGCAGACAGAAAGAGATGACGGCGGCAGCTCTGCACGACACGTCGGCAGTGACTCGGAGCAGCAGTTCCCAGAGGCGCTGACTATAGGGTCCCCCGTTGCGTTGACGGGAAGCAGAAGTGTGGAAACCGTTGGTGTTCACGTCCAGTAGGTCGACTTCGGGAAGGAGACGACGAAGCCCGCTTGGCGCAACAACGCGCCCCCGGTGATTAGATTGTTATTCTGCCCATGAGCCAAGTCGTTGTGCAACGTCGCTTTCTTTTCTCTTACAATAATTGCTTCGCCTTTCTTTTCTGAGCACGTTCCACAAGTATCCTTGGTTTCTCCTTCTAGCATTTGTTTCATCTAACATTTACCACTAATAACTCATGACAGGAGGAAGTAGAATGAACATTTCTATCCGCTCCACTAGAAAAACTGAAATGCTCATGTGTTTTGAGAGGGGAACGACACTGTAGCCGAGGTGTAACAAGAACTGGCCGTTTGCTTATCGTGATACAAACACTACAGCTCAGATATAAATATACCGATGAAATGCGTAAGGAAACAAGAACCGAAGTAGACCAAATGAGACAAATATTTTAGAGAAGAAAGCAACGTCGCACACCGCAAAGAGCCGGACTGACGTCCACTTTGCCTGGTCAAGAGGGCCCCTTGAAAGTATGCAAAAGTTGCTAATCTACTGGTATCGGGAATGACTGCACTGATGAGAAGGCTAGTTAGATTTTGAATTGCACAGGCGAAGGTGAAACGCAATTTGCAATAGATGAGGGGATGAGTTATTTGGATCAAATTTTTGGCCAGTATGTAAAGTAATGCCAAATATCTGGTTATTTGACCAAACGGGCATAAAGAACGCAGCCGAAATATATGAAAACGAAAAGGAAAATACATTTCGCACAGAACGGTGTTATCGAGAGGTTTGGCGGGAGTAAAGTATTTGCGGATATTGACAATATTACGCACAAAAAAGTAGAGCTTGCTGTCTGAATTGTGACAACTACTGTGTAAGGCATGTAAGAATTGCGCGAATTTTTCACCAACAACCAGAACCACTTACGTGAAGTGCAGATAAAAGTGTGTGGCCATAAATGAGGGCAATAACGGCAGCTGGATTGGGTGAAATTAGTGCAACATGGGTGACTGGTAGCAACACGACTAAACAATACGGAGACGAGCGGAAAAATAATTTGTTGGATGAAGGGTGAACAGACCAAGTGTTACGTGCGCCATCGACTGTTGTAGATTCAGGCTGGTAAGTAGATAAAGCTCTTGTGGAGGAAGGAGGCATCATACACGCGGCAGGAATGAAATATCTTGCGTGGCGCATGGATACCAGACCGGGACCAGAGATCCGAGCTAGGGCTTGCCGAGTCGGCTCCGTGCTGTCCGTGTCCAAGGGAGACCCTAAGACGGCATATCTGCTAAGATAGAAAGGGAACCTTCGCCAAAGGCAACCATGGATGGAAACGGCTGAACACTGATAACAGACGGGACGGAAGAGGCTGCGTTCTTCTCTGCCGTCCCGTCTGTTATCAGTGTTCAATCATTTCTATCAACGCGCACCAACCAGCGCTATTAAGCCATCTTCTTGCAACTATGGATTTCCTGGGCATTCCAAAGGCGTCTGGGGATCACGCTGTACAGTAGCTGTACTGTCGAGACTTCGAGAAAACTGCATCCTCGACCCCCTTCGGGGCAGCTGGTGTTGATACAGACTTTGGGGGTACCGCTTTCACCTGCAGTCATGCCAGTCCTCGTTTCGATAAGGCGTGGTCCTGCTTATTCAAAACGAAGAAAACTGGACGCTGCGATGCAGTGCACTAGAAGCACCCCAAAGTAGAGCGTTTGCGGCGGGAGGCAGAAGGTGCACGAAGGGAACTTGCACGACTCGCAACTGCCATATCGGGCCAGATGTCACTGCGGGTCGAATGCACCAGTGCCAATGGATGAAGCATGAAATGCTGGTGTGAGCACACCTGCAAAGAACAAAAAAGGCGACAGAAACGCAATCATAACGTCGCAGTTACACATACTCACCGTGGGAGCAAAGTGGGCGCGACTGAAGCCTTACTCCGCGAAACTCAAAAAAGTAGGAATAGGGAACTACCGACTTTGGCTGCAGCGGAAACGCGATGTTCCGCAGTCCGTAGGCAGCGTCCGTTCTTCTGAGTTGCTGGACGATGCTGGCGAGATTTTCCGACCAACGTTTCGGCCCCAAACCACATGCCGTTCAAGATCATATCCGCCCCTGGGCGTTCGGTGGCACGACACGGTAGCTTGGCCGCAACGTTGTTCGGAACGGGTTTATGTTCGGTGACGCAAACGGCAGCGAGCTCGCATATCTAAACCCCCTCGAGGCAGCCAGCAAAGTTTCCTCGCTGGCTCAATACGTACAGCTGGCTTGCCTATAGTGAACTAAGCCCGAAGCTATAGTATGCGGCGCGAATCCTAGCTCACCACACTTCCGTCACGAACCAGAAACCCGATGGCGATGGTTCGTGAAACCACTCCTCTGTTCGCTGCATTCTGCTTGCAGACTCTTATTCGATGCTCGCGAAAACAGTGCCAGTGAACGGTAAATTCGCTCTAACAGCCCGGAGCAGGTTTCACGGAGAGTTAACCCTCGCCGCGAGGCTTAGCCTCGCACTCACGTTTGATGCCGACGGCCTGGCAGTCGTCAGTCGCGGCGAGTGCAGCAGCTCCTACGAGTCTCCGCTGGACGGTGAAGACAGCAGCAACCCACGGGCACAAAGCCATGTTTCGAAGCACTGCCGCTCGTACGGCGAAAATAATTTCCGTGGCTAGCAGCAACGAAGAAACGACGACTTCCTGACGGCCGCATCTCGCATTTTTCACCCGCCAGGCGGCAGCTTGCGCATGCGCGTTACTGTCGGCTACTGGACTTATCAGGGCCGGTCTGCGCTGCCGCACTTATCAGAGATAAAAACCATTCCCAGGGTGCAGAGGCCGGGAACAGTGACAGTGCACTTCTCCGCGCCGCTGCTTCAATAGGCAGGCGGCGCGTCGTAAAGTTTCCTGCGGCCAGACTTCTCTGTTTTTGTTTTCGTTGTCTGCCTCTGGCCCGTCGATAGATGAAGTGATATCAAGGCTGCTTCAGACGCGCGAGTTTAGCCATGCATGCGCGTGCCACAGCTCGGGCGACGGTTTCCGTATTCCTCTCATCTTCTGCACTTTGAGCCAACGGACTGAAAGGAGAGTAATAATTTTCGCATCCCTTCAGTTTAATTAAAAAAACTAATGAACTTAACTTCGGCAGAGTGAATGAAGCGCCTTCAGTGACCATAGAAGTTGTGCATAATGCATCAATACGGCGGGACACTGTATATGCTCCATTTTTCTGATTTTTTCTTCTACAGCGGCTGTATAGACCGGCCGTGCTGTTAGCTCTTCGTGTGTTCCTCTCATTTTCTTGCTTGATTGCTTCTGCTATCATCTACGTGACGGGTTCACCGTCCTAAACCATGCTGGGTAGCTCTTTGCCTCTGCTGTCTGCTACGGGTAGCAATCCAAGATCTTCAAGCCGTCGTAGAGAAGAAGAATGTCTCACCTCTGAACTCGCAGGGACATCTATTTCTTCTCCGGCTCAGAAGACGTGGAGACGATGGTGGACACACCGAGGTACCGAAACGATTTCCAAAAAAGAAGCTCCGCCGAATTTCGATGGCGTACAGACCGGAAGTCGCCAAGCGTCAAAGCAATGTATATCAGCTGCACCCACCGCGGTGGCTCAGTGGTTATGGCGTTGGGCTGCTGGCCCGAAAGACGAGGGTACGATCGCGGCCGCGGCGATCGAACTTCGATGGAGGCGAAATTCTAGAGGCCCGTGTACTGTGCGATGTCACCCACTCTGCCCGCTTCCGGTCCCTTAACGTTACGCCTGTCATTTTTCATTCCATAGCTCGGTTGCCAGGTTCAGATTCCAACGGCGGCCTGTCCGAAGCCAGAGATTCCTAGCACCCTCCGCTGTGTCACAGGTCTGACCGCCGCCTTGGTCAGCTGCTCCACAGCCGCTGGGGACTGAGGGCCGAGGGTTACTTGGTTTGTTCATAGAAGGTTGTGGCCAAGTACGGGTAAGTTCGGTGTGATGTCACGGAAGGTAATATTTCAAATTGTTCCTGCTGTCAACCACACCCTGCTGTGCCTCGTTTGATGTTGCCAAACAACTCTCGGCTGGCTTTGCCTTCGGTGGCGTTGGTTTTTTCTCCTTCTAAATAAGCGTTTATGTTTTGGAAATGTACCGGCACATTAGATGACGTCATCATGCGCCGCCAACTGGGCGTTGTGTGCTGCGGAGAAGCCTGAAGGGAGCCACTATTTTAACCGACGATTACGTCACCGTTTGAAATGCTAGCCCAAAAGGACTTCCCATGCTTCACGTGCAAGTTTCACACATTCGACCTCTTTAAGATCGTCGATTTCTAAAGCATATACAGTTGCCCTTTAAGCCCCGAAAAGCTGAGTTCAGCGCGTCCAGATGTCCTCTTTCGTTTCAATTTTTACCTTTTTTTAAACACAAGTAATCAAAGGGATCTACTGCGTCATCCACGCGCTGGTTTTTCCGGTTATTTTGTTTCTTCGGCCACGCGCAGAGGGAATCTTGGGTGGCCTCCCTGTAACTTGGCTGAGCTCCCCTTCCGAGCTGCCGCAGCCCGGCGAGAGGGATAAACACGGAATCGATTAGACCAGCTCACTTGGTCGATGGCCGTCGCGGTTCCGACATGGTCGATGTATAGTGGTAGCCAAGCTTGCATAGACGCCCATACGTTCTCAACATAGCGATTTATGGTTGCAGAACCAGCCCCCTCTTCGAAATAAGTGGACAACTAAGCAGTGACGTCACAGTCAAAAACTAAAACCCTGACGCCATCGCTACGTTATTTCTGGTGAGAAATTAAGTCCTCGAACGTCTCGAGGTTCAGTGCGACACAGGAAACAAGGACGGTGAAACAAAGACACAACGAGGGTGTAGACTGTCGAATCTGTTTTTAAATAGCGCTCTTTGCGTCTTCTTTCTTCGCTTTGGCATCGTTTGTCGCGCTGAATTTCAAGTTGTTAGCACACTAACAGGCACAACTATTTGTCGTAACGCTCGAGAGGTACGGTAATAGGTATAATGATAGGTCTTTGTTGGGAGCCGCTCTCGAGCACCCGAGTTTGCGAGCAATGGGTTGCGACCGAACCGGGCGTCGATAGAGGCTCGCATAACAAGCGACAAAACGCGCATTCTTGATAAAAGTCAGAATTATGAGTTTTGTACTACCAGGCACAATATTCGTAATACTTAGATTGCAAGAGGTCGCTGAATTATTCCACGAGACAAGTTTAAAATTGGCATGTTCAGAGAAGCCAGTTGCCTACTATTCTTAAATAACTGGTTTGTTAGAAAAGTATCTGACCGTATATTTTTTTTGAACCCCTGACGGATATGAAACAAGTTCACTTGCATTAACCGACATTGCAGTTTTTTACGCATGCTCGAATTTTTTTCCCGCCTGCCGATAGCGTCAGTCGCTGGGACGCAGCGTTTGACTGAGGTAGTGCTCTATGCTCTCGTAGGTTTTTTACTGCAAGGAAAATGGCGGAACGACTGGAGGAGCACTACTGCATGAATTTTGCCATAAACTGGTCGACAGCCAACTGGAAACCATCCGGAAAATTCAGACGGCTTTCGGTGACGATGCTATGAGCAGCACACAGATTAAGCAGCGGTACAACCAGTTTAAAGACGGCCGCACATCGATGGGCCACGCTCCGGACGTCCATCGACACGCCGAAATGACCAAGTCATTGCCGAAGTGAGCGCTGTGGTGATGCGGGACCATCGTGTGGCTATCCGAGAAATTGCGGAAGAGGTGGGCGTCAGCCCTTTTTCTGCACATTGCATTATCACCGAAGGTTTGGCCATGAAGAGAGTTGCGGCGAAATACGTGCCGAAGCTGCTCACGGTGGAGCAAAAGCTTGGTTGGTTTATGGGGGTTTAACGTCCCAAAGCGACTCAAGCTATGAGAGACGCCGTAGTGAAGGGCTCCGGGAATTTCGACCACCTGGGGTTCTTTAACGTGCAATGACATCGCACAGTACACGGCCCACTAGAATTTCGCCCCCACCGAAATTCAACCGCCGCGGCCGGGATCGAACCCGCGTATTTCGGGCCAGCGGATGAGCGCCATAACCACTCAGCCACCGCGGCGGCGGAGCAAAGGCAACTTCGTGTTGAAGTCTCAAAGGACATGCTGGATTCCGCAAACACTGACCCCCACTTCATGAACACCACAATCACTGGTGACGAGTCTTGGGTGTACGGGTACGACCCGAAAACCAAATACCAGTCGTCGCAGTGGAAGCATTCCGCGTCACCAAGACCAAAGAAGGCCCGCCAAGTGCGCAGCAACGTCAAAGCAAAGTGATGCTGACGGCTTTCTTTGACTCCCGCGGTGTCGTACACCACGAGTACGCACCACAGGGTAAAGCAATCACCAAAGAGTACAACAGGGATGTCCTCCGACGCCTACGTGATGCTGTGCGGCGCAAGAGACCGGAGTTGTGGTCGAGAGGAAATTGGCGCATCCATCACGACAATGCTCCTGCACATTCTTCGCACTTGATTCAGACTTTTTTGGCGAAAAACCAGACTCTTGCAGTTCAACAGGCTTCTTACTCTCCTGATATGGCCCCTGCGACTTCTGGCTGTTTCTCAAAATAAAGAGGCCATTGAAAGGACCATGATTTCGGACAAGGGAGGACATTACGGCTGCATTAACAGCTGAGCTAAACTCCATTCCGAAAGCGGCCTTCTCGGAATGCTTCCAACAATGGCAGCACCGCTGGAAGAAGTGTGTGGAGTCAAGAGGAGACTACTTTGAGGGCGATTAGGTTTACAACGCTCCAGTTCTGCAAGTTTCTTTTTCTTCAACCAAAGGTCGGATACTTTGCTAACAGACCTAGTAGCGTAGAAGTTCTGCAAATAACGCTACACTCTCCCGGTGACATCAAGGCTACATTTAGTACAGATCTGGGGTGGCCAGGCAGGCATATTCAAAGAGCTACAAAAATGTTCGCCTGAGCCTGGACGATTTTGGAAAATGTACGTGCAAAGTGCTTAATATTGCAACGGATATTGTGGGTGAAGACGAGGTGAACGAAGTGCATCGGTGGTGCACGTGTTCTTAGATTGGGTGCTCTGTGCTGTGCTCTGTGCTCACGGCCTGTGCTCTGTGCCAGGGACGCTCTTGCGTCGTAATCGCCTTGGACCACGTAACATCTTTAGTGGAGGTATCATTATTTACGAGATCCCTTCCGTACTGGTTTGTTTCGGTTTCTTAAGTTGAACGTCCCATTGCGACTCGAGCTATGAGGGACGCCGTAGTGGAGGGCTCCAGATAACTTAGACCGCCTGAGATTCTTTACCGTGCACTGACATCGCACAGTACACGGGCCTCTAGCACATCGCCTCCATCGAAATGCAACCGCCGCGGCCGGCATCAAACCCGCGTCTTTCTGGTGAGCAGCCCAAAGGCATAACCATTGAGCCACCGCGGTGGTTCCCTCTTTCGTACTGAGATCCTTTCTTTAATTTTATTTCTCTCTTTTGTTGGTGGATGTCTCCATATGTGTGCATTCTTTTATTTTTTTTTTCCTGCCGCAATACCAAGAACACATGGTTGTTCATATGCATGACAAATAAAGATTGATTGATAATATTCTGGCCAATGCCGTTATACCTTTAAAAAAAGAAAAGCAGCCCAGGGACAGGCTTACCCCAGACCACCAAAGGCATGGACACGTTTTCCAACCCCGAATAAAGCCTTATGTGCTGCTGCTGTTGTGGCTTTTTCGTGTTAAGCATTTGGCTCCTGGGCCAAAGAACGCAGGGATGAATCCCGGCCGCGATGACCACATTTTCGTGGAGGCGGAATTAAAGAAAACCTATGTGCTGTGGGCTATCATTGCTCGGTGCGAAAATCCAGCTGGTCGAAACTAATCTGGAGCTCAATAGTACAGTATACTCCTCATAGTTTAGGAGCCTCGGAACGTTAAACACTATACATCATGCCAAACTGCGTATGCGTGCTGACGCATCTGAATATTTGCAATAGTAATGAACTCGATTAGATCAAAGGTGCATGTAAAGACCACCTTCGGTCGCGATCACTGCACTTGCGGTTCCTGAACTCTGAGCTCGAATGCATGCGTGTCGCATAGAAATGCAGCAGCATTTGACAATGGGTCGATATGTTTCAGACCTGCTTGCTACGCCTAGAGTTTTTTTTTTATAAGTGGTGCCATTTTCTAGCCTGTACCGCCCAGACAAAGCGAATACAAGATAAAATGAAGCCTGCTTGTTGGATGAATCACGCAAAGACTTCGTGATACCAGTCTATGTTAACTAAGCTTACCTGTATTGCTGTAAACGGCCTGACGTGGACGCTGCGTAGCTGCAGTCTGCTGATGTTGCGGAAAACCGGCTTCCGGCCAAGGTCCGAGAAAATCGTGGTCGGGCTCTCATGTTGTCGTTGTTGGCAATGACCTGACATGAACAATCTGTTTGTATGACCGATGTAAAGCGTATAAAACGATAAATTTATAAAGTTGGTCGTCGTAGAAGGAATATACAAATGCGGGGGGTCGCGATCCCAAATGATCCCAGTTTCTGTTGGGCACTCTTCATTAGTCTGCTTCATGAACACGCTCATGAATGTTCATAATACGATACCTAACCTGAAATTAATGATAGGCGCCATGAATGCAAGCCAGCGTTTCACCAGTGTAATACAGCTGCAAATTCCCTCTGCATGAGATGAAGCGGAAAGGAAGCATGCCTCACACACACGAGAAGAGGGATAAAGTAAATCGCTCTAGCCACGCTAATTTCTGACGCAGAGGGTGCTTTCCAGAGTCGACTGTTTAAAATAACAGCGACAACTGTGAGGATTGGACTGTACATGAAACTGCGCTAAGGTTGGAAATATTCCAAGAATATTGTTTATTTACCTGGACGCATTTTTTAGAGAACGATGTCACTACGGCAGCATGCTGAGGAAAAAAATTGCACTTGTTCATGTTTCCAGCCCAAGTACGAAATACGCGGTGAGTGGTGTTCCACAGATAACCCTATATATATATATATATATATATATATATATATATATATATATATATGAAGTGAGTTGCTCGTTTGACAAACATATTAAGGAAGCCAACAGTCACCGAAACCAAGGTGCATAGGGGAATGTTTCTTTTTTTTAATATATAGTGCCAATCAATTAGTTTTTTTAAAAGAAAATTACTTATAAAGCAGCAGAAAAAACAACCATGCTGCCGGTGGGATCCGAACCCACGATCTCCGAATATCGCGTCCGGTGCTCTAACCAACTGAGCTACGGCGACGGCTGTCCAATCTGCTGCTTTCGTGGGTATTAATGTTTTGCGTGTAAGCGAACCTTGAGGACAGCCGTCGCCGTAGCTCAGTTGGTAAGAGCACCGGACGCGATATTCGGAGGTCGTGTGTTCGGATCCCACAGGCGGCATGGTTGTTTTTTCTGCTGCTTTATAAGTAACTTTCTTTTAAAAAAACTAATTGATTGGCACTATATATTAAAAAAAAGAAACATTCCCCTATGCACCTTGGTTTCGGTGACTGTTGGCTTCCTTAATATATATATATATATATATATATATATATATATATATATATATATATATATATATATATATATATATATATATATATATATATATATATATATATATTGCCACGTGCCTAGCGCCGCGCGACCGCCTTGTTTGGTGCCGACGACGACGAAGCGGTTGTTGTGGGCACGAGCGGCGCGCTGGTGCTTGTCTCTGTGACTCTGTGATCGGAACGGCAAGCCGACCTTATTCTCTGGTCCTCGGCAACGTGTACCTTCTCTGTGACTTCAGTCGTGACACTATATATATATATATATATATATATATATATATATATATATATATATATATATATATATATATATATATATATATATATATATATATATGAGTCGTGGACACCTCAAGGGATTTATTTTGATTGTCACTGCACTGAACCACTCAACTGTGCGAAGAATTACGCGGCAGAAACTGTGAGGACGAGGCGAGTGCGCACACACAAGCCCTTGTGTGTGTGTGTGTTGCGTTTTCTTCCTCGGTAGTTCATAGTTTATATCGCGTAACTATTCGCACAGCATGTCTCAAAGCTCGAATAAATATTTACACTTCTAGCCACTTAACATCTGCTCTTTTATTTTTTTCACTGCAGGCGGATAATGAACCAGAATAGATGTTAGGCGCTTCAAGGTTTCGTATTAATTATCACGTGAACAGATCGCTGCTGGATTGCTACTCAACGAACTAATGAAGAATTACTAAGAGAGGTGGGCAACAACAAGGCTAAGATAGCATGTTACGTTATGTTTTAGTGATCGTGGTGTGCAGCCCTTACATTAGACAAAAAATATGGCTGTTTAATAACACGTCAAATGTACTCCCATACGGCATTCAAAGTATTTGCTTCAGCAAAATAAGAATCGGCCGAAGGGAAATGTGCACCTAACAGCTCAGTTCCACGGGCCAGTACATAAATGAAATCGAGCAGCGCTGTGGAAAACGTAACTTCAGCCCTTTTTTATAGAGATTTGGGTAATGCTGGTTTGAGGCGTTCAGTGCTCTGTTCGTCAGGTCAGCGGTTGGATGATGCAGTTAAGCACCTATTCGTGTTGCAAGAGCCGGACGCACTTTGACCTTTTCTGCGCCTTTCATTTTGTTTTATCAAACTCCTTCTTCGAGGCAGGCAGGGCGCAGCTGTGTTTCGAAGTGTAAGCATTGAGGACGGCGTGCTTTAAGGCCACTGTTTAAGAAAGAGCAGGATTTTTATGTTTCTGTTTTCTTATCTCCCATTTTTTTTGTCTACATTCAATGTGTGCAACACAAAAGGCAAGTCGTAGCCGAACAGCAACCTCTTCATGCACGCATGGCTTAGTACAGTAACATCGTAGTAAAGCTTTTTCTGGGTCCATACGTCTAGTACGAAAAGCTTACTTTGCTTCCTGTTATAGGAACCCCAACCTAAAGTTTGCCGCGCGACGACAGCGCCGTGCTCCTCCCGTAGCGGCGGAATTCTGAGGCGTTGACCGGGCGCGACGACATCGCGGCGCTCTGACTGGCCGTGATCGCCTGCTGCGCGCGCTTTCTCTCTCTCTCTCTGCGCTCGTCTCTTCGCGGGAGCGGCGGTTGTGAACACAGCCTGACGAGTGCACAGTGCGCCGATTATGTCCACCGGCGGGCAGTTTTTATGCGGTGATCGAAGTGGCACGCGGCACCATGTTTCCTAAAGGCGGGGAAGCGTCTTGCGTGACTTGTGGGCTTCCCTGAAATGACGCATTTGCTCACTGGCGTGTGTGCTGCCAACAGAAATTACGCAGGTGCCAGGAACCGTTCAATGCGAAGTGCCGGTGCAGCATTGGACGCTGCAGTATTGATTCAAAAGCAGTACTAATTACCCATCGCCTGCGACAACGGTAGACAGCGCTGGCGGGCACTAGGCCAACACCATGTAAACTGGCAGCGCACACAACTGTGAAGGCGAAGATGGCAGACACCACTGCACATGTGAACTAACCTTGCGTCGTACATACGCAGTAGCAGTGTGGCTTTGCAGGTTACAGACCAGGCACTTCAGATCTCGGGCGGCCGCGCAATAGTGTTACGTGCCCCATCAATGCGCGTCAGAACTGATTCGTGCAAGTGGGTTGTGAGTTTAACGTCCCAGAGATGTACGTAGACTGTGCGCAAAGCCGTTTTTGAAGGGCGCCGGATTAACAGATCTTTTTTACATATTTGTATGGTAACTACGACCATACGGAAGAAGCGGCTAGGCAATTGAAGCGCGGCGCCGATAGGAACGGCAATGCATTACCATATTCAAATCAAATCAGTTTATTCGGACATGAGGCACAGTACATGTTCACAGGATCAGGGAGGCAAAAGGAAGCGAATAGCATACTTTCTGACGAGGCCTCACCCCGGATTTCACATCACTGGCAGAAGGATGGACAAATTTGTTCTTCTAAAAAACAAAAACAAAAATGTAATAGAAACGAAATGACAAAATATATATAGAAACGCAGCCAAATACAATCAACTTGTATATTGACCTAGTTAGATATTGAGACACATGGCCTTATAAACATAAAAAAAACAGCAGTGACGCTACAATTCGCGACACAAAACAAAATATGATGGAACAAGAGAAAACACTACTTGTCATGAGTATCTGGTATATCAGGAACAAGTGAAAACAGCAACTTCATTTTCTTTTTAAATTGAGAGATAATTTTACTGTTCAAAGCGTCGTGGATTATTTAAGGGTAGGCATTACATACTGTAGTAATTTGGCTACCTATGTGTTGTGGGCCGTAGTTAGTCCGAGCGGGAGTGGTGATAAGAGAAGTAACATATAGTTTGTAGTCTATATTTCTGTTCACATATGTTTGTCTGAAAGATGTGATGTCCTGCTTTCCACTGTCTTCCGAAAAACGGCTGATACCGTGATGAAAACAGAACATAAAAACACAGTCCTTGGAGTGCTGTATTGCTATCCATCTTGTTTTCCCGTCACCTATTGTGTGTGTTGCAAATGGCGCCTCAAAGCTCATGGAATCTCTCTGCCAGGCGATCTACAATTTTATAAACATTTACTCGCTCTCTAAAGGTTGTTTTCTGGGACTGATGATGATCACGTGACCTCGCAGTACCATCTTAATCTGCCCACCGGATTGTGAGCAAACAGTCATATACAGTGAAGGACGCCCAATATGGCCGATCCCGAATACTGAGTGATTGCTGTGACCTATAGTGCGATACAACTTAACTCTCGAGTGAAGCTCCGCCCATATTCACGACCGCTTCACAGAGTGCCTCCGCGTCCACCATGCTAAGCTGCATATGCGCGCATGTGAATAATACCAATAATAAAGGAGGTCATTACTGCAAGGGTGATTATGAATGTCCCCTTCGATTGCATTTACTGCACTCGTGATTCCTGAATGCTGAGCTTCGAGGAATGAGCGTCGCAAAGAAAAGCAGCAGCAATCAGCAATGCACCGATAAATTTAAGCACGCTATGACAGGAATGTTTCTGCGTCAGCGCAAGCATTTTTAGCCTCTTTCGACCAGGCAAAGCGAATCAAAGCTATAATTGGGCATGCTAGTTAGATAAATCACGCTACATTCACGCAAAGACTTCGTGATTGCAGCTTATATTGGCTGATCTGTCCATTAACTCTGTCAACAGCCTGGCGTTGACGAGGCGTAGATATATAGTGTGATGGCGTCATAAGAAACCGCGTAGCCACAAGTTTGTGAAAAGGCATGTTCCTTTCTTTTATATCGATGTTGACAATATTCTGATGCAAACAACCAGTTTGTTCGACAGATGTACTGCAGAAAAATCAAGTAAAGAATGTTGGTCATACGAAAGGTATAAAACCGCCAGTGAAAGTTCAACCAAAGTTTCTGCTGTTCCCTGTACATGCGCGCGATTTCATTTTAACCTATCAGATTACACGTAGTAATGATTCCAGGATACGCTGTCTCGACTAAGAAAATGAAGAGTATATTATTGGAAGGTAGCTGTACTTCGGTGTCTAACCTATGCAGCTTGGTCTATATGACGTGAAGCTAAACTGAGGCAAGGTCGAGCCATTCGAAAAATAAACGCATAAAGCAATTCACTCAATTCCCAGTAATTTAGGAAAAGTGAAAAGTGAATGTTGGAGAAAAGAAATGGCGCAGTACCTGTCTCGCATCTTGGAAGGAGCAATGATCTCCTCACATTCTTATCAAGCAGATATCATGAGACGTCGATCACCTGTCTTCATTCGTCATAGACTTGTTAAAAAAAGAGCAAAGGATAAGTGGTTAACTTTCTTGACCATCGAACTCAGACCTACAATGTGTCTACGGCTTTAAAGAACAGCAGACGCATGGCTTTTGGAAAGCTTATCGGAAGGTCTCCCTACTAATCAAGCACTAAGATATATCGCGCTGTGTGTGCAACAGAATCAATTCGGTGTTTATACATATGCTGCAAACATGAAAAACTCCTTCTTGGTTTCTTAATATGCTGCAATATCACCTGCAATTGCTCTGTCCTAGCAAAAAAAAAAACGAATGCTTAGCTATTGCTGATCTTAGCAGATTTCATGCAGATTTTTTACTCACTAGCGTTCTAAGCAGCTGATTTATTCCGGAAATCACCATGTCAGTGCACGTTAAAGATCCCTAGGTGGTTGAAATTATTCCGGAGCCCTCCACTACGAGACCTCTTTCTTCCTTTCTTCTCTCAGTCCCTCCTTTATCCCCTCCCTTACGGTCCGCTTCAGACGCCCGCCGAAGTGCCAGGCAGATACTGGGCCATTTCTTTTCTCCAACATCCACTTTTCATTTTTGCTAAATAACTGCAAATTGACCGAATTGCTTTATGGGTTTTTTTTTCGAATGGCTCAACCTTGCCTATGTTTTGCTTCACGTCATATAGACTCAAGCTGCATATGTTAGACACCGGAGTACAGCTAGCTTCCAGTAATATACTCTTCATTTTCTTAGTCGAGACAGCGTATCCTGGAATTATTATTACGTCTAATCTGAAAGGTTAGTGTGAAATCACGCTCATGTACAGTAAACAGCAGAAACGTTGGTTGCACTTTCACTGGCGGTTTTATACCTTTTGTATGACCGACATTCTTTACCTGATTTGTCTACAGTACATCTGTCGAACAAACTTGTAGTGTACATCACAATATTGCCAACAACGATGATAAAAGAGAGCAGCATGCCTTTTCACAAACTGGTGGCTAAGCGGTTTCTTATGACGCCATCACAGTATATATCTACGTCTCGTCAACTCCAGGCTGTTGACAGAGTTAATGGACAGGTCAGCTAATATAAGCTGCAACGACGACGTCTTTGCGTGAATGTCGCGTGATTTAGCTAAGAAAATGCCCAATTATAGCTTTTCTTCGCTTTTCCTGGTCGAAAGAGGCTAAATTAGCTAACGCTGACGCAGAAACATTCCTGTCATAGCGTGCTTAAATTTATCGGTGCATTGCTGATTGCTGCTGCTTTTCTTTGCGACGCTCATTCCTCGAAGCTCAGCATTCAGGAATCACGAGTGCAGTAAATGCAATCGAAGGGGACATTCATAATCACCCTTGCAGTAATGACCTCCTTTATTATTGGTAATATTAAAATGCGCGCATATACTGCTTAGCATGGTAGATGCGGTGTAACATCATGAGGCTGCTGGAATATGAGTGGTGCCGCAGTGGGAGTCTATAGTATACGCTTTATTTCGACCACCTGTTGCTTTTACACGTCACTGACGGCGCACAGCACACGAATGGTTTTCTGTGCTGCCTGCGTCTGAATGTGGCCCTCGTGTCCAGGATTCGATCCTGTGTGGTGTGCGGATCAGAAACCGAATGCCAAAACCAATAATCCACCGCGGAGGCTGCATATAATTCTGACATCGCGGGTAATCATTGTGCGCCTCTTAGTTAGGACAAAGCCAGCATGTCCCTACGCTTCTATCTTCCGTGGTTAAATCGACGTTAGCAAAGGAGAGTATTTACAGTGTTGCTAACAATAGTAAACACCGTGCAAGTACAGTGTACAAGATCACCTATAGCAGGATACTACTTAAAAAAATCCAGCAGTTGTTAACACTGGGCCACGGACCGTGGCGTTCTGTATTACTCCGCTTTCCCGTCACAAAAGTTAACTAAATCAGCTTTTTAACGTTTGACTATATTAAACAAGCCAGCTATCAAAATTCTAGCTTCTATAATTTTTTCTTGTGAATAGTTTTTGTTTAGGCAACAAGAAAGATTTTAACAATGGCTTTTTTTTTGTCGTGGAGGCACTCTGTGAAGCGGTCGTGAATATGGGCGGAGCTTCACTCGAGAGTTAAGTAGTATCGCACTATAGGTCACAGCAATCACTCAGTAGTCGGGATCGGCCATATTGGGCATCCTTCACTGTATATGACTGTTTGCTCACAATCCGGTGGGCAGGTTAAGATGGTACTGCGAGGTCACGTGACTTAGGTGCCCGCCTGCCTCCTATAGGTTGCTTCTCTGGGGATTTTTCATCGATTTTGCCCTCACTATCAACGAGGCCGGCGACGCCGGATTTTCCACGGCAAGAGCTCCTTAACGTTACCTCTTTAATAACAGCACAAGTTTACGCTCTGATGCCAGCGTCAACCATACAATAATCTGAACATGATGGTGGAAACAACAGAAAAATAAAATATACAATGAAATACCAACGCGAAAAATGCACCGCAACAAATTAGGCAACACGTTGAGCCAGCGATGCCAGTTACGTTTCAAACAGCTCGTTGGTAGTGATGTTATACCAATAGAAAATGGTTCGTAGAAGAAATGAGTATTTAAAGCAGTTAATACGGGCACGAAAAGGAGTTAAAGAAAAGGTGCGCTAAGTGTGTCGCTTCTTCGTGAAGGTCTCAACCGCGCCATGAACGAAGGGAATAAGGCGGCAGTGAAGGAGTGAAATAAGGAATTAAACAAACTTGGCGACACCTAAGCTCACCTGCAAAGGCATGACGTGTTAGCGTTAATGGGTCCAGTCAGCGGCTCGTTTTGCCCACGAAGACACGGAAACTGTTCGATATTATATGAGAGGCCGCACGGTATTCATACAAATCTGCGCTTTATCTAAGCCGTGCGGATATGCCTGTGTAGGCCAGGGGTATAGCGCGTCTGACTTGCAATCCAATGGTCAGTGTTTGATTCCCGAATAATTACTTCCATTTTCTTTCCTGCATGACCCATTCGTTTACTTTATATAGTTATGTCCTAATGACGTTTGAGTCAAGTTGCGACCTTCTAATCCCCAGTTTTCTAACGTTTCAATGAATTCCATAGCTCCACGTGTGACGTCACAACGGTCTTGACCAATCTGTCTTTTTCGCACACACCTGCGACGACGCCAACTACGCTGGCTTCTCCGCTAAAAGGGACACTTAACGCTATCGCGTTAAAACGGAGCAGTAGCGGAAGAGTCCGGCTAACTTTCGAACACCTAGAGTTCATTGACGTGCACTGACATTCCAGAGACCATGGGTCTGCGTCCATTAGAATCGTCGTCACACCAAGGCGCCACCGATGTCACGAACTTCGCTGATTGGTTTAGTCGGTGACGACGTCACAGGTGTCACGTGGCCGCAAAGAACCAACCACAAAGAACCATCCAATGGAGCCAAAGTCAACTGACCGAACGCGAAGCGGTCTATGAAGGATTATGCGACAGCATTACAGCTCCCGTTCTCGTGAAGAGCCGGCGCCGGCTGCCTCCCGAAAAGGCGCCATTGGACAAGAGAGTGCTGACGTAGGAAGAAAAGCTGATTCGCTTGAAAGAAACAATGGGCCCAAGCGGAATGCAACCGATGTGCTTTGGGTCGTGAGCCAAATACGCTACTTCTACACCTCTGTGGATCGTTCTATACGATGCTATCGCTTTGTACTCTGAAATGTACGTTAAGCCTCGACCACATTTTGCGCGGCGGCAAAGCCTGTTCTGCAGGAAAGCCGGCGTTGGTTTTCCCGTACATGTAGCCGAAGGTATTCAATGCATTAGTTCGTCCAAAACACCGATTTCAGCCTCTCATGTAGACGGGAGCAGAGAATGCCTTATTCACATTATCTCCAGCTGCCTGTTGTGCATGGAATACCGTTAGCTTTTGTACATCAATTCACTTTCATGCCGAGACATCCAAGTCTAGTTTGTTTTGGAACCGATAAGCATGTGTTGCTGTGCTCGAGATGTGTCGCAGGGCATTTTGGCGTACTTTCCTCGAAAGCACGGCGTTGAAGAGCGGCTCAGTTTGGTTCTATTGTCACAGGAAGACGAATGAGGTATTGCTCGAAAGAATGTTGTGCGCTGAATGTTTGCATGTGTGCTGGGTGCCGGGGAATTGCTTCGGGGCGAACAATGACTAGCGTTACAGAAAGCACAGACAGAGCCCCAGGGAGCTATCAAGTGTGGGATCTACCCTTTGGAGTGTCATTGAATCTCTGGTTGACTGAGAAACATGTTAATTGGAAGGTGATTACAAATCATGACCGTACTGAAGATGCACGAATGAGTTACTGACGTGGCGCAGGCCCGTACATCTCTGTCCATATGTGAGTTATCTGGGGCTGAGATGCCCGGAAAGTGAGCGCTATTATTCTTTTCCGAAAAGTTCCCGTGCTGGTCTTGGTTCGGGTGCATCTCATCGCTGTCGGAGGGGGCGCCTTACTCCATTCTGGAAAAGCACGAAGACCACCGCTAACCTTTCAGCCTGTCTCATACTTTGGCCTGAAATCATCATATTGATAGGCGTGCACCTCTGAAGCACTACCCGTCCTGGACGCAATTGGCCATGTGCCCTTTGTGGTGGTCCTCTACCCCATTTTCCGGTTACTGTTTTGGGGTCCACTCTTTTGCTGCAAGGGATCGTTGTTTATGTGATCTTCGAAGTACAAGCGCGGCCAATGTCCATTTCGTCACCTCGTTCTCAACAACCACAACAACAACAACAACAACAACAACAATAATAATAATAATAATAATAATAATAATAATAATAATAATAATAATAATAATAATAATAATAATAATATTAATAATAATAATAATAATAATAATAATAATAATAATAATAATAATAATAATAATAATAATAATAATAATAATAATAATAATAATAATAATAATAATAATATAATAATATAATAATAATAATAATAATAATAATAATAATAATAATAACACTTTATTATCATCATCATCATCTTGTTTCGTTTCTGTTGCCTATTTTGTTCGGCTCTCTTCCTGTTTCTAATCGTTACGGATATCGCCTTCCATCGCGCAACATGCACTACTGCGCTTTCTCCAATTTTCTTGTGCAGCCTTACTACTAGGTGTCAAATTTCTGCTTCCGCCTTCATAAGCCGACCTGTATGTTGTTTGTATTAGCTGAAACGGCAACAGCAGCGCAACGATTAGAATACCATAATATTTTTAATAATGCTACATCATACGCATTCAATTTACAAACTATCGTTAGTCCCAGAAAACAATCTTCAGAGAGCGATTAAATGTTGATATAATTGTAGATCGCCTGGCAAAGAGATTCCATGATATTTGAGGCGCAGTTTGCTACATACACAAAAGGTGACGGGAAAACAAGATGGACAGCAATACAGCGCTCCAAGGACTGTGATTTTATGTTCTGTTTGCATCACGGTATCCGCCGTTGGTCGGAAGACAGTGGAAAGCAGGACATCACATTTTTCAGAGGAACATATGTGAACAGAAATATAGACTACATTCTTCGGATTGTTTCTCTTATCCCCACTGCCGCTCGAACTAACTACGGCGCATCACATATAGATAATCAAATTACAACAGTATGTAATACGTACCCTTCAATAATCCATGACGCTTTAACCAGAAAAGATATCTCTCAATTTAAAAAGAAAATGAAGTCGCTATTTTCACTTCTTCCTGATGCTCCAGATACTTACTACAAGGAGTGTTTTCGTTTGTCCCATCATATTTTCTTTTGTGTCGCGAATTGTAGCGTCACTGCTGTATTTTTCTGTTTATAATGCCATGTGTCTTAATATCTAACTATGACAAACTACAAATTGGTTGTATGTGGTAGTGTTTTTATACATATTTTGTCATTTCGTTTCTATTTCATTTTTTTGTTTTTTAGAAAAATGAGTTTGTCTATCCTTCTGCCAGTGACGTGCAATCCGGGGTGAGGCCTCGTCAGGAAGCATGTTATTATATAGCTTCCTTTTGCCTCATCCCGTGGGCATGTACCGTGTTTTATGTACGAATAAACTGATTTCATTTGAATAAGTTAAGGCATTGCCATTCCTTCCGGCGTCGCGCTTGCCTAGCCGCTTCTTCCGTATGGTTGTAGTTACCGCAGACCGCGTATTTACCATACAAATATCTGAAAAAAATCTCTAAATCCGGAATCCTTCAAGATTGGCTTTCCGCACAACCTACGTACAGGTTCGGGACGTTAAACTGACCGCCCACTGGCACGACTCATTTTTTGTGCGCATTGATGGGACAGGTGGCACTATTGCGCGGCCGCCCGTGATCTGCAGTGCCTGGTCTGTAATCTGCAAAGCCACACTGCTACTGAGTGTCTAGAACGCAAGGTTAGTTCACATGTGCAATGGTGTCTGCCATCTTCGCCTTCGCAGTTGTGTGCACTGCCAGTTTACATGGTGTGAGCCGAGTGCCCGCCAGCGCTCTCTACCGTTGCCGCAGGCGATGGATCATTAGTACTGTTATTAGTCAATATTGCATCGCCCGATAGTGCACCCGTACTTCGCACTGAACGGTTCCTGGCACCTGCGTAATTTCTGTTGATAGCACGCGCCAGTGAGCAAATGCGTCATTTCAGGGAAGCCCACAAGTCACGCAAGACGCTTCCCCGCCTTTAGGAAACATGGTGCCGCGTGCCACTTCGATCACCACATAAAAACTGCCCGCCGGTGGACATAATCGGCGCACTGTACACGTGTCAGGGTGTGTTCGCAACCTCCGCTCCCGCGAAGAGACGAGCGCAGAGAGAGAGAGAGAAAGCGCGCGCAGCAGGCGATCACGGCCAGTCAGAGCGCCGCGATGTCGTCGCGCCCGGTCAACGCCTCAGAATTCCGCCGCTACGGGAGGAGCACGGCGCTGTCGTCGCGCGGAAAACTTTAGTTAGGGGTCTCTATAGCATGAATCAAAGAAAGCTTGTCATCATAAATGTATGAACGCAGAATGAGCTATACTACGATGTTACTGTACTAAGGCATCCAAGCATGTAGAGGTCGCTGTACGGCTACGACTTGCCTTTTGACTGGCACAGATTCAATGTGGACAAAAAAAATGTGAGATAAGAAAACAGAAACATAAAAATCCTGCTCTTTCTTAAACAGTGGCCTTAAAGCACGCCGTGCTCAATGCTTACACTTCGAAACACAGCTGCGCCTTGCCTGCCTCGAAGAAGGAGTTTGACAAAACCAAAATGAAAGGCGCAGAAAAGGTCAAGGTGCGTCCGGCTTTTGCAACATGAAAAGTTGCTTAACTGCACCATCCAACCGCAGACCTGACGAACAGAAAGCACTGAACGCCTCAAACCAGCATTCACCGAGTCTCTAAGAAAAGGGGGCTCAAGTGACGATTTGCACAGCGCTGCTCGATTTTATTTATGTACTGGCGCTTGGGACTTAGCTGTTAGGTAGACATTTCCCTTCGACCGATTCTTATTTTGCTGAAGCAACTTCTGGGAATTTCATATGGCAGTACATTAGACGTGTTAATAAACAGCCATATATTTTGTCGAATGTAAGGGCTGCACACCACGATCACTAATATATAACGTAACATGTTATCTTAGGCCTGTTGTTTGCCTTCCTTCGTGCTTATATTTTTTAGTTATTTGAATCGTAAGCCAGCAACGACCTGTTCACGTGATGATTAAGGAGAAGCCATGAGGCGTCGAGCTGCTATTCTGGTTCATTATGCGCTTGTAGTGAAATAAATAAATGAGCAAATGCTAAGCGGCTAGAACCATAACCCCCGCCGCGGTGGCTCAGTGGTTAGGGCGCTTGACTACTGCTCCGGAGGTCCCGGGTTCGAACCCGACCACGGCGGCTGCGTTTTTATGGAGGAAAAACGTTAAGGCGCCCGTGTGCTGTGCGATGTCAGTGCACGTTAAAGATCCCCAGGTGGTCGAAATTATTCCGGAGCCCTCCACTACGGCACCTATTCTTCCTTTCTTCTTTCACTCCCTCCTTTATCCCTTCCCTTACGGCGCGGTTCAGGTGTCCAAAGATATATGAGACAGATACTGCGCCATTTCCTTTCCCAAAAAACCAATTATTATTATTATTAGAACCATAAAGATTTATGCGAGCTTTGTGACATGCTGTGCGAAGAATGACGCGATATAAACCATGAACTGCCGAGGAAGAAAAAGCTACACACACACATACACACACACAAGGGCTTGTGTGTGGGCACTCGCCTCGTCCGCACAGTTTCTGCCACTCTATTTTGCGCAAAGCTAAGTGGTTCACTGCAGTGGCAATAAAACTAAATCCCTTCAGGTGACCTCGACTCTAAAGAACAGCCCACGCATAGTTTTCGCAAATGCTTTTTGGAAGCTCTACCTACCGATCAAACACTAATATATATTGAGCCGTCTGTGGAACAGAACTCACTGGGTATTGTGTACTTGCACTGGCAACATGAATAAGTGCAATTTTTTTCCTCAGCATGCTGCCGTAATGAAATCCTTCTCTAAAAATTGTGTCCATGTAAATAAACAGTTTCTTGGATATATTGCCAACCTTAGCGGAGTTTCATGTACAGTCCAATCCTCACAGTTGTCACTGGTATTTTAAACAGTCGACTCCGGAAAGCACCCTCTGCGTCAAAAATTAGCGTGGCTAGAGCGATTTACTTTATCCCTCTTCTCGTGTGTGTGAGGCATGCTTCCTTTCCGCTTCATCTCATGCAGAGGGAATTTGCAGCTGTATTACACTGGTGAAACGCTGGCTTGCATTCATGGCGCCTATCATTAATTTCAGGTTAGGTATCGTATTATGAACATTCATGAGCGTGTTCATGAAGCAGACTAATGAAGAGTGCCCAACAGAAACTGGGATCATTTGGGATCGCGACCCCCCGCATTTGTATATTCCTTCTACGACGACCAACTTTATAAATTTATCGTTTTATACGCTTTACATCGGTCATACAAACAGATTGTTCATGTCAGGTCATTGCCAACAACGACAACATGAGAGCCCGACCACGATTTTCTCGGACCTTGGCCGGAAGCCGGTTTTCCGCAACATCAGCAGACTGCAGCTACGCAGCGTCCACGTCAGGCCGTTTACAGCAATACAGGTAAGCTTAGTTAACATAGACTGGTATCACGAAGTCTTTGCGTGATTCATCCAACAAGCAGGCTTCATTTTATCTTGTATTCGCTTTGTCTGGGCGGTACAGGCTAGAAAATGGCACCACTTATAAAAAAAAAACTCTAGGCGTAGCAAGCAGGTCTGAAACATATCGACCCATTGTCAAATGCTGCTGCATTTCTATGCGACACGCATGCATTCGAGCTCAGAGTTCAGGAACCGCAAGTGCAGTGATCGCGACCGAAGGTGGTCTTTACATGCACCTTTGATCTAATCGAGTTCATTACTATTGCAAATATTCAGATGCGTCAGCACGCATACGCAGTTTGGCATGATGTATAGTGTTTAACGTTCCGAGGCTCCTAAACTATGAGGAGTATACTGTACTATTGAGCTCCAGATTAGTTTCGACCAGCTGGATTTTTGCACCGAGCAATGATAGCCCACAGCACTTAAGTTTTCTTTAATTCCGCCTCCACGAAAATGTGGTCATCGCGGCCGGGATTCAACCTGCGATCTTTAGCCCAGGAGCCGAATGCTTAACACCAAAAAGCCACAACAGCGGCTGCACATAAGGCTTTATTCGGGGTTGGAAAACAAGTCCATGCATTGGTGGGCTGGGGTAAGCCTGTCTCTGGGCTGCTTTTTTTGTTTAATGTTATAACGGCATTGGCCAGAATATTATCAATCAATCTTTATTTACCATGCATGTGAACAACCGCGTAGTCTTGTTATTGCGGCAGGAAGAAGAAAATAAAGGAATGCACACTTGTGGAGACGTCCACCAACAAAGGAAAGAAATAAAATTAAAGAAAGGATCTCAGTACGAAAAAGGGAGACACCACGGTGGCTTAGTGGCTAAGGCGCTCCGCAGCTCACCCGAAATACGCGGGTTCTATGCCCGCCGCGGCGGTTGCATTTCGGTGGAGGCGAAATTCTAGAGGCCCGTGTACTGCGCGATGTCAGTGCTCGATGAAGAACTCCAGCCGGTCGAAGTTATCTGGAGCCCTCCACTACGGCATCCCTCGTTGCTACAGTCGCTAGCCTCTTTCCATTAATTTAATCATTACCGCATCTTTTATCACACCTTCGCCCATCATTGATGCCCTGAGGCAGTAAATCTCACTTAAAAAAGAAAAACCCGTACGGAAGGGGTCTCGGAATTAATGAAATATTGTTAATAAAATTAAGCACTTTGCACGTGCATTTTCCAAAATCATCCAGGTTCCAGCAAGTATTTTTGCGGATCTTTGAATACGTCTATCTGGCCACCCCAGATCTGTTCTAAAAGTAGCCCTGATGTCAAAAGGAAAGTATAGCGCTATTTGCAGCACGTTTATACTATTTATGAATAGCAGGCAACTAGCTTGTTCTCTGAACGTGCCAATTTTAAACTTGTCTCGTGGAATAATTCAGCAGCCTCTTGTATTCTAAGTATTACGAATATTGTGTATGTGTTGAAGTCCGAAACTAATAATTGTTACTTTTATAAAGGATGTGCATTTTCTCGCTTGTTATGCGAGCCTCTATCCATACCCGATTCTGTCACAACCCATTCCTCGCAAACTCGAGTGCTCGAGAGCAGCTCCCAAAGACCTATTATTATACCTATTACCGTGCCTCTCGAGCGTTACGACAAATAGTTGTGCCTGTTAGTGTCCTAACGCCTTGAAATTCAGCGCGACAAACGAGGCCAAAGCGATGAAAGACGCAACGAGCGCTATTTAAAAAATGGCGTCTAAGCCTATAATCATCGTGTATTTTTGTAGCGATAGCTACAGTACCGTAGCATTTCAAGCCTTCAACGTGGCGGTGCACCCCCCCCCCCCCCCCCCCCCCCCCCCCCCCGCGAGGCTGCACCGCCCCGCCGTCGCGTGGTTGGTCACCGGCGCGGCGCCGTGGCTGATCATGTGGTTCGTCACTTAGTTGGTCACGTGACCAGCCACGTGGTGCGGAGCAGCTCCTGCTGCCGGTGAAACAAAGCTGCAACAACTGTGCGCATGCGCCGTGTCAAGTGGGACGAAGATGAAGGAGGAACGCCCAGCTAAACGGAGCGCATTGAACTTATTGGACGCATTGTTCACTGCCGTCTTACAGATCACGTTCTCTCAATACAAGCCTTCAGTACTTCTCAGATAGGGTTTCGTCGGGGGTGCTCGATTTGGACTGCAAATTTAGATTTGGAAAGCGGAATTAGAGTTGCAATGGAGAAGAAAGAGGTCGCGGCTGTAGTCACTTTGGACATCGCTAAAGCATATGAGAGCGTAGAGCATTCAATACTATTGAAGAAGCTTGACGAAATTCGGCCGCCTTTTTACATTCTTGCATGGGTGCAGGAATTCCTAAAAAAATTGGCGGTGGTTTAGCTCTGGTTAAACCTGGAGCGACGCGATAGCTACAGCTGGCCGGGTGGAACTTGCTCAGTTGAATTGCAAGGTCAGTCTTTCGCCGCTCCGTTTGTTGTTTTATGCGTTGCATATTGCAATCACTCAGTTCAGCCCTTGGGCGCGGCCGGGCAGCCACCAAACCACGTGACGTGACGTCACGACAGCCGGAGGAAAAGCTGGGCCCCAACTCGCGCGGTCGCGCGCGGCCGCAGCCACCACCTGACTCCCGCTCCTCCCGCTAGGGGAGCTGCGCCGGCGCGTGACGTCACGGAGGAAAAGCTGGGCCCCAACTCGCGCGGTCGCGCGCGGCCGCAGCCACCACCTGACTCCCGCTCCTCCCGCTAGGGGAGCTGCGCCGGCGCGTGACGTCACGGAGGAAAAGCTGGGCCCCAACTCGCGCGGTCGCGCGCGGCCGCAGCCACCACCTGACTCCCGCTCCTCCCGCTAGGGGCGCTGCGCCGGCGCGTGACGTCACGGAGGAAAAGCTGAGCCCCAACTGGCGCGGTCGCGCGCGGCCGCAGCCACCACGTGACTCCCGCTCCTCCCGCTAGGGGCGCTGCGCTATGATTGATGTCACGGCATATGTACAAAAGAGCTGCGCTCCTTCGCCGGGACAGTCTTATACCCCTGTCACACGGGCATTTCGAGGGCCCTCGAACCGATAGTCTATCGACTCAAAGGCGATCGAGCGCTGCTGCACGGGCAGTTTCAATGGCGATCGAGTCAATAGCCTATCGAGTCAACGGAGCAGCACGGAACTCCATCGAGATATGCAACGCATTCTTGGCTTAACCAAGCTAAGCCTGGCCATTTTTGTTGTTGCCTCAAATACGATGGCACATGCCCACGGTGGAGGATTATCCAGGGTTTGGTGCAGATCCAAACAGGAAACATTTTCAGGTTTACTTCAAGCGGCTCCTAAATATAGAGGAATCTGAGAGTAAAAAAAAATAACAAATTTTGAGAGATCTTGAGGAAATCGGAATGAAAATCGAGGAAACAAAGCAGTGTGGGTGGAATAACTAAATTTTAAATAATTTATCAGAAAGAAAATAATTCTGACATGAAAGTAAAGACAACGAGAAGTTAACACAAAAATCTCCCGGTGTCAATAATATATTTGTGAAGAAGCTGACACACCTGCCTAATGGCATGATCTTTGACGGTTTCACCGAAGGAGAGGAGGACGGGCGGAGCAAACGTCTGCCCTAATTGAGTGAGAAGATTTTGCGATAACTGAATTCTCTGCCGTGCAAACCGCCGGCAGTAGAGAATGAAATGATCTATCGTTTCAACGTCCCCGCATGACGCACATAGATTCGACGCCGTGAACCCAGAACGGCATAAATATAGATTAAGCCGAGGATTACTACAGCGCAACAGCGTCATGGAAACCTCACATTGCCTTGATGCGCAGTATTGTATGCTCCATAGGAATTTTAAATGTTCAAAATCCGATTTACCAAGGATGGGCTCATGGCTGAAGAAATAACGTATTTGGTAACGTTCATAACGGGACGTGGTCAGCAGAGTGAGGTTAGGAACGACATGGGCAACGGGCCCATTGATGGCTGATTTCGCTAAGAAATCGGCCATCGAATTTGAAGTAATGCCACATTGCCCTGGAATCCACTGAAAGCGCATATCATGGACATGTCGTGGCACAAAGTACACTAGGGAACGGTACAAGAGACTAGTTGCCGAGCTTTCTAGTGCCGCCAAGACTGAGCAGCTGTCCGAGAAAGCGATAACTTGAAAAATATTGCGGGGAACTTTTTGAAGGGTGACAACCCCGTGACGTGACATCCATGGGGTGGCGGCGCAGCCACAGGGTGGCTGCGCCGCCACGCTGAAGGCTCGAAATGCTACCGTAATGTAGCTATCGCTACGAAAATAGACGGTTCTTCTGTTCTGACGGTTCATTTACTTCAGAAACTTTTTCACAGACTAGCGGTGTGCCTCAGGGTTCGGTTCTGTCTCTTTTACTTTTTAACATACTTATCCGGGACATACCAATTCAGGGTGACATCAAAGTGTATGTGTATGCGGACGACATCGCCTTTCTTGCTTCTGCTATAGACATTCATTCACTTTACCAGATATTGCAGCCCTACCTCAATGCCAGGGAAGAGTGGCTGGGCAAGTTACATTTAATTCTCAATGTGAACAAATCTTCCGTTCTTGTTTTTCCTCCAGCGTCCCCTCTTTATATCTGTCTATTGTATTGTGGTGCCCAAATCCCGCAAGTTGAGTCCTTAAAGTACCTAGGTGTAATAAACGGCCCTCATCTAGACTGGCGATCTCAATATATATATATATATATATATATATATATATATATATATATATATATATATATATATATATATATATATATATATATATATACTTACCTGCCCACCGTGTGGTAGGCCACTTGCCTAGGTATATATATATATATATATATATATATATATATATATATATATATATGCAGCACTGATGACCACCCACTCACGCCAGACGCCGAGCAGTTCGCTCAGCGCGCCGAGGAAGCACGTCAACTTGCCCGTCTTCACATTCAGCGGCAGCAGGGCACGGATGCACGCCGCTACAACCTCCGTCATCGGCACGTCGAATACCATCCGGGAGACCAAGTTTGGGTGTGGACCCCGGTACGCCGCCCAGGCTTGTCTGAAAAACTGATGTGCCGTTACTTTGGACCGTACCGAGTTTTGCGCCGCGTCACCGAAGTGACCTACGAAGTTCTTCCTGACGGGACTGTGCAGCCTCAGCGTCGTCCACCCCGCTCTGAGGTTGTGCACGTTGTCCGCATGAAACCCTACTTCACGCGGTAATGGATAGTACGCTCAGTGTTCTGCTAGTTTTCGCGTGGGACACCTTCGCCCACCTCCCTTGTACATTTTTGTGTGCTTGTGCTGTTTTTTTTTCTCTTTCCACTGCCCATACTGCAACCCCGCTTTTGTTTTTCTTTTTTTTTGGAGGGGGAGTAATGCCACCTGGTGTTCTCAGGTGGCGCTGAAGTGTCTTCGAAGACGTTGAAGTGTCTCTCGCTGGCTGGCTGGCTGCTTGCTGTATTCTGCTGGTTAGCGACCTGTCTCCCTGTTTTCCGTTACAATATATATATATATATATATATATATATATATATATATATATATACCTAGGCAAGTGGCCTACCACACGGTGGGAAGGTAAGTAGCCGTCCACATAAGTGGCTTCAGGCAGGCAGGCAGGCAGGCATACAGCGGCTAAAGGTGGGGAATGGCCGCCATAAGTGCTAGCGCACTGAAAAAGTATGAAAATTTATTCTGATTGTAGTATGTGGCCTTTAAGGCAGAGGAGAAAAAAATGTCGATTTATTCACGCCTCAAACGTAAGTGCCGCCATGGGGCATTTGCAGTAGCTGCTTCAGAAAAATTTGGAGGACGCTTAACTTTCACCTTTAAGAGTGGAACGCGACAGGGTGTTGCAGCACTGCCAAGGAGTCCACGGAGCGCCATCGCCCATTCGGCGCGACGCCTTGCCCGTTAGACCAATCGCTCTGATACGTATGCAGTGAAACGGACGCGCGGAGCGGCAAACACGTAGAACCGCTGCCAGGCGCCTTGCCGAAACGCGCGGAAGTTTCAGTCGTAGTAAAGACCTTCTTTATTAAATTACACACCGGGACACTCCCAGTTAAAAAGTTTTTGGAAGGAAAGAATTTCTTTTTACCGTGTGGATCGAACTGCTTAATTTCTAAACAGCCCGAAACAATAGACCATGTTTTTTTGCATTGCTGGGAAGGGGGTTATTTTTGGGATGTGTTACAAAGGACAATAAAGAAAGAGCTACCACTTGACGCGCAGGGAATTCGTTATTTAAGCACAGACAATGAGGATGGGGTACCATTTGATCTCATAATGCTCTTGGGCCTCCACAGTATATGCCGCTCCAGAATGGCAGGCTATTATTGTGACAAAGACGCACGACCTGCCCGAATTTATTTTCGGGAAAGAATGGACTGCTTTCTGGCCATCCAGAAAGCAGCTGCGGAGCCTCCCGAGTGGCTCTCGAGGCTAGAGCCGCTCTGTATGCTTCGTGAATTTTAGTATGACGAAGCCAGACTCATGATGGCTGACCACGACAGTGTCGTATGTACATAGCGTTTTGTGTGTTTTTTGTTGAGTGTTTTTTGTGTAAATGTTATGGGTCAAAGCCAGGCAATAAAGAAAAAAGAAGTTTCAGTCGTAGTTCGTCGGCGCATCGTTGTCGATAAACCCGATGCCACGAATGCCAGCATAGCTTCCGCGCCGAACGAACGGGCAGCAAGCCGCAAGCTTCGTGGTGAATGCTCTTTGGATGTGCCCTGCGTTGTTCGCCGCTCACCGCGTGATTCCTGCGTACCCGCACGGCCCCACTGCGCCCGAACGAAACTGAACGAGACGAGCGGGAGGCGCTAGGGTGCCTCGGTGCCCGCTCGCCTCCGAAAGCGAAGGCGAGGCAAGCGGGCATCGAGGCATTCTAGGAGGCGCTGCCGTCGCGTGCCATCTGTTGGGGCAATGGCGTACATTGGAGTGTAGGAGGTTTTTTCGCCCCCTCCAGTGAAGGATGTGTTCTTCCCTCACGCGGAGAAGGGGGTATTTTTCTCTCACACTGAGGAGGAGGCATTTTTCGCTCACGCGGAGGAGGAGTAATTTTTCGCTCACGCGGAGGATGAGGTATCTTTCGTTCACGCGTAGGAGGAGGAGGAGGAGGAGGGATTTTTTGCTCACGGCCGACGCCGACGACACCGGCTTTTCTGCGACTCGAGCTCCTTAACGCGGTGGTGTTAAAGGGGCTCTGAAACGCCTTCAGAGGAGAGCACATTAACTCACTTAATCACTGCACTGTGTTGCAATGAAAACCGGAGCCAAATAATACTATTCAACACGCAGCAGACGATCCACAATCGCGCGTCAAAGTTGGCGAGTCCTTCCCGGCGACTTTTTCATGCTCGCACCCTCCTCCGTCCCCCGCATCTGCGTAGACAAGGTGAGAGGTGGCCATTGGTTAGATTCTTTCGGACATCAGGCAACTACCCCGGCTGCGGCCGATAAGCCGCTTATCTCCGGCGGGTGGGGAAGCTCAGCTCCAAGTGGGGGGTCGACGAAGGAGCGCCTACCTTCCAGCATGCAAAAAGTGACAAGAGAGGGAGAGGCGCGAAGACGCTGAAATTCAAATTTTAGCTACAGATAACTCAGCTTCTACAATGCGCATTTAAAAATTCCTTGCTGGACAATATTCGTGAAGGGCTGTGCTTCAATATCCCAGGCATGCCGCAACTTTATTAGAGCCCCCTTCACAGTCCCTTTAAAATACTGTGCTGACGAAGGAATGTGTTCACTTCACTGCTCGGCGAGTCAGTAAACAACCAAAACCGGCTGCGCTGTGTAAATCGTCCCCACTGCACTTCTTGCGAGCTTTGGCTAACGCTGGTGCGAATAACTCGATGCTTCCTAGCACTCAGGTCTGCGGTTAGATGATGCCGTTAAACGCGTTTTTAGCGCTACTGCGAATGCTGCGGGAACTGGACGCATTTTGATCTCTGCTGTGATTTTGAATTTGGTTTCTTTAAATTTACTTTTCGATGCAGGCTGCGGGAACCTATGTTACGAGCAGTATGCCCTGAGGACGGCTTAATCTAATGACGCTGCCCAAAGAAGAGACTTATGTTTATATTTCTGCGTCACCTGAAAAAAAAAAAGCCCTTATGCGTCCTTGCGAAGCCTCCACGTGCCACAGTTGGCAGCTGGCGAAGTGCAGACAGGGAAGCCTCGCTCTACACGTTTATAGGAGAGAGAAAATGCAAGTGGGAGGGGAAAGACGAAGAAAGGGTGACAGGCGACGGTGGTGGATGGTAAAGTGCAGACAGATGAATCGTCCTTTCCTGTTAGTGCGCTAGCACTAGTTGAATCACTAGCCAAAAAGTCGTTATGTGTCTTTGTGAAGCCTAGCGCTGTCCTGCTGAAGGAGGAAAACCCGGTTTCACGGCAGCTGTAGCCACGTGGGAAGGACGAAACCCGTGTACGCTAGCTGCAGTCAAGTGGAAACGATGGTAGCGCGCCAGCTGTAGTCAAGTAAAAAGGAAACAAATCGGGTTCGCGGCAGCTGCAACGCAGCGTAAAGACAGAAACAGCATCGCCCCATCTGACGCTTACAGTATCTGTGAAACAGTCATTTGTAACCTAAGCGAAATGTCCAGACGTGTGTACTAGCGCACCTACGTTGCAATTACTTAAACGAAGAAATCGGGGGTTAATTCTCCTCATTTCACTTATTTTTTTGTCCGCCTTGAATGTGGCTCCCTCAAAAGACTAGTCCTTGTACTACAACTGCCTCCTCTTAAGAAAACGCGTTCTTAAGAAAACCCGGAGCCGCCATAGGCGTCGTCAGCGTTAACACTTATGAGCGAAAAATCCTCGGAGAAGAAACCTAAGCGGGCCACCTAGGTCACGAGACGTTGCGGCGTCATCATAACCTGCCCATCGAATTGTGAGCAAACTGACAACCGTAGCAGCTGACAGTTAAATTAATGATTGGTAGCGAGATGTTGCTCGGCAAGAGCAACCTCGGTCGCATAAGCCCCATCGATGGCAGCAACTGCCACCGCAGGGGAGTAGTTGGTCGTTTAACCACTGCGCCATTGCTCCGGGAGTGGTATGAGGACTGCTCGTAATCTATGAATGCGAAGCCGAGAATGACCCCCTCCGCATACATGCACGTCAATTCATTAATGCTATGCATCATACGTTTAAGGCGGAGCTTAAGTCTCCCGTCCAATTTTTCTGTCTCGTCGAGCCGCGAGGAAACATCGTAATTTTTACTAGCGAAATCCTGCACTAATGTCGACCGCCATGGCGACGGCGTTGAGCATACACACTTTTGAAGTCATTGCCATCATGCAGCTATGCCTGCGAATGCATTTTTCGAAGAGATTGACTGCAGAATTTGTTCGAGCGTGACTGCTCATCCTCAAACTTTGTACCACGCAAAAAACTATAAACTGAGTAGATGCAGATAACAATAAATCATTTTGGACCTCCTCCCCAATACTGTCAGCATGCGAATAAGTAAATAAATATGAATCTCCTGCTCCTGAGAACAAACTCCACGCGCTGACACAACCCTTGTCACGTGAATCTTCTACTTTAGATGCCATTGTTCGCGTGCAATTATGACTAAAAAATCTTGACATGTCCCAGACGGCAGTAGGAACAATGAATCGCTCAATGACTGAGCGGACGGTATGCGAAACATTCTTACACAAGAGCTGATCACGTTCAGCTAGCGTGACCGCGGCGCACGGAAAAAGACTCATTACGGAGGCGTTTACCCTGGCCGTGTTATAAAAGACATTCCGTAGCGTTGGCGCAGCATAGAACAGATTCTAACCGAAGAGCAAGTATTATTCTTTGAAACATGAACAGCTTTGCCATCGCTGCTTTTTGTGGAATCGCATTGGGTGAGTAGAGGTGAATTTGATGTAAGTTATTATATTCATTTACGCTTCCTGGGCAAAAAGTTTGGATTCATAAACACTGGCGCAGCCCCGAAATTCAGTCCGAATGTTTGTGTGGCCTAAATATGCCGCATTATATATGTCACAAGAAGAAAAATGTGTAAAACCACTTAACTCTCACAAGGTGCTGCTGTGACACCAACAGTGTTCTGCAAAGCACGCTGGACACAGTCGGCGTCCTTTCATCAGCATATCTGCCTGATTAATAAATATGGACATGTGTGGAAGACTACAGCAGAAAGATTCCTTCCAGCCTGTATGGTAAAGCCTGCCAGCCCACCAATTTATCTGTTTTTGGTTATAATAAAGCATAAAAGCTCAAGATATAAAGTGAATAACACAATGCGATAACGGGCAGCCCTGTGAATCAATGATTGAACTGCAATAGTTTTGGCAAGCTTTTTATTACTGATCAGTCTTGTAGTGGGCGCTCTATAACGTAGTTCTCTGCCTTTAAAGAAGACATCATTAATGTTTGCGCTCTCCAAGACTGTAAATAATCACGAGGCACCTTATCAAAATTTTTTACCAGACAAATCTGAATAAGAGCCACTTGGCTACCCTCATCTGACAATGTCTCCAACACCGAAGTGGGATATGGTTATGTTTTTGGATACTAAAGACTTTGATTCCAGACACTTGGTGTGCCCCAGATAACTATATTGTTACAAGCTGCAGAAAAGAAGAAAGAACCTTCGAAAATATCTTGTATTCCAAGTTGCATAAGGAACGTCGAACAATACCCTTCAGCAGTTTTCAACCGATGTGCATCTGTGCTTTACGCGATTAGCATGGCGTGACCAGTATACAGAACGCGAGAAAAAAGCTCACGTCATAGGCAGCATTTCTAAAAAAAAAGCACACATATAAATTCATGCAACCTGGAAATAAGAGAAATCGCGTAAACCCGCCGCGGTGGCTCAGTTCAGTGGTTAGGGCGCTCGGCTACTGATCCGGAATTCCCGGGTTCGAACCCGACCGCGGCGGCAGCATTTCTACGGAGGCAAAACGCTAAGGCGCCCGTGTGCTGTGCGATGTCAGCGCACGCTAAAGATCCCCAGGTGGTCGAAATTATTCCGGAGCCCTCCACTACGGCACCTCCTTCTTCCTTTCTTCTTTCACTCCCTCCTTTATCCTTTTTCCTTACGGCGCGGTTCAGAAGTCCGCCGATATGTGAGACAGATACTGCCCCATTTCCTTTCCACAAAAACCAATTCTCTGAGAAACCGCATCGCCCCAGCTGTGGTTTACAGTGTCTGAAAACCCGTCATATGCAACATATGCGAAATATATCCATACGTATGCGCTAGCGCACCTAGGTCGCATTGATTTTATGAAAGAAATCGATGAGGGGGGGGGGGGGGTAATTTTTTTCAGTTCACATTTTTTTTTGCGCGTCTTGAATGTGCGCCTTTCAACAGACTGGTCCTAATACAGCTGCAACTTCCCTGTCCCCGGGTGGCTGTGCGCAGCAAGATTGTAGTATATTGCTTTCGGTTGCGCTGCTACTTTCGTTGCTTCCTTATATTCTGTATCTTCGAGTCGGCAGTAAGCACCTTAATTGCGAAATCATTCTTCGCAGAGTTCAACTGCAGAGTTCATTCGAGCGCGATTCCTTATCCTCAGGTTTCGTACTAAACAAGTTAAAATCGAGAAGTTCAATAGATGCACATAAGAGTAGTAAATTCTTTTGGACGTACTCTCCAATACTGGCAGTGTGCGAATAAATAAATACGTAAACGTTTTGTTCTGGAGAACAAACTTCAGGCAGCAGTAGCAATGACGAATTGCCTAATGACTAAGCAGACGGTATGCGAAATATTCTTTCAGCATACAAGGACTGATCACGCTCAGCCAGCATGACAACAGCCCACGAAGAAAGAGTCATAACAAAGGCATTTATACCACAGGGTCATCTAGAGGCATTCTTTAGCGTGGGTGCGGTGCCCAATAGATTTTCAACCAAGAATAAGTAGTTGTCTTTAAACAATGACTTCCTTGCCATCGCTACTTTGTGTGGAATCGCATTGGGTCAGTAGAGGTGAATTAGAGTTATAAGATTCAGGCATGCATGTTGCTCTGGGAAAAGGTAATTCAAAACCTTTGTGAGGCCAAGAAATGCTGTCATGATGATACTGTGGCCTAACAGTTCTGCATATAGCAGTTGTGCATAGAACAATTGTAACATGTCTGGAATCACTTAAAAGGGATAGCTGTGACCGCATTAGTGCTCTAAAAATCGCGGCGAACATCGTCGGCAATGCTCCAGCAATATGTCTGCCTAAGTAACAGGCACGCGCGCCTGCGGGACACCACAACACAAAGCAAATCTGAAGCTTAGGACGAGAGTTTGCGGGTGAGCGATGTGATCTTCTTGTCGGCTACGGCCAATCAATGCGGGAAAGACAAAGACCGGGGTATGGTTCTTAAATGTATCATGGAAACACTTCGTAATTGCGGCATATGTTTAATGACACCTTCCTCTAGGTACAGCCGCTGCAGTGTGACGTAGCTGTAGTCCTGTGATGTCATATAAAACTGGTTTCTGACCAAGTTATGAACACACGCACTCAATCTCTGGGCGACGGCGCGAAAGAGCTGTGAATGTTATGGACAATGTGCTTGTCACCAAAGATGAGGAGATCACGTAATCTGCTCGGCCAACTGAATGTTCAGTCTAGCCCTGTTAAGCACTAATGAATATATTTTGCACAGGTGCACCTGTGCAGATGATAACCGTAATAAAACTTCCCTTATGCAGCAAGCGTTATGAAAAAAAGTTACTTCAGATAGTTGTTTCTGCAAAAAGAAATGCAAACCATGGGGACGGTCCCTGATTTCCTGACAGAGGTGTTGCCACCTTCACACCATACTGCAGCGTTACCTAGTGCCATGCAGAACGGTCTAGATATGTCGTTAGGAACGGTGGAAATCATGTGACATTTGATGTTTCCTTTTTTATATCTTTTTTTCGTCACCCGTCATGCGTGTCGGTTATTGCCATTGGGGGGATAGGGGATCTATTGGCCCCTAATCATTAGACGGACACTCTTCTCGCTTCGAGTTATTGATTCATTCGCTTTCTCTCTACTACATACTAGCCGTCCCAGTTAGCTCAGTTGGTAGACCGACTGCTCCGGTAAGGTGGTGATCCCGGGTTCGAACCTCGGACACTGACGACTTTTTCTTTACTTTCGAACTCTCTGTGGAAGCTGCGTGGCTTTCTTTTGCAGCCGTACGGCAACGCTTGGGTGGATGTGAATAAGTAATCAATCCCTTATTGCAAATCTTCTCCACCCTGGGTACCCGCCGCGGTGGCTCAGTGGTTAGCGCGCTCGGCTACTGATCCGGAGTTAACGGGTTAGAACCCGACCGCGGCGGCTGCGTTTTTATGGAGGAAAAACGCTAAGGCGCTCGTGTGCTGTGCGATGTCAGTGCACGTTAAAGATCCCCAGGTGGTCGAAATTATTCCGGAGCCCTCCACTACGGCACCTCTTTCTTCTTTCACTCCCTCCTTTATCCCTTCCCTTAAGGCGCGGTTCAGGTGCCCAACGATATATGAGACAGATACTTCGCCGTTTGCTTTCCCCAAAAAAACCAATTATCTCCACCTTGGGGATACCGCTAAACATTGGACTAACTTCAATACGTTGCGTTCAAAAAACTTTTTTGCTCCAGGTATACTGGAGGTGTCGATAATCTGAAAATATTCAGAAAGACGTCCGTTTCGCTCAGTTAATAGCATTTGTCTCTGAAACCTTGAAGGTTTCGGGCTGCGCGTTGTAAATCGTTCTTTCTCATCTTTCACCCGTTAGTTCTGCGCTTCCAAAATGCGCGTTGCCAGGCTAACGCCATGGCCATGCAATTTACTGTCTTGATTCAAAACATAAGGACAGAGCTGATCACGGCCGCTCTGTGTAGCAGCTGATGAAAGTGAGAAGCGCCCTAAAGCGTCGCTAAGTTCAGTTTCAGTTTCCAACGGCGGTCTGTTGGGAGCCAGATATTCTTAGCACCCTCCGCTGCGTCACAGGTCTGAACGCCGCCTTGTTCAGTTGCTCCGCAGCCGCTGGTGACTGAAGGCCGAGGTTTAATTGATTTGTTCATAGAAGGTTGTGGGCAAGTACTACACCAGGGTGGCCAAATCCTGCTCTGGTGAAGGAGTGCGTTGTCAGTTCTAGTCACCGAGATCAGGCCGCACCATAGGCCTGGCTATGCAATTCCATCGACACGCGGAGTTTCTTTTTTTTTTAAATTGCGTGGCGCCGATATTCGAGCCCAGGTCCTTTTGCACGCGAGGGAAGGGATAAAGGAGGTACTGAAAGAAGAAAGGAAGAAATAGGTGCTGTAGTGGAGGGCTCCGGAATAATTTCGACGACCTGGAGATCTTTAACGTGCACTCACATCGCACAGCACACGGCGGCCTTTTGTGTTTCGCCTCCATCGGAAGGCAGCCGCCGCGGTCGGGTTCGAACCCGTGTACTCCGGATCAGTAGCCGAGCGCACTAACCATTGAGCCACCGCGGCGGGTAAAGTAGTGGCGCATCATCGTAGCCAATTTCTCATGGTCTGCTTTCTTCACAACATTGCCCGTATACGTGAGTTTAACCGGAGTATAGAAGGCGAGATGCACCTTGCCAGCGTCATCTTTATGTAACTACCTATTGGAATGCGAAGATGCCGGCGGTACGCGCCGCAATGATCGAAGAAGTGGCTGAGAGCGCTACAGCGCGTTAAGCAGCGAACGCACTGAGAAACGCTGAATGTTATGCCCAGCACTACAAAGAGAAACAGCTGAGCGTGGCGTTACAAAAGCACCATGTATTCTTGGACGACAGCACTAATGGCGGCGGCTGCTGAATACGCGAATGCAACCAAGGAGACTAAGCTCGCTTCTCAGCTTGAATAGAAAATGTGACCGAATATGGCGCCACGTCTAGTATCCAACAGACGTAGCCGTTACACGAGTGCGGCTGCAACAATCTACGATCCGCCCTTGAAGGCGCTGCACCGTTCTGTAACGCATTTTTCTGCTCACACCCATTCGCAACGAAGCCATAGACTCCAATTAAATTAAAGAGCCGCCGCGGTGGCTCAGTGGTTATTTTGCTCGGCTGCTGATTCGAAAGACGCGAGTTCGATCCCGGCCGCGGCAGTCGAATTTCAATGGAGGCGAAATTCTAGAGGCCCGTGTTCTGTGCGTTGTCAGTGCACGTTAAAGAACCCCAGGTGGTCGAGATTTCTGGAGCCCTTCACTACGGCGTCCCTCATAGTCTGAGTCGCTTTGGGACGTTAAACCCGCCATAAATCAACTAATTAATTTAAAATCGAGGCCCATGCGCAAATGCCTTTAAAAGTAGAAAGTTTATCGGTTCATTTGTTCCGAAGCTATGCGGTGAATTTTTAAGCATGAAATGGTATTATTTAATATACAGGTCACAAATGCTACGAACTGTAGGACTTTGGCAACGCCCTTCGAAGCAGCGCCATCCACAGAACTTTCAAACATGATATGATTTTATCTCGCATTCTTTGCAAACTCAGTCGATCATTGCGGGATCCTAGCGATAAACGAGCGAGCAAGGGCGGACAGCGTACACGTGTGCTCTCTACGCTCGACAAGAAATGCTTTCCTTATCTGTAGCGCTGTAGCTTAAGCTGAAGTGTAGTATAAGGGTAGCCACATTTTCGCTTTTCCTTTCTCGCGTTCTCACACACGCTATACGCTTCTGGCTCTCGCGACCGCACTCAACTCGCAAAAATCAACCGTATGCCGGCTTCCCCCTCGCTTCCTCTTCTTAGTACTTCGCTTAGTTCTTCTAAGGTCCGCATGGGGCCCTGCGGCGCTACTGTCCTACTTGCGTCCGTCACCGCGAATGCTATTGTTTATTAGAGACAGTCTTAAACGTTAAGCTAATACGACTAAAGGTGCAGCCTACTTTTTCAGGTTTAAAATCCGCTACCCAGAAAACGGCTACAGGACTAGATTGGAGAAACACACAAGCACTTTGGACGAAGCGGTTCTGTCAACTGTTTATGTTTGAAAAAGAACATGGAATTAAGTGCACATTTCTGCAACACATCATGTGCGGAGAAAGGTAAAGCTGTAAAGAGTGAGGCCCGCGGCTACGCGTGGAAAGACAGAAAAGAGCTGCACATGACGCATACATGGCGCTCGTTAGGGCATCATTGAGTATGCTGACGCTTTGTGCGATGCCCATGTCAAGTGTGACATAAATAGCATCGAATATGTGAGAAGAAAGCCACCTAGATTTATTTACACTCTCTAGAGTTGATGAGTCGCTGCCAGTCATCATCGAACATAATCTGGCCTCGCAAATAAATTATATTTACAAATGACATCACACACCCCTAATGCAATTAAAGAAAGGAAACAAAAGATACGCAATACAAAACAACTGTGGCGCCATAGACTAAAGCTGACAGGTGCCTGCTTTTCGTTCTTCGTCTCAACAATAGCACAGTAGACCGTCATAACCCATAAAATCGTTAACATTTATCCGGTCGTATCTTTCGTATCTGCCATGAAGCTTATCTGCAACGAAGTGCGTTATTCCGTTTGTGACTTCTTTCTTACTTTTTGTTACCGGGTTACGTATGTGTAGGCACTTTCACACTTGTGTCATATCGTTGTTCGCCTTATCGAGGCTTTGCTTCGGTTTGTAACTGATTGTAAATTTGCAGATATAGTAATTATTTGTGCGCTTTCTTTCTTGATTGCCTCGCTCACGTTTCTCTGATTTTGTTCCGCGTTCTAGTGCAAGTGATTCGATTTTAATTCATGTAATCGCTCTTTCCTGGGCTGTCAAAAGGCCGTGAGCAGTATCGAAAAGTTAAATACGGAAAGTAAGAAATTTTTTTTCGCCAGTGTCGGAGTGGCGGCTTCTTTTCATGAGTTATGGGCATTCTTTCGCGTCTAACGTTTTTAACATCAAGTTCCATGAACAACACCGACCACAAACGCACTTGCGAATTTAGTTAGGGAAAGATAATCTGCGGCTTACTGGACGCACAAGCACGTAATTTAATCTGGCGGAAAAAATGACTGATCAGCAAGGCAAATAAAACAAAGCTAGAATTGTACCAACTCTCGAGAGACCCACACAGAAACGCGAGCGCAGTCATTAGCCAATGTAATTATGACGCTAGAAATAATATATATCTATCTAGCTTTCGACCTCGCCTTGGAAGACAGCGCGGCCGCAACATTAAGTTACTTGAAATTATTATAATTTGGAACGTTTTTTTTTTTAAATCAAGTAAAACATTGTCAGCTTGCCTGAATCTTTCGCTTGCATTGCCCGTAGGCCCGACTTAAAGAATAATGTATATTGTTATCCAGTGTCAAATTTATCGGCAGTCAAAATTCGAGGATGTACTAAACTCATTAACTTCAGGCACCTTCGGGTAAAGTCGTAAAAAGCGTTCACAGCCGAGCACCATTAGCAGAAGTGCTGAGATGTAGTTAAAATATGTGTTTATCAGTTATTCCCATGTACTAGTGTAAGCACCTTTTCCTGTACATAATTTCCCGCTTCTTTTCGAACTGTATCGATCGAGACATCGCAAAAGAAAAATACAAGTACTACAGGAAAACTCTTCCGCTGAAAAAAATGAATTAATGCTGACGCCAAACGGCTTATGTGCGGTTGCAGCTTAAACTAAACTCTCGAAAATGAAATGTCGAATTGCTGGCTTAGCTACGAATTGAATTGCCTTTCAGCTGTTTTCATCTGCACCAGCACAGCTAACACCACCTTTGGATGTGGACCGAAATGCCCTGCACAGGCAAGTGCATTTGTGCAAAATTTTTATGCAAAACTTTCGCCTTCGCAGATCAAACAGATTAACTTCAAAAACATACGAGAACGCGAACACTAGTATTCCCCTCTGTATTCAAGTGTTCAACGTAGTTTTAACACAGGCATGTGCGCAAGACTGACCACCTCATATTATTGCAATCCTCATTAGCTTATTTAGAAGAGAAGAAATGTCATCGGCGCTGTAGAACATCTGAAGAATTAGCGATACGATAAAATAAAACACCTAAACTATTTGCGGTATACAGTTGTCCTTCATGTGCATATCACCATATGTGACGGGGTAATTCTAACAAACACTCTTGTTTTAAAGAAAGAAGAACGCGCAAGAGAAGTAACTTTATTAGGCGAAAACGCCATCTAGAGCTCAGGGTGGAGTCCCCACTACAGGACCGCAGAGGCGATAAACGCTACGTGGGCCTTCTCGAGCAGCACTCACAGCCAGTAAAGGGCCGTATTGGTCAGCCATGGCTCCAAAAATACGAGAGTGAGACTGCGAAATGGAGAGCATCGGGAAGATCAGGGCAAGCCCGGACGAGACGATAGAATATCGGCCCGCCATTCCAAGAGGAGCATAGTGCAGAGTAGAGCGTAGTGGATCAGAGGTGCAGGACGGGTAGGTTTGGCTAGAAACTTGTCAGGAGCACACTTTACATCAATCGAGGCTGATCGCCTAGAAGGGATCATACTGTGAGGAGGGAGCTTAATTTGATCCTGCCTAGGTGAGCAGAGGATATCGGTGAAGGAGATGGGCACCCTCCGCATGTTCCGGGTTTGGGTCTCTTCCGTCGGTACCCGGTGTGGGATACCTCAAGCCATAGTGTGAAAAAGTGCGCGGTAGCAAATCAGACCCAGTAGTTTGGACTATGCTGATCAGTGGCTTGTTGCAGGATGGTAGGGAAGGGAGGGTTGTCGCGACGGTGTGCGTTGTGTGTGGGGTCAACGGGTACACCGCCTAACGTCACGTGATGTTTAAATAAAGGCATTTGCATTTACATTTGTACAGTCAGGAAAGTCCTGCAGGCCACCTGATAATTCATTACAAATAGTTCATTAGTGTCTCTCGCACTTTTTTCCATGAAAAGGAGCCAGTAAAATCATGTCAGTATGCTTGCACAAAGGGCAATCCTAATCCGTGGCTCGTTACGTCGAGAGGATACTGGCACAACGGCACAGCGTGTGTGGTACGTAAAAATAATTCTCCCGATGCATGCTTTTTTTCAAATTTGATACCGTATGTGAAAATTCTAAAATTTTCAGGCAGTATATAATTACGGGCTGCTTACAGTTCCACAGGTTGCCTCAGGTTATGAAGAGAAAGTTTAGAAAAAGTGTTCTCACTTTGAACTCTGGCATAGAATATAAACAACGCACTTAGAAACCCGTAATCAACATCCCTGCAAAGTTCAGTTTAATAGTCTGTAACGACATAATCTGTTAGGTGTTAACTTCGTTCGCATTTCCTTGGCCGGCTAACTAATACGTCACGTTCTTGAGACATAGCTTCCGCCCAAGAACCACATTCACATCAGGAACAAACACACACAAGAACGCTGCACTAACAACTGGTTTATTGATACGAGGCATGCTGAATATAAGGGCTGCGTCGCGCATGCGTTCACAGAATACACAAAGAAGACAAATAGTTATGGAAGGGCTGTGTAAAGTACTTGAGATAACTTCGTTCGTTTTGAGCCTAGCAGAAGCACTTTGAAACCAAAGCTGGTGCGGTGCGAGTAAGCATGGCAGTGTTGTAAATGGCTTGCGCGTGTCATACTAGTTGATCAGTAGTAGTGAACAGCAGGGGAATTGTAAAAGAGCGAACGCAACAGGCTATTGTGCACGATGGAAAGCCTCAATGTGAAGAAACGCATCGAAATTTGCGCAGGGTTGGGCACTACTTTGGTGCGCAGCAAAAAGAAAGAATACGATTCTTGAGGTCATGCAGGCGGAATGCGTAACGGCTGAGTAAGCCAATGAGGGCAGGGCTGATATTCAGGAACGCCGGAAGAGAGGCGAAAGGAAAGAACGAAAACTCCGCGAGCGCGAAGAGGCACAGAAGAAAAATGGGAGTGATCAATTTGATCGATGAGGAAGAAACGCTATAGCACACTTCTTTCACTCGGTAGTCAATTCCAGTCCTAATCCTATTCCAATTTTGAGTTCATTGTCTTTCAATCCCGAATATATTCCAATTCTGATTCTCTTAGAATTTCGACTACGCCACTAGGCAAAATGTGTCCCATTCATAGGTCGCGGAGTGTCCACACACCGCTAACAGCGCCGTGGTGCAGCAGTTAAGCGAAGCGCCACAACACTGGTTGGTGGCTGTTTAAAACACATACTCGCAGCAATTTTTAGACCCAGGCTGCTCTAGAAGGAATGGCTCCCGCAAGCTTCATTTTGCACCGATAATTCTTCGGGAGGCTGTATATTTTGCAGGTAGGCCATCTGTTGTCTGAGTCAGTTTCTTTTTAGCCATTTTTATGTTAGTGCGCTATCACTTAAACCCGCACTCACCAATTTCGCAGTTGTCTGTCTGAGGTCTCTGCATCAAGAGCAACCTACCGACAGGCTTTATGGCCAACTACGGCAAAGTGCGTTAGCACTTAAGCCCGCACTCAGCGATTTTGGCGATCTTTGTCTGAAGCCTGCTTGACTTTAGAGCAATCTAAGTGGGGGCAGGTGGGTCCAACTAATGATTGGTCGAGAGATTGCCCAGGAAGAGCAACCCGCGTCTCATCAGTCCCATCAGTAACAGCACCTGCCATCGCAGGGCAGTGACACATCTCTTAACTGCTGCACCGCCTGCCAGGAGTGTTGTTTGGACCTTTTGAGATCTATGAATGCAATGTAGAGAACCTCGAAAACAGAGAGTCGAACCGAAACCTAAGTGAAGCCCGGAGTGCTAGCGCACCTAACAATGCTAAATAAACCGTCACTTTTTGCTAAGTCATTGTTCGTCAGGCATTTCCCTCCTGCCCCCTACAAGTTGAGAGGGTAGGGAGAGGGAGTGGGTGGAGAGAGGCAAATCCGCGTAAACACCACCCAGCAGGTGGAGGCTTCAGACATACACCAGCGCCGCCGGACAGCTTTCGCCTTCGTGACCCTTTAATGGTATCGCATTAACACCACCGCCAACTTTCCATTTATTACTCCTGTTCCGGATTTGATTCCTATTGCTGTATTGCCAGTGGTGCGCTGGAGCGCTGTTAACAGCGGGAAATCTCACGCGTGAACATGTACGTAAAGATGTCATGACTGACGCGAGGAGCATCAATAATAATAATAATTGGTTTTTTAGGGGAAAGGAAATGGCGCAGTATCTGTCTCATATATCGTTGGACACCAGAACCGCGCCGTAAGGGAAGGGATAAGGGAGGGAGTGAAAGAAGAAAGGAAGAGAGAGGTGCCGTAGTGGAGGGCTCCGGAATAATTTCGACCACGTGGGGATCTTTAACGTGCACTGACATCGCACAGCACACGGGTGCCTTAGCGTTTTTCCTCCATAAAAACGCAGCCGCCGCGGTCGGGTTCGAACCCGGGAACTCCGGATCAGTAGTCGAGCGCCCTAACCACTGAGCCACCGCGGCGGGGCACGCGAGGAGCATCAACATGCGAAGTATTTTCTCCTGCCATCGTCGCCATTTTCAGGGGACTGCCGCCGGCATTCCGGTGGCTAGCAGATGCATTCACATTGCATGTGTTCACAAGTGAAAGCCCGAAGGGCGTTCCGACGCTCGCTTGTGCGGTAGAGGACGCTACAGTGCCAGTGAGGCGTGGAAGAGCTCGTATAGTTTATTCTTCGCCGTAGCGGTTGATTGCCAATGGTAACGGATGCAAAGTCATCCTTTTGCCGCCTTTGTCACTTCATTTCACGCCACCATCCTCTTACGTGGTTTCACTCCTGACGAAAGCCTAAGTGGCAATGCGGCCCGCCAGTAAAGAAACGTTTGTAGTCTGTGGTTTACGCTGAAGGCAGCACTGGCCTTTTTTTGCGCCAACAGCACTATGGGTTACGCTGAAGTCTGCGGATTGGAGCAGTGTTTTTCTTTAATGCACCTTGCTGTCTGATAATGACTTGCGCTCTTAATTACGCTTGCTCTCAGTTCAGCTAACTTCGAAATGAGAGCGTACGCACGCAATGAAGGCGGGGTGAGCCTCTAGGTTTGTTTTTACCGGAACCCGCATTATGTGGACAACCAGCCTGCATTCACGGAAACGGTTACCACCAGCTGAGCACGTCATGTGCCCATAGTAAGAAAAAATATAAGCTAAAGACAAAAATTAGATAAGGTATTAGGAAGCTTGTCATATTTAACAAATTCAGCAAAAATGCCTTCGGCTTTAAAAAGTTACACAAGTTCCTTCAGAGTACAACTCGCTGCGGCGTTTTAATTATGTGCAATGAATTTTAAAGCAAGAAAATTACTAGATGTTCACCGAAGTGCATGACTCCAGAGACCGTTATGAAGAATACATATTAGAGCATGTGCATGAAGAGCATTCTTAACTGCAAACCTACTTTCTCAAATCGAGGTTGCTGCGTTCCTTTTCTTGTTTCAGGATAACAGTACTGGAAACGCGAAGGAAGGTGTCTGCTGCAATGGTAGCTGCACACTTCCAGGCGGACAAGGCTACATGGAGTGCAATAATACCAGACTATGCCCGAGCCCGACTCAGAACATGACTGATGAAGCCGAAAAATTTTGATTTTGTCGCTGCAAACAAATCTTACCTCAGCTTGTAAATAAAAATATTGTTGACGCTTTTTGCAACCGTTTTTTGTTCTTTAAGAAAGAACATTACTATGAAAGTTTCTATCCACCCATTCTTCACATCAGTTCTACGGAGAGAGCGTGTGAGTTATATTTCGTCTATGTCTCACAAGCTTGTGTTTCTTTTCTAATCGAGCGCAACCGGGAGTGTGGTTAGCACACTTCCCTAAACATCCCCCACGTAAAAAGAGCCTCAAGACAAGCTTAGTAATGTTTCCCAATTGCAGGAAGCTAGTAAGCACACGGTCCACCCCAGGGCCCCTTTCGAACAAATTATCTCGTTATTCACCCACTGCGTCCACTTAACGCTTATGTTTACAGCCCATTCATCAAACTCAACCCTTCCTTAATGTGCGTTCCAGTTTGTAGTACTCCTAATGTGGCTGGGTTCACGAAAGCCGAGCCGAGCGCACGTGTCGACATCTTGTGGACACTAGAAAATCACCGCAAATTTACATTATTTAAGGACACTGTACAACGTACCATCACAATCATCGCCATCGTCAGCCCAACTTCATCCACCCTTACAAAAATTTCTGTGAAGAGCCTGTAGACTGTCCATAGATTTTTGTCTATAAGGTATATAGACTGTCCATAAACAAATCACAAAGAATAATCTATAGGCAATGCATATCCAATGGACAGTCTATAAACAATCTGTAGTTTTAGGCCCATACACTTTTAGTAGACTTTTGTCTACAGAGAGTCTAAAGAATGTGAATAGACAAAGGGAAATATCTATAAGAAGGCAATATAGTCTATAAGAAGCCTATAGACTGTCTATAGACCACTTTTACAAGGTCAAAGCACAAAAGGTATCTTCCATTCACCTCCAGTTAACCCTGTGCTCTGGTGCGGCCAAGTTACCCCAGCCTACTTTATATCATTCGCACACCTGACTCTGTGCCGCCCCCAGTTACTTTCGCCTTATCCTGGTAGCCACTCTTTAACCCTAAACGACAATTGGCTAGTTTCCATTCGCACGTCATGACCTGCCCGTCATAGAACAAGCAACGGAGAACGCGACGCATGTCAATGATTAGACGTTTTCAAGAATTCGGATAGGCGCTCCCTTAAACAGAAACCATAATCGCTCTAGCTACCACGTTGTCCAAAATTTGTAGTCTGTCTCGTCGTCGAGATTAGGTGCACGCATGAAATTCATTTCAAGGAAGATGTTACGCATTCCACGGCACCTCGTTGATGATGGTAGCCCGTGCAATGTTATAGGCCAGTGAAGAGAGAGAGACACAGAGAACTTTTCGAGATCATGACGCCGGCGCATGTAGGACGAAAACAACTGTTTGAATTACTTTCGTTTTACACGCGACGCGCAGCGAACGAGAGGACGACGAACAACTCGCGTGTTTTACAGCTGTGTAGAACCGTCGAAGTCGTCGCATGCTTCGCTTAGTGCGGCTGGATGAGTCGATGTCTCGATTAGGCGTAAAACGAAGGCGCATTCACGCTCAAGTAAATGAAAGACTTGGTGTTGCTATGCATTGTTTTGCTCCGTGTAAGTTTTCATACCTGTCCCAAGGGTAAAATTATCTAATTACCTGCGTATAAGCGCGCACGTTTAACCTCACTCACCACCACCACCCGTGTCCTTCCTCTCTCTATCTTTAGTATGGGTTGTAATGCTTCCTGAAACTATGAACCTCCTAGCCCACCTGCACTACCTTTTAAAAAAATTTGAACAAATTTGATAGATTTTAAGAATAAGTACACAATTTGAAATTGGATTCAGTGTGGAGGTTGGCTGGTAAACGGTGCGATATATAATAGCTGCCGCAAGCGCTGGAATGGGCTCATATCGCAGGCATTAGCACTGCCGTGCATCGCATATGATCACAACAGCGTGCACTTCAGCTAGTTGTTATACATTTTTGAACGTGATGAGAATACAGAGCTCCAACAAAGCGTGTTGTGCGGCTCTTACGCTTCGTGTCAGTGTGCTGCTTCCTGGTGCTCTCAAAACGATGATGATACATCGTGTGCTCTTTCAAATATTTATATCAGGAAGCAGGGAGATTACTGATCCTCAACTGGGAGTTTTTAAATTCCTTCTCATGTTCTGTATTACAACTGCTCAGGTCGTCTAGAACTCTGGCTGCCTCTTCTAATGGAAGCTATTTCTTATTCAGTTTTACGGCTTCACTCGAGACATCCATCTCTTAAAATGGCCAGGCTATTCATTTTCACAAATTTTACCACATGCCTCCTGGAAACTCATGATGCCTTCCCACCACCACCACATTTCGCGGCACCTTGGTCACATTTGAGCACTTTACCCTTCATCTTACACCGCGCATCTTAAGGTTACTTTTTTTGTTCCAACAACCAGGGACAGGAATCACCTCCCTGCTTACGCATTTTAACAATCAAATCCTCAGGACATTGGCGTTAAAGAAACCGTCTGCACGCTGTTATGACCGACGCCTCATGCAATACCCCAGAACGACGCATTTGAGATGTAAATAAATCAATAAAGTAATACCGGAAGCGCAGTGTTGAGGCGCTAGGACACCGAGAACGGATATTCTATTCTTTATTCGTACTTACAACAGCTTGTTCTTATAAAAATTCCTCAATATCCGGAAGCAGTATGACCTGTTTGGGTGCGTCTTCTTGCCTAAGCATGCGCCCACGAATCGCTCGCAGAAGCAATGACAATATCCAGTCGGTAGCAGGAACCGTTAACTCTCGTTGAAGTGTCTTCTTTTCCGTAGCTTTGCAGGCGTAGCTCGTTCCAGTTAAGGGCGCGACGCAACGCCAGCGCTCACGGGCTTCTTTTTAGTGGCAGGCTACCTGTTCGCAGCACCGAGGGTACACACCGGATCCCTTCAACAAAACGCAGTCGCGGCCCGCAACGACTTTTCCGCAGCTGCAAATCCAAAAAAAAAAGCAAGGGTCAGTTGGCATCTCTGCTGTCATTCATCATCAAAAGATGTACCGCTCAGACAACCATCCTGTTCCACAATAAAACAAAATCTCAAAATTGGTTCGTGTATGTTTCAAACCTCCTATTTCAAAAATAAAAAAACTTTAATGGATTAGAAACTTTAGAAATTCAAGCATGCCTCGCACTTACAAGGTAACGGAATTTAAGGCACATTCTTAAACAAAAAAAATTATGACAAAAATTTCATTTTCTATACAATGAGAAGCGGTTTCCGCCATGAAAAATCAGCTAAAGTGTGTTTCAGCAAAACATTACATCGCGTGAGAACAGTAAAAAGTTGGCCGCCGCGGTGGCTGAGTGTTTATGGCGCTCGGCTGTTGGCCCGAAAGACGCGGGTTCGATCCCGGCCGCGGCGGTTGAATTTCTATGGAGGCGAAATTCTAGAGGCCCGTGTGCTGTGCGATGTCAGTGCACGTAAAAGAACCACAGGTGGTCGAAATTTCCGGAGCTCTTCACTACGGCGTCTCTCATAACCTGAGTTGCTTTGGGACGTTAAACCCCTATAAACCAAACCAAACCAAGTAAAAAGTTACAACACCAGACACAACTTCCTAGGCGCACCGTGCATGATCAAGGTTCAGCCCATTCGTGAATTATGCACCCCGAATTTCATAACAAAAGAACAAAGGCTAGGGCGAACGCCATCAGGGGAACATAAGGCTAGTAGTTCTACAATACCCAAATCTCTAAAGCATTCCTGAAGGTTTTTGAGTGCTATAAAAAGAGAAAAATTTAGCGCTTCTAACACCGCGGGAATAAAACTACTGTAATCCCCACCGTAATGATCTACTACGTATGAGAATAAACGTTTCAGTAAAACATGAAGACCTCTGTTAGGCGCTGAAAGCTGCAAATAGAGCAATAAAGTTTTTTTTCCATCCATCAATTAACCAAACATGTGCATTGAAATCAATAACCCACAAAAGAGCAGGCACAGTACAGCTGCAGCCTAATCCACATTTTCAGCCCAGCACTATTCAAGACACGTACTTAGTTCGCACTTCAGGACATTCTCGCCTTGCGTAAACAATCGCAGCATCAGTTTTACTTCCTGACGAAAAGAAATTCGAGATCACAATAGTGGGTTAGGCTTTCTATTCTGAACAGTTTGATACGTTTGAACGCATTTTTTATTTTTTAAGTTGTTTCAATTAATTAATTGATCAATTACGCACTCTATATTTCTTTCATTAGCATCAAGCATTGGATTTTCACTCAGCATTTTGACACCTTTTAGCCCCATCTTTTCCATTTTCATCTTGTAATTAATCAATTAATAACAATGATCCCATTAACTCGTCATCGCCTATCACATACCGATAAATCATTAATCACTACAATCACAAATTACCACGACACGTCTTTTTCCGACACGATGTGCCGACTACTACTCCGCCGACGGCTTTTCGACCAAACGAGCTGTATACGCTATCGCGTAATATACGAGCCAGAAGTCACTAGAAGCCAATAGAATCCGTTCAAGAGGCGAAACTGACCCCGTGATGGTCAGGGCCCCCTCCGAGGTGCATTCCCATTCTTCGCATGGAAACTCGGCAAAGAAGGGTTCATGCGGTGTAATCTCCGTCTCGTTGTACAGGCATTTTCCTTGAAAAACAAGAACACGATTTGTATGTTATGCACTCCAAAAAACAGCCTCGGCATCAAGGTCACCAGGAGCTGTAACACTGTTTTTAACATCAAAAGCGAGAAAAAAATGATAGCAAGCATATTATACTGAGTCAGGGAAGAATTTTAAAATTAAAAAAAGACAGGCTTTTTGGGAGTAAAAATATGGGCTTTGTGCAATAGTATTTACCAGTGTTGGCGGACACCGTAAAGCGGGTGAATTGCCTTAAGAACTAAGTTGGTTAATTATTTTCTGATAACTAACTTTTTAACCATCACATATAGGCAAGTGGTTGCAATTAGAGATTTGTAGCCGGCCGTTAGTAAGAGCCACATCAGTTTTTATAATTTATAAAACGCGATTATCCTCGCCGCTGAGCCTCCACAAAATTTGGCTGCATCGGCGAAAATACGTGCGCCTTCGAAAGCATGCAGGCAAAGCAACCCCTCCAGTGCACGTAACTAGTCGAAAAAGTCAAAAATTTTCGAGTCACAGCGTTAACGGTAATGGCGTTTTCGAAATTCTAAAAACTGATACGGCTATTGCTGACGACCGGCTACAAATCTCTAATTGCGACTAGGCGCCCAACTGTACTGGTTAAAAAGTTAATTAACAATTAGTCAACCCGATTCACCGGTTTTCTGGTGCCCGCCAAAACTGGCAATACTATGCTGCAAAAGCCATATTTTTACCCCAGAAAGCCTATCTTTCAAATTTTTTATAAGTGTTCCCTGAAACACCCGGCCTAAACTGTCTGTTTTAGCAGTTGTGTAGTTTATGCCTTTAAGACGCGCATGATGTTCTGCTATCAAGAAAACATCAAAATCACAGTGCGTGTGTTTCAAGCCCCCTAGTTCACATAAATGACATGAATGACTGGAAAACTTTAGGAATTCACGGACGCCGCACACTTCCACGCTCGCGCAATTGAAGCCCTGTTCTTCAAAAAAATTTTTGCCAAATTTATTTATTTATCATTCCAAGCGACTCCTGCAGCGGGAAAACAACCACACCGTCCTTTGGTAAAATATTGTAATATATTGTATAATATTGAGGGAATAAAAAAATTCAATGTCCTGCAGGTGGACAGAGAAAAGGTTGAGTGCATGGTCAATGAGCAATATGCGGTAGACAAGAAAGGAATAAAGGTTTGTCAGTAAGTGCAATTTCCTCCAAGCGGGCAAACAAAAATTTCCAGGAATGGTGCTGCTGCGCAAGATATACGTAAAGGGACACAAAACACATTTCATTCTTGTATTGCCGCGAGAGCCTCTATTTCATACTCGCAATATTGTCAGCCGAACCTCAACATTCCTAGAGGGCGTGTTACACACTTTCAACTGAACAGCACTTGTTGAAATGTGGATTGGTCACTTGCCTTAAGGGATATCGAAAGCTCTTTTTTTAAGCGCGATGCTCAGTCGCAGACGGCGGTAGGAAGATCTATGCAGGAGTGTATATTTTAGGTGCGGGTCCGTAGAACAAAGAAATGCATAATGCATAATGGTGATGCATAATGGTCTGGAGCCGATCCCTATCGTCATGGGCTTTCTTTTTTTTTTTTTGTGCCCCACGAAGCTTCATTTTTTCTGGTCTTTGGAACACCATCGGAATAGTTTTCCACGTGGTTCGTCTCACGATAATCTCTCCTGCGTTTTAACGTCACCTTCATCACCACGCCTAAGAACAGCTTGTTTCTATAAGAATATCGCCTATAACAAAGCGTAAGGCAGCACGATTTAGTTACTTCTAACTCAAGTCTACAGCAAAGAGCACATCAGCAAAGAAAGAACCAACGCTTGAAATTTTCAGTTTGAGCATATAGCTGTAAAAGAGCGACTTTCGAAGATAGCAACTCTTCAAATCCCTTACTTCAATACGAAATCCGAATAAATAATGGTACGCTGAAGATTCAATAACATCCGCAAAGCACAACTATGCGGGAAATATAATTCTTTTCTTGAAGCGTTCTTCAACTACGGTGACTCTAGAAAGCTGTGTAGGTTTCCCTTGTAGCTGCACAACTGTATTATGGTGCAGGTTCGAGATAATCATCCCTTTCTCTGGCTCTTGATGCGCTGTGGGATTCGCCTGGGTCCCATTGTTATAATGTCACTAAAACTTGCCGTAAACTTTGCTCACATCAGAAAATTTCGCACCCTTCTTGAAATTGATTTCAGAAGTCGAATAATAAACACGTGAAAGATGTGATGCAATTAGTGCCCGATTTATTACCCCGGAATATCTCGGGGATAAACTCTGTGGTCAGACTTGTCGTTCGCAATAGATTTCTAAAGATATCTGAAAACAGGCTTTAGTAGCTGTTCGTTGTCAGTCATTACTTATTTACAGTTCGTGCTTGAATGCTAGCTGCTAGAGTACTTGCTCCCACTACTTCGTGATTTAACACTCATTACCCTTGAAACGTTAAAACCTGTGTCAGTACTACAAGCCTAGTAGAATATTTCGAACGGGCTACAGGAATAGAAAAAATTTAAACAAGAGTTGCTTGCACACTACTACTTTTCCATGAACAGGTGATTGCGAATAAGGTACTCGTATGCTAACCAAAAAGTATTTAGCTTAAGGGCATTTCTCTCGGCCCCTGCGTTACCGTTCTTTTGCTTTCCAGTGCACCTTGAGTGGCTAACGAATTTAAGTTACTAAATGCTGTCCTTTCTTCTGAAAGCTAAACACTTACCGTTTTTGACAGGAACCCTTCCAATAGAAACGTAGCCCGCAGACAGTTGCCATTCCGCTACGAAGACAGCCGCAATAGCAACAAGAACCGTTGCCTGGAAATGCATTTCGAGCTGCTACTACTGCTGCTTGTTCGACGTCCTGGAACCTACTGAATGAGCCTGAGCTCGACCAGTTCTCCCCTTTCGGTTTAGCAGGTATAAGCGGCTGCTGCTGACAGCGCAGGGTGTCTCTGGTCTACATCAGCCGACCGGCCGATGTTATCTATTCTCGACACCTCACCTTGACCTCCAAGACCCCGACGTAGCACGACGTTGTACGTAACCACCGCTACATGAGCTGTAGCGTTCAAGGTCTTGCCGCCGCCGCCGGTATTGAGTGAGCTGTGAAAACCACGCCGTCGACGCAGGCGAGGAGGAAAAGCGGCTGTTGAAATATCTTCTTTTTACATACTAAGCACAGTATACGAGACACGTACAGACAGCCCGCGTGTCCTGGTGCTGTGATAAACGGGTGGAGAGTCTTAGCACGTACTACCATCCGGTACAACTTGAAGAAATCTATTCCGCCAGAAAAAAAAGAAAAATTAAAAAGCTTTGGTTCGCGTCTTCCATGTTACGTAGTATCTTCGCTTCGTTAATGCGAAGTATGATGAAATTTAGCGCGAAAAGAACAAGGACCAAAGGAAGAAGCAAGACACGACACGAGAGCCTTTTTCGCAACTAAAGCTTTATCGGAAAGAACACAATATATAACCTCCTCGGAGAAGATAACCAAAAAGGATAACACCATGAAAAGCGCAGGGCGAAAATAGAAATGCTGAGAGAAAAGAGATACAAGAAGCAGGAACCCGACTGTCACGTTCAAGGAAGACCAAAAAAAATGAGTTCCACGTGTAGTCTAAGGTATGCTAGCGCCTTTGCAGTTAAAGAAATCCATGGTGTGCTAATATATGAACTTCCCTGTCTTTAGGTATGCTAGTTCATTTGCAGTTAAAGAAATCGTTGGTGTGCTAATACACGAAGTTCTCTGTTCTTTTATAAATACAGGGAAGTTCATGTATTAGCACAGCATCGATTTTTTTTAACTGCAAAGAAACTAGCATACCTAGACTACGCGTGCAACTGATTTCATTTGGTCTTCCTTGAATGTGACAATGGGGTTCCTGCTTTTTGTATCATATCTCTTGTTTCTCAGCACTGCCATCTTCTGAATTTTTTGCCCTGCGCTCTTCATGGTGTTATCCTTTTGGTTGTCTTTTTACGAAGTGGGTACAGATTGTGCTCATTCCAATAAAGTTTTAGTTGCGAAAAAAAAAGCGCTCGTGTCGTGTCTTGCTTCTTCCTTTGGTCCTCGTTGTTTTCGCGTTACCTTTCATTATGAATCAAATTCAACTCGCCCAACTTTCCACCTTACACAACTCCCTAGTATGTCTTTTTCGTCGTTTGATAAAGACAAACGACGCAGACGATATAAACCGGAATGAAATATAGCATGGAAGAAGGAAAGAGCTAGGCACAAACGCAGTAAGAAGATTTGTTTGCTTGGGTAAGCCCAATCTGTGGTGTAATGTCGCTGTCATTCGCGAGAAAAAAAAAAGCTGTCAAGGATGCTTAGCTCTGTAAACTTAATCCGTGCCAGTCTGTGCCTTGTCTTAGCGTCGACGCGTGGGTTTGCAGTGTCGTTCACAATTTCCTGTTCGAATGTAATCGCGTGTCTGGCGAAGCAATTTTTTTTTTCCGCTTACGGCGCCACCATACCACGGCGCATGTTTACCTCTACATGTTCTCCCGTGAGAGCCCCCGGGTGGAAAGGAACAAAGCCAACGCATTTTCCAGGGTGACGCGGGGCAGGACTGAACAGTTTTTAGGAATCGCTGGGTGTTATTAGGAGCTGAACGCAACAGACTATGGGAGCAGGGTTTGTGAGGAAGGAGTTCTTTTTTGTTCTCAGTAAGTGAAAAGAACCGCTGCTCAACAAAAACACAAGTGCGACGCAAGACGAAGAGAAGGCCTTCTACAGCGAGCAAGATTGTCTTCCTTCTATAAGAGAGAGGCGCTTCCCAATTTTAATTGAATTTATTTTTTGTACTTCGTAAAGAAGGAAATGGAAGAAAAAGTGCTTTGAGGCAGCTTGGAAAGCCCCACTCTCTTCAGAAAAATAAAGCGCAGCTTCAAACACGTGGAAGTTGCATAGCTTTTCTTTGCGGCCGCATGGCTGCGCTTGCGTGGGTGCTACTAAGTAATTACCTCCTTAATTACTAGTGTTCTCCACCTCGGAGGACTGTCCTAAACATTGGGCCAATGTATTACGAGTTACATACTGATTCAGAAAGTAACTCTTAACAAAGAAAAATTAAAAATTCTTATTTTGTTCTCGAATTTAAAAAAATTAATGGTTGATTTGCGTAGTTGAGACAAATGCGAATTAGGTGCTCTAGAAGTTAGGTGTTCATATCGGTTCCGGTGTTCAGAACCAGTGTTCACGGATGGCAGTTGTTCGGATAGCGATAATGGCTTGATGTTCATATATGAGGAATTGGTCCTTCTCTACATTCATAGACCCCCGGGAGTCCTCATACCACTCCTGGCGCAGTGGTGTAGCGGCTAAGCGATGCGCTACTGCCCTGCCCTGGCAGGTGATGCCATCGGTGGGACTTGGGTTGCTTGCGTTGGGTTGCTATCCAGGTTGGTTTTCGCGAGCAGCCTCCCTAAATTAATTGAACGGCATATAACGGGGCAGGTTGCCCAACACACGGTGGGCAGGTCAGCCTCCTACCTCAACCCATGGTTTCTACCATCGTCTGAAGCTGCGTCATGCCGGCGTCTGCGTAACTCAGTCAGAACCGGTCTCTGATGAGGATTTAACATCGGGTCCCTAATTTATTGACTTCTATCGTGAGTCCGAGGATGTCTGAGTGGAATGTCTGAAGTCATTGGATCTAATACACCGCAGATATGTTCATTATACACCCACATGACGCTTGAGCATACGGCGGTGCTAATGCAAGGCACTGCTGAGGCTGTAGTTAGGTGCATATGCATTTTCAGATAGAGACGACACTGGCTAGAACATAAAAAAATATTTAAAACAAAAATTACACGGCAAAAGAACAAGACAAAAATTTCGGTATTACTGTTCGTTTTCTCCAAAGATGCAAAGTTAATGACACGTTTATAAACGGTAAATGAGCCAATCAATGTCCGGGTTCGAACCCGACCGCGGTAGCTGCGTTTTTATGGAGGGAAAACGCTAAGGCGCCCGTGTGCTGTGCGATGTCAGTGCACGTTAAAGATCCCCAGGTGGTCGAAATTATTCCGGAGCCCTCCACTACGGCACCTAATTCTTCCTTTCTTCTTTCACTCCCTCTCTTATCCCTTCCCTTACGGCGCGGTTCAGTTGTCCAACGATATATGCGACAGATACTGCGCCATTTCCTTTCCCCCCCCCAAAAAAAAAACAATTATTATTGTTAATATTATTATTATTATCAATGACTCACTTGTTCGTATTTTATATTGATAATGAATGGTATGCATACGTGCTGTTATGCGCGCATCTTACGAACCTAGTTTTTAGTGTGCTAGCACTTATAGTAGCCATTCCCCGCATTTAGCCGTGGTGTGTTTGTCTGTCCGAAACCGGTTTTCCCTTACAAAAAGACCCGCCGCGGTGGCTCAGTGGTTAGAGCGCTCGACTACTGAGCCGGAGTTCCCGGGCTCGAACCCGACCGCGGCGGCTGCGTTTTTATGGAGGAAAAACGCTAAGGCGCCCGTGTGCTGTGCGATGTCAGTGCACGTTAAAGATCCCCAGGTGGCCGAAATTATTCCGGAGCCCTCCACTACGGCACCTATTTCTTCCTTTCTTCTTTCACTCCATCCGTTATCCCTTCCCATACGGCGCGGTTCAGGTGTCCAACGATATATGAGACAGATACTGCGCCATTTCCTTTCCCCAAAAAGCCAATTATTATTATTATTATTACAAAAAGTTTATAAACAGTCTATAGACTGTCCATAGACTTCTGTCTGCAAAGTCGGGAGACTGTCTATAGACAAACCCTAGAGGACAGTCTATAGGCAATAAAAGTTCTATAGACAGTCTAGAAACAATCATACATTTATGGCCATACATTTTTAGTAGATTTTTGTCTATAGACAGTCTAAGGAGGATGTATAGACAAAAATAAATATCCATAGGAAGGCAATAGAGTCTATAAGAAGCCTATAGACTGTCTATAGTCCTGAGTCGCCTTGGGATGTTAAATCCCCATTAATCGAACCAAACCTTTTCCACGATGTTTCATACAAGCCATATAGCGAAAGCAGTCCCTATATGAGAACGAAATGATTATCGTGATCTTAAGCCTCGTAAGTAACTCGCAAATAAGCATAGCAGATAGTCCGTTTTTTTCAAGCCGCCGCGGTGGCTCAGTGGCTAAGGTGCTCTTCTGCTGATCCGAAAGGCGCCAAATCGATCCCAGCCGTGGCGGTCGTATTTCGATGTGGACAAACCCTTATAAAAATGGTTTATATGCAGTTTATGGACTTTTTTATACTCTGTTGCCTTCCCATAGATATTTCTTTTTGTCTATTCATTGTCTACAGACTGTCTATAGACAAAAATCTACTAAAAGTGTATGGCCATAAATCTATAGATTGTCTATGAGATTTGTATTGCCTATAGATTGTTATATAGAGTTCGTCTATACAGCCTATAGACAGAAGTCTATGGACAGTCAACAGACTGTCTAAAGAAGTTTTTGTAAGGGAAATACTAGAGGTCCATGTACTCCGCGATGTCAGTGCACGTTAAAGAACCCCAAGTGGTCAAAATTATCCGTACCCCTCCACTACGGCGTCCCTCATAGCCTGAGTCGCTTTGGGACGTTCAACCCCATAAAACCAAAACACACAAGCGTCCAGGAAAAGCAAGCCTCTCCATGCGCAGTTAAAAGATTGGAAGTTTCCGCCGCACTGTCCGGTACATACCGCGCCAGAATTCTTCACCGCCCTCCTGACCCGCGTGCCGAAGTCGTCTTTGTTCGCGTCCCGGGTCAAACAGCTCGACGCGGAAATCAGTGCAGGCCGTCCGAAGAGAGGAAAGGTGTGTTTGCGGCCGCGTATTCCGATCAGGAGGAGATAGCGAGCGCGCCTGGCTACCGCCCCTCGCCACCGAGATAGCGGCCCTATCGGCGGGGCTGTTGTTCAACCACCGAAGCAAAGCTAAGATCAGCTCCGCTGAAAAGAGAGACTCCCGCAAAGCAAAAACACAATTCGAGCATGGACGCCGCCACAGCAGTCGTCTGCGTCACCGCGTCGTTGGCTACCGTCTGGTGTCTGTCGGAGGCATATCTTCGTTACGTCTATTCAAAAAAGGTCGTCATCGGTAAGCCGTGTCTTCGTATCTCCCTTGCGTCTGCAGCTGCGCGCTATTTGATGCGTGGCGTATGAAGAAGAGAACTGAAGAATATCGAAAGAAATGAGCCGAGTATTACCGGCCGTTGAAAACTGGAATTCAGTAACGCCTTAGTGATAGTTGTAGTAGAACTTTCGGGCAGGCTAGTTGGTACATTTCAATTGAATAGCGTGCGCCAACAGGACGAACACAGGAAACTTGGAGAAGACGAAAGAAGCGCTTCTTTCCTCTGTCTCCAAGTTTCCTGTGTTCGTCCCGTTAGCGCACGCTATTCAATTAGTGATAGTTAAGTCGCTGATAGAACTGTCAGTGCCGAATGTTACACGCGAGTTTATGGGTTTGTTCAGTATCTGCGCACATATTATTCGAGCCGACAGCTGCACGCCTGGTGAGTATTGGAGGCATCTCCTGTGTCGTTCGCATCTCTCGCTACAGACCCTACAGTGCTTCAGACAATGAGCTTCGTTGGTGCCGACCATGAGCTTTGTTTACTAGTTGTGAAGATCTGACCCGCGCCTATTGTACAGGCACTGCTCGGAATGCCCAGATTTAAATGTCGTCGATCGAAATACTTTCCGCCTATAAGTTCTGAAGCAAAAACAATACGTATTTTTGCAGCAGCGACAAGCAGTAGCTGAAACTATTGCACAATATATGACAACTATGCTTTACTGTGCATGTGTACAGACAGCCACTCGCAAACTGCACACCCAGCTTTCTCACCGTCAAGCGGGTAGCGAGAGTGGCTCAGCATGAATAGTAGTCGCGGCAGCAAATACGCCGACTCATTCTCCTAACGTACTATTGCGAGCGCCGCGTTTTTCTTTATATAGCTGCCCTTTAACAAAAGCAGAAAATATGCCGAGTCGTATGGCTCGAGACTGTACACAGTCGATTTCTTCACACGGGTTAATAGGCCGAGGCGTTTTGATTGCCATTGTGGTGGTCGTCAGCTTTGTGAAAGGAAACGAGAGAGCGCGTGGCAGATAGCCTGCAACCCTACTTGTCCCGATACGCGGCGGCCGCGTTCAGACACCAAGTGATAATGGAGGTGCGATTCTTAACTGCTAGAAGCAGGCAAGGCAGCGGAACCCTTTCCATCACGTCACGAAACGCGGCCGCAATTCGTATCGCCCCAAGTAGGGTTCGAAGCAACCTGCCACGCGCTCTCGCGTTCCCTTTCATAAAGCTGACGACAGTATACTCAGAGAATTACAAGCGTATCATTAATACGCTTGTCCAATACTATGCTCGCATGTCAAAACTTCGATTCACCTAAGGATTACAGGTGTGAAAATAAGCGCATAGCATCACTCGTGCAGGCAAATCTTGTTTGTTCGTTCATATTATTTGTACAGAACTGGGTGTACAATACGGGACCGTATGTCACACATGGGTATAAAGCACTGCAAAGGTCGATGAGGCAAAAGGCGTTGAATGCACGCCTGACGAGGTCTCGTCTCGGGAATAATGCATCAGGACAGACAAGAGGCCGGTCGCGCCAAGAACAAGAAAGAATAATGAGGAAGCAATAACTGTACAGTTACAAAACAATTAGAAAGATGCAGTACAAGACAACATTATAAAAACATCAATCACTGAGCGGGTAGAAACCAATACAAAGGCACAATACAAGATACAATACAGTACCAAATAAAAAATAAATCAAAACAGCATACATCTCGACAGGGTAGTTGTTATGTTTTATCTAATAAAGAAATTTTAACTTGTCTTTTAAAACTATTTACTGAGTTGGAATTACAAACTATTTGAACTATTTCCTGAAACATGTTTAAAAGTGCAGGGATTTGAAAGTTAACTCGTAGCCACAGTCCGCGCGTTCATATGTTGCGAAAGAGCCTGGTAATGTAAGAATCTTGTTTTCATAGAAAAAATCTTGAGTATGGTCACGTGCTAAAAATTTTATCAACAAATAGAATCGCTTTCCGCTGCATGATATGAAGCCGTTAAAGATTGCCCTTTGTAAATCTAGCACATGAATATTCATATAATTTTAGCTGGCAGAAGAAAAAAAAGCGAGAAGAAAGAAAATTTTGTCCCTTTCCAACGCATGTTGCCTCAACGCCATGGCGGTCCTTCGACAAATGTGTTCTCGTATCCCACGTGCGCTCGATCGGAATAAGATTCGGCAAGTTAACGGTGGGCAGGTTAACGCTGGACACGTTAACGCTAGGTACGTTAACGCTAGGTACGTTAACGCTGGACACGTTAAATATGCAATAATATTCATCTCACGCGCAGAGTAATGAATTCACTATTTCCCCTGTTCCTTTAGGTTTTGCAGGAAAAGAAGTCTGTTCCATTAGAAATATATCACATACGTTGATATATCTATATACATGAGCGAACATTGTTTCCGAATCGACCATGAATAGTAAAAACTCTTTGCGAATCGAATGTTTTCAAATTTAATACAGCTATAGGTTAAATAAGAGTTTGTTTTTCGCAAACACAGCCAGGACAAACATTTACTTCGCGTGATGTATTTAAGACATTTGTTTTTACATCTCCGTGAAGTCGCCTAATAAACTGATAATCTAGCCTGATTACGTAGCATGCTATAGCGTGCTGCAAATCGCCATGGAAGGTATTTAATCTGTGCAACATGCTTTGCAAGCAGAGAGAGGACGCGTCTTATCGTCACAATTCCGCCAGACAGTGATAAAAGGCTTTCCCCGGGCACATTGTGACTGCAGGTTGTTACCACATATCTGTGCTTGTTGGAAGAGCAGAGTGACGTCACAGGCTGCTATCAGAGGCGTGCGGCGTGATGCACTGCAGGCCAAACACAATGAAAACGTCTCGATAAACGGAGAGGGGCATTTCGAGGGTGACACTTTCGTTCTACCTGTATTCGTTCGTGACACCCGATGACACAAAGCAAGAGGCTAAAGGTCACCACGTTTCTGACCAGCTGTTCCCTGCTAATACGTGGCGTCGCCGTTTCGTTGCACTAAGGAACCAGAGCGTTCAATAAACGCTTTCGTACTTCTATATGGAACCCAGCATAGCCCTAATTTCGGAAGCGCCTTTTTCTTTTTTTTTCTAGCCCACTAACGATGGTCTGCTGAAGCGAACGCTTACTTGCACAGTTAGCTGAAATTCGGCAAACGAATTTTTATGTTACTTTAAACCAGTTTGCTGGAGTGATGGTCAAAGTCTACCACGATCGAACGTAACGTTGAATACACAGCACCGTCTTCACGTATCTTTTCTTCGCTTAATTAATGGAAAGGTAAAAAAAATTATACGAATACAAATTATGCAGGCAGTACTGTTTAAGTGTCCAACGAGAGAGACCAGTTTTTACGGAAATGGCAGAATTAAAACCTAATTATCCCATCTACAGCACCAGAACTCCAGAACGATGGAAAGTTCGAAAATTGCCGCACTGCCTATGGACAACAAACACTCCGGTATAATCTTCCGCGATTATTGAATGCTGTAGAAAGAGAACGTACTGATGTATTCATAATGTCTCTTCCAAATATGTACAAACGTTTTGCTGCTCATACTCTTTTTTTGTGAATGAACGCAAAGGTCTATCATTAAGTTCAATTACATTACATTGTTTTATTTTTGAAAAAAAAAGTTTTCCAGGCGTCCAAAAACAGTGCCGTATTGACATTTTTATTTATGCTTATTTTACTGTCTGAAAATAAAGCTAGCGTGCGTGCGTGCGTGTGTGCGTGCGTGCGTGTGTGTGTGTGTGTGTGTGTGTGTGTGTGTGTGTGTGTGTGTGTGTGTGTGTGTGTGTGTGTGTGTGTGTGTGTGTGTGTGTGTGTGTGTGTGTGTGTGTGTGTGTGTGTGTGTGTGTGTGTGTGTGTGTGTGTGTGTGTGTGTGTGTGTGTGTGTGTGTGTGTGTGTGTGTGTGTGTGTGTGTGTGTGTGTGTGTGTGTGCGTGTGTGTGAGAGAGAGAGAGAGCTTGAGTTTAAGAAAGCCCTCCAGAAGATCATGCTAATGAAGTTTCTTCAACAACCTCCACAGTGGCTGGCTCACTCAGTATGGCATTCCGCTGCCAAGTACGACGTCGCGAGATCGAATCCCATCCGTAGCGACCGAATTTCGACGGAGGTAAAATGCAAGTTCATTCCCTCGTGTTGCGCGATTTTCAGTCAATATCATAAAACCGCAGGTGGTATAAATTCATCCAGAGCCCTCCATTGGGGCACCCTCCTTCTCTCTTCCTTCTTTCAGTCCCTCTTTCATGATGAGATACCTGTTGAGCTTGTCTAGTTTTTAGTTGCGCACTAGGATAATCACAGCGCCGATTGGGCAGGGCTAGTTTCCAGATGCGTCATCTAGTGCTACTACATATGAGCTGGTAGAGATGCTGCCAATCAGCGAACACTTTTCCCCCGTGTTGAGTAGCAAAAATTGTAAGGTTTACTGTCTCTATACTCAAGCGCACTAGTTTCCCATTCCTTAGGACCTAATAACTTTTGCTGTGCAATGTGTCAAAAATGATTGAACGCCGAGGTGTGGTCCGTATATATAGTGTATGTGACTGCACTCCTGCATGGATGCATAAGACCGGCATAGCATCGTCTCCGCTCTGCTCTTTATGTGGTGTGTGCGGGGATATCAAACATTATATTATGTACTGCCTAGAGTACAACGCGGAAAGGCATGTGATGTTCGCTTCCTCCAGGAAGACAGGAACCCGTCACAGCACAGTGCAGGACATTGTCTACCCGAGTGGAAACCAGACATGCAGAAGGGAGGCTGCACGCCTTCTTTTAACATTTCTGGAGAACACGGATCTTGTTTTTAAATGGTGACAGCAGGAACGGCTATGGCCTACTGTGATTGAATGTGTGCGTACATGGTGTCTTCCGGAGTGAACTAGTTTATACTGTGAGTGAATGTGTGTATGGAGTGTGGCACTACAATGGCCTATGTTCTACTGTTACTGAATATGTGCATAGATGGTGACTTCTGGAGTGGACTGTGATGTGAACTGTGTGGATTGATTGTTTGCATAGATGGTGACTGCGGGAGAGAATGTGTGCTATTATAAGAGACTGTGCGCTTAGCGGGGTAGATGCGGCATTGTTAATATCGAAGGGACGCTGCGGTGGAGCAATTGCCGGCAGACAAAGCAAGGCTAACCTTACCTGTAGCATTCAACACCTCAACCTCAACCTGTACCTTGTAGCCGACGAACCCATCGCGTGGCTTGCATACAGCATGTAACACCTTTGTATAAATTTATCATTGAGGACTCCGTATGCTGCACTTATCTTTGCAGGAACGGTGCCCCGCGACTCTCCTCGCTCTGGTCACAACCTCTTCTACGGATCCTCCCTGGACGCCTGCCAGGAGATGACCCCTTCGTACGTCCGGGTCGAAGACTGCGATCACCCGCTTTCGGTCCCTCTCGAAGCAGTTATGATCATAGAAGACTCGAAGCCGCCACCGTACGACCAGTGCCTCATGCAGGAGTCAGAGCCCCCACCCTACGTTGAGTGCCTGCCAAAAGAGTGAACGGCGACACTGCTCAGAGGGTCGACCATTGATTACGTCTAACCCGAGGGACACTTAGTATAACCTTGAGTTGACGCGGACGCCAGTCCAAGCTTGATCAACGAGCCTTCTCGGATGTAAGCCGCAGTGACAACGAAGCTGTGACGTCATTACAGGTCGCCACTCATTCCACGTGCACAGAATGGCAGTGGTGGTATGCGGGGCATGCGGGGCGACCCGCCGCGGTGGCTCAGTGGTTAGGGCGCTCGACTACTGATCCGCAGTGCCCGGGCTCGAACCCGACCGCGGCGGCTGCGTTGTTATGGAGGAAAAATGCCAAGGCGCCCAAAACCAATTATTAATATATTATGCGGGGCCGCCATGTTCAAAACGAAACACCTTACCGGCTTCAAGCAGTTTTTCTATCGCCGCCAAGAATCGTACAGTAGCACTGAATTCTTTGATCATATAGGGCGAGCTGCTTCGTGTACACATCTTTTCACCTATGCCTCCAAGGTGAAATCTTCAGCTTGCCATAATCTACTAAGCCCACAGCCATGACGCCGTGCTGCTGAAATAAAATTTGAAACCGAATTACGGCGTGTCGCAGTTTATTGCAGGCACTGAGTGAAGGTCTCTAAACCGTTCACAACTCCGTGCTTTGCGTCCTAACATTCACGCGCTTTAGCGGAGCGCATGGAATCGGAACGTTGCTAGGCCTAATTAGCTGGCGTTGGAAACCGGCAGCCAATTTTCTTTCACCTGTGTTGTACGCGCACGCACGCACGCACGCACGCACACACGCACGCACGCACGCACGCACACACACACACACACGCACACACACACACACACACACACACACACACACACACACACACACACACACACACACACACACACACACACACACACACACACACACACACACACACACACACACACACACACACAAAGCGACAAGCACGTTCTAATCGAAGACATTGCAATTGCTGACATGAGAGGTGAGATTCAACGAGGAAAATTTCTAACCGCGCAACATACATGTGCTCACTAGGCAAACACCCAAAAATCCAGCTCATGCGGATCTCGTACATGGCTACGATTCAAGACCCTTCTGAACTGGAGCATCGCGTTTGCTACTGCAAAGTGGACAGCTTCTTATACTGGTTCGATGTTTGCCTCTTCCTGTACCGTTACCTACAAGCAATTTTGTTTGTCTACACATACTTGAAAAAAAAAGCGAACTCGTTGAAATCAAAACGGTGGAAGCAAAGCCAGAACGAGAACTACTAACCGCCAAAGTCTTCGAGCCGCCAAACCCACGGCTATCGCGTTTTCAGAATTATAAAAGCCGATGTAGCTGTTACTAACAGTAACCTACAAATCTAATTGTAACCAGAAGCCTCCATCTAATAGTTTAAAATGTATCAGAAACAAGTTAACCAGCTTAATACTCAACCTTCATCACCGATTTTCTGCTGTCCGCCAACTAGAATTACTAGTGAAAATCTTTAATCAGACGTAAAGTAGCACGCGACCATTGAAATTTAGGAGCATAAGAAAATTTGAAACGGGGTAACGTATATCATTTAGAGCTCATGCGACAGGGAGGACGTTTCTAACTTGTTTCATGCGCTAGTACTATGACGGTCGCTTCTGTATTGCTAACCTGTAGTGTTAAATGCGAAAAAAAAAACTCTGCTTCTAGTTCTGTTATCCATCCATTGTGCAAGTCTCCAACGTCGATGTTAGAGATTTAAATTCTCTTCAAAGTGCGCGTCCATCGTTCTCCATTACGCATTCAAGCCAGCCTTTGTTAGACGCTAGGCAGCGGCTTCCTCATTGCTTCTTACATACAATCGAGCCTCGTTATAACGAAACGTTTTATGACAAAATGATGGGTATAACGAAGGAATGACAATTCCCATCGGGAGCTCGGACAAACCGGGCTATAATGAAGCTACGGCTATAACGAAAAGTAATTGTCGGGTGTAGTTCTTTTATAGGGTTAAGCAACGAAAGAGCGACCGACACGAGGTCGTCACCGTCGACAAAAAAGAGCAAGGTTATCCTGAAATTTTTACACAAGAAGCACTTTACGTAGGCTGTGCCGAGAAGCAGTGCTCCATAACGCCGTCAAATGACGACTATTATGACAGGTCTTAGGTAGAGTGAAGAAAAAATAATTTGTATAAACAGAAGCGCCCTTTCTAGATAATGGAAATCGCCAATTATGAGGAAGGCTAGTAGAGGCTATAGTTCGAGGATGCAACAGAAGAGGCGAACCTCTGGTAATCATGTCGGACTCGCAGACTGCCTGTCAGAATTTCCTGCGAGGCAGAATTGGCAAGGATGCTAATCCGCGTTCTAAGGCAAGGTGGCGCAAGAGAAGAAAAACATTCTGTCATGTGGGCACCGGGACACGCCGGCCTGGCTGGGAACCACGCTGCGGACGCCATTGATCGAGGACATTGCAACCGAGGGACTGCTGGTACGTTGGGACTCGAGTCAGTTACCCAGACGTACTGCGACATACTGGAGGAGGACCTTATGAGACTAAGGAGGATCTATCCCCCACCCCATAGCTAATCCACTAAACAGCAAACTGTAAGCTGGGGACACCTCCAACCAACAAAGATTCATGCTTGTTTATTGTAAATAAGAGACACCCCACTACCTAAAGGACCGCATGCCCATGGGGCGGAGAGACAGCCATACCATACTACACCACATGGGGATGCCAACACAACCCTGTAGTGCCAGTCATACACAATGTCATGCCGGAGCAGTGGGAGGTAACGCTGTCCAGCTGGGAACCCGGAAATCAGATTTCCCTGGTCGAATGGGCCCCAGCTGCTGCAGCTGCCGCAGAAGTCCTGGAGTAGGGTTTCCACCCATGAGGACTCCCAAGGCGCTATGAGCAATGTGTAAACGTTTTGTATCTCTCTCTCGAGGAACTGTTATAGTTTCTCAGCATATACTAGGCCACGCGAGCACTTCTAACACAACGTGGCACCGACCTGCCTTGGCCTTGCATGCTGGGAAGAGGCCTTGCTTCGAAGGTTACCCATCCGTGTCGTCCTCACCCCAGCGGTAGCCTGGTCGTGGCCGGTACAGTACAATGCCCCTTTCGGTGACTCCTGCCCCTTACTGGACTTTCTTCGAGAGTCCAGTGTGTACCTGTATTTATAAATAATACTTTTTGCCAGCAGGCACAGTGTCGCAATAAAAAAAAGGATAGCCTTGAGCGGAGTGCAGCCGCGAGATGGCGCTGCTGTCGACAAACTGTGACAGGAACCATCTCATCGTCATCATCAAACTCGGGGCGCGGTTCCCCGGTGTCCTGACGACTGCGTCTCGCGCGCATGAGCCCTGGCCGCTCGTGCAGAAGAAGAAGATCCGATCAGGAGAACGGTCTAGAAAGCCAAGCCGCGATTCAAGAGGAGAGATCTGCTTTCTTCACAGAGCAGGTAAGAGTGTTCTTGTGCCGCGTTAATTCATGGGCGGCGTAGAGATTGCGCAGCCCTTTACGCCCATGTACAAGGTTATGCGGCATGGTTGGCATCACTCATCGTGCCTCTGCGTCGGCGAAGCATCTTTAATAGATGTCTGATCCTCGTGTGTTCCCTGTCCGCGTTTCTCTGGCGGTTAGTATCAATTCCAGCGTCAGGCTAATGTAATCTGCGTTTTATAAAGCTGCCTTAACGCGTGTCTGTAGGCGCCAGGGGATTCTTACATAAGCCCATCACAGTGCACCTGTACACACGCGACGAATTCACCTTTCCTTGCCTTTTGATGCGCTACAACTCGGAACTATGAAGTAGGAAGCCCAAGTTTCGACGTTATTGCTATTTATTGACGTACACGGTGAACCACACTTAGGAATGAGCACGCTAGTGTGTGACCGCGCGCAGTCTGTCCTGCGCATCAGAGTGAAACGGCAGATGACGCAGATCACCATGCATCTTCAAGTTCTGTAAGTACGCAACGTCGCTTCACTGCGTGGCCGTGCTGGACGCACGAGTGCTTTGAAGAGCATGGTCACATATTCTCATTCTCGCATTAAGTGCGCATCACCGTGCGCGTGTGGGTTGTAGGGGATCAATACCTTGTGCTAATTTCGTACTTTGATTTCGTATCTTGCTCCTATTGATAGCCTCATTTTATTACTCTTTTAGACAGAATGTTCATTAACTATTCCACCTCGATCCTTTACTGGGTCGTACATTGTTGGGGGTACGTTTTATTACATTGGGTTCAGCACCGTCGGCATACATTTTCTGTACCTCTATCAGGAACTTTGTAACGGTGGCCTTATGGCGTTTAGGCATCAACTTCGCATGCTGGACGTCCAAGGTTCGAACCCCGGTGTCACCGAATACCCACCAATTTTTAAATAGGTACAAGCTTTCCCCTATCCTTTCTTCATTGCAATATCATTTTTAATGGGTATTCGACCCTCCCTGGTGCAGACCGAATAACACACCAGCCGTGTCACTCTTTGGCAAAGCTGTCGTTGGACACTTGAGATCAATGCCTCATAAACACAAGCATACCCTGTCCGCCATGACGCCACAAACGCTGTCTTCCTTGCATAGGTGAAGGTGGGGATTTCCTCTTCGAGGAGCGCACTGTCCTCCTCAACGGTCGAGAGATACCAGGACGAAGAGTCCTCCGCTGCCTCCAGCCAATGGCGAGGCGGCCCTCTCCAGGCGGGAGGGGAGAGAGAGGACCTCCATCGATGCTGTCCGCTGCCTCCCTGCTGCTGCTGTTCTGGCTGCTGAGTCCGGCACTCGTTGCATCGGCGCGGCGCCGACTGCAGCTTGATACCTTCCCGTCCGACGTCGTCTACGAACCAGACCCCACCTGTGAGTGTCATGCAGGGGGCGTTTTATGGCGACGGTCAGGTTCGGTGTTGGGTTCTGTAAGCGTGCAGAGCGTGGATGTGTTCCGCGAGGTAGGATGTGAGGCATTGGGCACAGAGCCGAAAAATAACACGTCACACTCATAATGCTGCCAGGTTTGCAATGCATGCGAATACAGAAGGAATATTCAGAACTATAAACGGGAACTATACGGAGCGGACTGACAAAACAGCCTGTACTTACACCTATTTATTCAATTGGCACTCAAATGAAAACATATATATTGACTAAGGCAGACCCGCCGCGGTGGCTTAGTGGTTAGGGCGCTCGACTACTGATCCGGAGTTCCCGGGTCCGAACCCGACCGCGGCGGCCGCGTTTCGATGGAGGCGAAACGCTAAGGCGCCCGTGTGCTGTGCGATGTCAGTGCACGTTAAAGATCCCCAGGTGGTCGAAATTATTCCGGAGCCCTCCACTACCGCATCTCTTCCTTCCTTTTTTTCTTTCATTCCCTCCTTTATCCCTTCCCTTACGGCGCGGTTCAGGTGTCCAACGATATATGAGACAGATACTGCGCCATTTCCTTTCCCCCCAAAAAAACAATGATTATTATTATTATTATTATTAATATTATTATTATTATTATTATTATTTATATTTTTGACTAAGGCACCCTACTGTTGCTGAAACACGGTCCTTCCTGTGCTTCTGAAGATGGCTGGAAGCAGAAAAAGTTATTGGCTAAACTAGTCCACGTCTCAGAACTCAAGCGGCTGCGGCTGCTGCTTAGAACTGAAGCGTCCTGCATGCTCTCTGCTGCACGGCCTTTCCAGCACGAACCAGGCCGGAGACGGCAGTCCAAGGTCCGCGCGCACCGCTTTGTCGCATGCTCCGCTCTTGCCGAGTACCCCGACGGTATACCGGTGCGACGCTCTTATCTGGTCTCGTGTCTTTCTGGTTTGTTTTCAGCTCCTTTCCCCGCAGCTTCAGATCTAATTCCCTTCTTTACTGGGTTAACAGTATTGTCCTCCTTAGGCGAAAAAGCCGTCGTCTGTGTGCGTGGTCTGTAGCCTGTGTGCATGCGTGCTTGCTTCTGTTTTGAAGCTTGCACCTCCCATGGCTCCAAGCAGGTCGTTACAATTTCCGGGTACCATCCTAAGTCCGAAGGGCATTCTCTTAGTATACCCTATGGAGGTTGCACATCCGGGCACCTAGCGGTGAAATACAGGCTTCGCCCACCGGTTAATTTGGCACCTGAGGTTACAAATTGCACTGACCTCGGTTAGTATGGACTCTGTGTAACAATTCACACCGTATAAGAAAAAGAAGAGAATATCGCAGGAATTGCACTAGTTTGTAACGCGAATAATCCGGCGTTAGAGGGCTTCCGGTTGCAAAGAAGTGCAGGCAATATTAGAACTGATGTTGCAGTTTAATTTGACGGGGTGGTAACGGCCATGTAATCAGTGAAATGTGTTGTAATGTGTTATAAATCTTTAATTAGATCTCGTTTGTGAAAGAAGAGGCTGATGCACATTTTTCTGGATGGTTTAGCTGCTTCAGTGTCTGTTGCGAATTGCAGCATTCACTGATGTGAACGCGATTAGTTAAATCTTCAAGGACCAGAACCTATAGGGTAGCAAGTCCTTGTCAACGTAAGAAACAACTTCCAGTGCCTCCGCCTATGCCTCCGCTGTCGGTTTGCGGACGCCGACGTCAAGGGCGCGATTAAAACTGTGGTGGAAAGAACGAAGAACAGCTGTCTCTGTGAAACCAAGCATAATCTTAGCCCATTCTTTCGTTTTTCTTCTGTTCTTCCGGTTTCCGTCGCTTCTTTTTCTTTTTGAGCAGTGCACCCAGCGTTCCTATAGCTGTTTTCGCTGCTTGAGGCTCCTTACCTCTTGTCCGCAGTTCTTCTCCCTTAGTAACGCGCTCGGCTACCCTGGCCGCCTTCTCACCTTAGTGTGCAGCTATCACAAAGCTGCCTTTCTTGTCCACAGTTCTCCCTTAGTAACGCGCTCGGCTACCCTGGCCGCCTTCTCACCTTAGTGAGCAGGTATCACAAAGCTGCCTTTGGTACACAGGCGAGCCTTCTTATCTTTTAACTGAACTGTCTCCACTGTGCGCGCAGAGTTCTATAATTTGGGCCGTCGAGCATTTAAAAAGAGCTGAACGCGCGTTGTAAAGATGTGAACGACGATGATTTAGTCGATCAGAGGAGCTGCGCACCAATCGCAAGAAACGACGGGAGACCGCTGCGGATATGGCCGAGTGACGTGAGGCATCGGAAAAAATTGCTCTTTCTGAACCGGCTATCTTTCAAATCCTGCACAGGCACTGGGATAGAGCAACGCGTAGAACACTGATATCGCGTAGAAAAGTGTTCCGTATCGCCCTGTTCCACAGGCTGCATCATCATACCGCTATATCTGATCACCTCATCCCGCAGCCAATTTATGTATTCCGCCGCATTGATCCTAATCACAAAGTCGGAACTGTGTTATTCAACACGCAATGCTTCTCACAGTCATTCCTGCCGCAAACCTCACGTGACTGGAACCACGTTCCCGCAGAAGTTGCTGGCATTGTAAATTATGAGTAGCACCGCGTAGCCCTAGCTAACATTGCATATTGAGATGCTATTTAACATTATTTCAACCAACTGTATTTTCTACCCACCGCGGTGGCTCAGTGGTTAGGGCGCTCGACTACTGATCCGGAGGCACCGGGTTCGAACCCGACCGCGGCGGCTGCGTTTTTATGGAGGAAAAACGCTAAGGCGCCCGTGTGCTGTGCGATGTCAGTGCACGTTAAATCTCCCCAGGTGGTCGAAATTATTCCGGAGCCCTCCACTACGGCACCTCTTCTTCCTTTCTTCTTTCACTCCCTCCCTTATCCCTTCCCTTACGGCGCGGTTCAGGTGTCCAACTATATATGAGACAGATACTGCGCCATTTCCTTTCCCCAAAAACCAATTATTATTATTATTATTATTAACTGTATTTTCTTTGTTTCTTTTTTATATTTACCCCCCGCTTCCCTCTATATAATGCCACTGGCCCTGAGGGGTAATGTAAATAAATAAAACAAAAGCGTTATTTTGTTAGTGCCTAGAATTTAAGATGTCAGAAAATTTTCGGCCAAAGATTCGGCGTTGGGCTTGCCGTGATTTGGGGAATACATTTTCTTGAGATCGCTTAAATTGAGGGGCGGAAGCGCTTAATGCTTAAATTTTTCACTTGGAATCCGGCCCTCCTGATGTGCCCTTCCTGATCCGCGTCAGCTTTGCGCTCTTGTTGCTGTGTGTTGGACACCGCGCAGAAACGGCCTCGTGACCTTTACCGCGCCTTGCAGACTGCCTGTCGCCGATCAAGCTCAAATTCTCCAGTAACTTCCGCGCGTACCACTTCGAGTCGTCTGAAGACGTCTACGAGTCCCGGATGCCGCGCCTACTCTACGCGTACGGCCATCTCGTCGCGGCCATCTTTGTGTCAGCGAAGGTGCCCAGGCGTAAGGCGGATATTTTGAACCCTTCTTTGATTAGCAGGCAAAAAAAGCGAAATAAAAACTTTCTGGGCATGCACTCGGAACGCCATAGGTTGCTGCGGTAATGCGTCGCCACTTGCGCTTAATTACGATTGGTGACGGACTGCCAAGCCTTTACCTTGCTCATTATTTATTTAATTAATACATATTTTATTTAACAACACTGCAGACTCCTAATACAGTCCACGCAGGAGTGGGCGAACTGACATTAAACACATCACTAATAGCAGCAAAACCAAAAATTGGTCGGGGTTCAACGCGACTTGAACCAAGTTATACAAGCGAAAGCTCTGTTAAGCATGGCCTCCATTGTTTCAAATGAAATGTCAAATGTCAAGGTCAGGCACCCAATGGTCATAGTCATACGATCACTTAGACTTGGGCCGTACCACCAGGAAGTTAAGTTCCGTTTGACCTTGTGATGCATTGAAGGTCATTGTCGATGTGTGCCCAATGTCTTAATTAAATTAAATGTCGAGGGTGAAGATCGGGTACACAATGGCATAGTCATACAATCATGTGGTCATAGTAGCATAACTTGGGCCATATCACCACGCAGTTAAGTTCGGTTTGACCTTGTGAGGCATTGAAGGTCATTGGCTCATTCGCGTCGAAATCGGAAGTTGTACCCCGAGGATTAGAGCTCTCGTTCTAAAAGAAAAAAGAAAGCCGACATTCAAGCCTTTCGGCGACGCAATAAATTCGCCTACGTCACTGTCAACAACCAATCCGAGATAACCTATTCTATTGAAACAGTAGTCGCGAAGTATGAACATTTAAATGCATGCGTATAAGCACGGTACTCTTGGATCATTTACACGTGATTAAAACGAGTGCTTGCTCGGGATACAGGAGGGCGGTTATGAGTCTAACACTTGCATCTTATTATTGGGCAAATTTACAGAAACTGTTTCCTCATGCGGTAGATCTAATAGTAACCTATTTATGCTATCAAGGCTGTCTTCTACTGGCTACAACTGCTGCTTGTACAACTTCCTCTTTAAAGCCTACCCGGGGGGCAAAGATAATTCATGCTATTGCCGACGCGGTCATGTACACAGTGTTCACTTATAAAGGATGTGAAGCAGAGGAAGACTTGGAATGAGTGTTTTAAGATGGGGTGAGTGACAAAGCATTATGTGATGGCGAAAGAAAACAGAGTCTGTGTAAGCGAAGTGATATAGAAAGAAGACCCCAGACCGCTTAAGGGACCATTAACGCTATCGAGTCATACGCCTAAGGAGCTTACATGTCCCCAAACTTTAAAAAGAACTTACAGACTAGCTTTTTTTATATACGTAGCCTCACCAGAAGCTCCTCTGACAGTGAGATTTACGAAAAAAAAAGTATTTTCATAAAATTAGTTTTGTGTGCAGCTTAGCAACACTTTCGTTTTCTTTTCCTTTCTGCGTTCCAGTGTTTCTAACGGACAAGTTCATCGAAGATCCGCTAGGTTACTTCAAAAATAACTATCTTTCGGTGAGTTTTTCTCGAAAAAAAAAATGTTTTCAGGCCGATGCTGTGAAAGTTGGATATAGACGCTGCTGGAGAAATACATTGCGACGGAGTTCCCATCGAGGCTTCTGTATCGCACCGTTGGCTCGTTCGTTTAATCAATATTAAAGGTAATAATAAACACTGGAATAATAATAATAATAATAATAATAATAATAATAATAATAATAATAATAATAATAATAATAATAATAATAATGCCTTTATTTTCCATCCCAAGGATAGAATCCGATAATGTATCAAATATTATCATTTGGCCTGGACTACCACATAAAGCACAAACATGCTTGAAAAGAACACTATTATGTTAATTGCTAGTGCAAGCTGCGGAGCCCATACGCATGATCGCTCCTCTCAGTACAAGATTTTTTGCATTAATATCTGTTTGAATAATGGCCACTACACTATTTCAGGTTCTCTTCTATACCATGTGGATTTCTCGTGTCGCTAAATTTAAACCCGATATTTTCACTCCATGCGTTTATAAATGGATACCGCCGCGTACACAAACACGAAGCGAGCCAACACACGGGAAGGCGTCCATAAAATAGCTCCTATTTCTAATTACTCGTGTGTGTTTTTCTTTAAAAGACTTCATAACTGGCTGTCTTAATGCGCGTATACAAAATTTAGGCTTAAAGATATTCGTTCTGAACATAACTGAGAGGCGGCGCCTGAAATTAACATCTGCTCCTCACAGCTGATGGGTGACCTCCCGCTCCTGGCGATGCTAGCGCTTCTGTGCCTCCTGCTGGCCGTCTTTGTACCCTTGGTGGGACTCGCGACGTTGCTATGCCGACGCCGCTTCGCCGGTCGAACAGACGCTTCGCCGCAAGAGGGCGCCGCTCCCACTGCAGCCGCCGGTGGCGGCGCGGGCGGCGGAGCCTCAAGTTCCAGCTCCGACTCTGAGCAGCCAGTCAACGAGGAGGAGCGTCGCCGAAACAAGTACTCGGCCGGACTACTGGCGTGCTGCATCATAATGATGTCAGTGCCGTGCATCCGCTGCTGATGTTTTGGTTCGCTGTTTCTGACCTGTAACTTATCTCTACAAAACAAAAATAGAGATCACTGCGGCTACCCGCATTGGAGGAATGTGAAAGCGTTAATTTCTTAATTCAGCCTCAATTCATTATTTGTCATTTTATTTTGATTCACACATTAATTCTTTAATTACACTAAATTATTTATTCAGTACCCATTTCGGGCTTTCCAATTTTGGCGCCCGCGTTGACTCTGCCCACATTTCAGGTTTTTCAAATTTCGCGCCACGTTGGGTCTGCCCGCACTTCCGGTTTTCAAATTTCGCGCCACGTTAGCTTCGCCCACACTTCCGGGTTTTTAATTTCGCGCCACACGGTGTCCTAGTTCCGCCCACTTTTGTGACTTTTTTGCCTCTAATTATTTAAATATTCACTATATCGACATAATTTTTTGCGCAGCATCCTCAAATCATCCTCTCGATTACAACCACCCGTTTGGCGCTATTATTTCAGAGTTGCCCACAACTGCTGCCGACGCATTTTGATGACACGTTTTGGTGACACGACCCCGCCAACGTAGCCTAGCAATGCTTTCGCATTAATATACGAGCATATAATTGAAGCTCGCCTGTGTCCGTGGACAAACGTGTGCATTCGCAGAACTGAGGAGTCTAGGGCCGAGATCCCCGCATCCGATTCCCACAGTCCACAAAGCGCGTCTCTGAACAGCCGTGATAAATAACGTCTTAGAAGTGTTTCCTGTGTGAAGTTGTATTCACCGGAAGATATGTCAACATTAAAATTCACAAGTATAGTTAAAATGTTTAAAATCAAGTGCACTTCATTGAATTTTAAGCAAATGACGCATTGTTTATTTCTGTATACAAGAAATGCTATCCTAATGTGTACCATTGTATGCCATCCTATAAGACGGTTGCCAGAAACCAGAAATAAAGTTTCTCTTATCGCCTCCTGCGTTATCGCCAGTTTGTTGAGCAGCACATTCCCAAACCAAGGGGAGCCAAGGATTTTTACCATTCTTCCTTCTCCATTCCGGCCCGTCATTTTAACTTCCCTGAGCTCGAGCTGGACATTTAGACCCACTTTATAGCGCAAATAGATGGAGCTATTTCACAGGAATTCGAGAGTACCGCAGAGAAGTTAGTAACTTATTACGCCTCTGTAGTTTGCCTACATCATCGTTAAGCTTAAGGAAAAGAATGTTTAGGATTTGTGGAGGAAGAGATAATAGCTTAATGGCTTTTTTTTTTTATTTTTGCCCAGGCGACATGTTAACGCCGTCAGCTTAAAATAAATTGGGGTCCAAGCAATTTGCTGCACCTGTTAAGGGCGAGAATTGATGTCACAGGAACTGGAACGAAGTCCGGATCGAAACAAGTCTTAAAAAGTTTCAGAATCAAAAGAAAAAATATTTCGCTAGACTAGTCAATCTGAAAAGTTAGACCTTTCGCACTCTTTTAATAACTGGAAATTGAGTCTGAACCATTGGACTTGCAGTAAATTCAATATGTTTTCCTAAAACTACAACTGAACCTTCCAAAACTACTTCGTTATAGCTGTTTCTTCGTTATACTGGTGCGCGACGTTGGTGCCGAGTATACTGGGCACAATATAGCTCATGTTTATAGCCACGCAGTGGTTATCTCATGGCGAGTACCCATTTTCATTAACTTTCCCGCAGGGGCCTGCTAGCCAGAATATGTCACCGGGTGACAGTAATGTGTGAGCATGGCTTGCCTGGCTACTTCGTAATTAATAGCAATAAAGACTGAAAAAAATTGGCAGTGGCTTAACTTCGCAAAAACCTGGAATTCAGCGAAAAGCAAGCACGCTTGCTAAGCGTCTGAGGCTCGTCCATGGCAGCTCCGCTACACGCTCTATATATACCCACTAGACCACGTGGCTATGAAGAGGAATTGCGTGGTTTTACGACACCCCCATTGGATGTCATCAAGTGGCTTCACAGCACCCCATCGGATGTTCTTAAGGTCAAATGTCAACCCAAAGGTCACCCTAATGTCAACTAAAGGTCATGGGTCAAAGGTTTGACACCATAAATTTACCACATATGATCATACGCGACTAGCGTGGTTGTGCTGAAGGTCGTTCAAGGTCGTCCTCCGGCCTACGCGATCACTGCTTTACCCAGCGTAGTGAAGCTTTTCGCTTCAACAGCGTAACTTTTTAGACAAGTACTAGAGGTAGAGCAAACACTACAGCGCGGTGTTGTTTGCCTTCGTCTATTCCTCTCTAAAAAGTTACGCTGTTTTCAGTTTTTACTGACAGTAACGTCTTTGAATAATGGGTACGCCACAGCGAAGGCTACCCCTCATTGCACCAAATGCAACTGATCTGCTGATGGCCGCCTTCTGGTGCACTAAAATTATTCTGTTCTCTCGTTTTACACCGCTGGGCCTTGTGATACAAGTGGGGCATGGATAGAGCCAAGCATTTCATACACACTGTCAAACGGTTTCAATAATGGGTTCGCGCTGCGAAGACGAAAACTGAACTGCACACGGCACCTGGGAAACAGAGTGCGCTAACAGCGGACCATGTACATGAGAAGGTTAGACATCACGGAAACTAGAATGATCTCGGCAACTCGGTCTCGATTAAGCGCTGAGCTTGTGGCTGTGTGCGCCGCTCAGCTTGCCATCGTTCATGTGGCCGCCTAACCTTTTTCCTGCGCACAAAAGTGCCGGCGTCAAAGCGGATACCGAAGCCGAATCTCACGAATCATCCAGATAAAATTTTCACGCAGGCTTCGAGGCGGGATAAACTTTCCGGAAGCCTTGTGTGGTGCACCCCAGAGCAGCTTGTGCGCGGTGATTTGAATTTGCCGCACGAAATCGGTACTGAAGTATTGGGAACCGTTAAAAATCGGCGCACTCAACGAGAAATTACCAAGCTTCGTTATGTCCCTCCGAGGCAAAACTTCGTTAAAACGTAATATGAAACAAATGGCCTGCTATGCCAGTTTCCAAGGGGCATAGCCATTGCTTCGTTATATCCCTATTTCGCAGTAAATCGTTTTCGTTATAACGAGGTTTGACTGTACATGTGTACTCCGTAGACTGCTTTCGCGCTCGACAGGAAGTTGTGACGCGCCAGATGGCGAGCAACAAATGAAATATATTTTTTTTGAAGCCATATACCCGCTTTGCACATTTGAGTCCTCAAAAAGAATTCGTTGTAAGGAGTACTCGTATACACGTGTCCGCAGCTTGGATCGAAATAGGGGAGTAGCCTTCACCTTACCCTTTCTCTTTTTCTCTCTTCCGCTAAGCAGGCTGTGCGCCGGTTGCTCGCTGGTCGCCCACCTGCACATGTCTCACGGCGCCAGAAACATCGTGCCGCATTCACGCCGACTCATCAGCGACGCGCTCCTTTTCTTCGACAAGACCAAACACGTGAGCAAGAAGGTCTTCTCGAAACCGTCGCAAAACATTCAACAGACTGTTCACGGGCGATCTGTAGATAAAGATGATTTACAGTGCATATTAATAATAATAAATGGTTTTTGGGGAAAGGAAATGGCGCAGTATCTTCTCATATATCGTTGGACACCTGAACCGCGCCGTAAGGAAGGGGATACAGAGGAAGTGAAAGAAGAAAGAAAGAGGTGCCGTAGTGGAGGGCTCCGGAAAAATTTCGACCACCTGGGGATCTTTAACGTGCACTGACAACGCACAGCACACTGGAGCCTTAGCGTTTTTCCTCCATAAAAACGCAGCCGCCGCGGTCGGGTTCCGACCCGGAAACTCCAGATCAGTAGCCGAGCGCCCTAACCACTGAGCCACCGCAGCGGGTTTTACAGTGCATCCTTTATGGTTTTTAGGAGGTTTAACGTCCCAAAGCGACTCGGGCTATGAGGGACGCCGTAGTGAAGGGCTCCGGAAATTTCGACCACTTGGGGTTCTTTCACGTGCACTGACATCGCACAGTACACGGGCCTCTAGAATTTCGCCCCCATCGAAATTCGACCGGCGGTGCCGGGATCGAACCCGCGTCTTTCGGGCCAGCAGCCGAGCGCCATAACCACTCAGCCACCGTGGCGGCGTCGGGTGCGTCCCTTACAAAAATTTCTTTAGACAGTCATAGACTGTCCATACACTTCTGTCTATACAGCCTACAGACTCTCTATAGACAAAGCCTAGAGAACAGTTTATATAGGCAATACAAATCCTATAGACAATCTATAGATTTACGTCTTTTAGTAGACTGTTGTCTATAGACACTCTACAGACTATGCACAGAGAAAAAGAAATATCTATAGGAAGGCAATAGAGTCTACAGACTGTCGATAGACCATTTTTGTAAGGGATGGATTGTCTGCAGTCGGCCTACAGAGTGACCCTAAATATCGTGGCAAAAGGAAGAGCCATGAGAAAAGGCCGTAGAGAGCCGTCAAATATATGGCGTTTGCGAGAAGCATACAGCCGACGGGGCTTGCTTCTAATTAATTGAGTGGGGCTTCCTGGACACCCGTGAAAGGCCAAGGCTCCCGAAATGGTGACGACGAGAGCTTCTATCAGCATTGGGAGGTTTTAAACGCTACCGACTTGAGAGGAGCCACGTCTCTTTTGCGCAGGAAATACTGTCAGCTGTATATTTCCGCTAAAGGCCGCACCAAGGTTTGGTACCGGCCTGCTTGATGAGAATAGAATAGAATTTTTTTTTGAGGGGGGAGGGATGGTTGCTGAATAGGGGTCTATATACAAGAAAATTAATTTTTTCATTTTATGGTGAAAAGTTTTCTTGTATGTGCGCTTCCAACCTGCAGAAATGAATTTCGTTGAACTATTTTATTTTTATTTTTGGCTCACCGTATCAAAAAGAGGCACCAGTAGGTTCGTATGTTAGGGTTTAATGTCCCGAATCGCCACGCGGACTATGAGGGACGCGGCAGTGTAGGGCTGCGGTTTAATTTAGACCGCCCGGGAATATTTAACGTGTGCTGTCATAACGCAGAACACTGCGCTTTTGCATTTCGCCCGTAGTGGAGGGCTCCGGAATAATTTCTACCACCTGGGGATCTTTAACGCGCACTGACATCGCACAACACACGGGCGCCTTAGCGTTTTTCCTCCATAAAAACGCAGCCGCGATGTCAGCGCACGTTAAAGATCCCCAGGTGGTCAAAATTATTCCGGAGCCCTCCACTACGGCACCTCTTTGTTTCTTTCTTCTTTCACTCCCTCCTTTATCCCTTCCCTTACGGCGCGGTTCAGGTGTCCAACGATATGTGAGACAGATAGTGCGCCATTTCCTTTCCCCAAAAAACCAATTATTATTATTTCGCCTCAATTTAAACGCGGCCGCCGCGAGCGGGATCCGAACCCTCGACCAAGGGACCAGCATCGGAACGCTGCCACTGCGGCGGATCCTTGTATCAGAGCAGATCAGCAGGAAAAGAAAGGGTGAAGCATTTGCAAACAACTTTTTTATCTACACGATCTCTCCACGGCCATGTCAAGGAACAACTGCTGGCAGCTCTTCTGGGCCACCCCACGTGTTAAAAATTCATTCCTCTATAGTTACACTACTAATATGCTTGGCTTCATTTTTGTCATTAGGGCCCTTGAAATCTTTCCGAAATTTCGCCCGGCACCGATCACACAATTTTGTGTTCTTCGTTTCCGCGTTTTAATAACTATCAAACTCTTCTGTCGTTTTATTGGCTGCACGGCGCGCTAGACTTGACGATGACTGTTACAGTTCGGGACCATCACGCCTGTATAGTTCTGGTGTTTCCGAATAAAAATATGGTTCTGCACCGTTAACACGACCCACGTCAATATGGACAACTCCACGTCAATAAAAAAATAAAAAGAAACCTAGGACAAGTTGATGCATCGCAAGAAGCATCGCCTTTTCGTCTCATCTCTGTTATGCTGCAGGAAATCGACATGCTCCTCGTGAGGGACTATAACACTTTCGAGGGCGATTTCAACCGAAGAATAGACAGTGAGTGGCGTCGACAATGAGCACAAGCTTGCCTTTGTCCACATTCTTTTCTACGATGCTCACTGTTCCCGGTATGCAAATTTACAGCTGATGCGAAGTTTTTCTCACAGGCTGCGTCGTCAAGATGAGTGAAGACTTCAAGGGCATAATCGGCGAGTCACCCATCGAAAGCGTCCAGATGGTCGTGAACCGTGAGTATCCGGAATCACTCTGACCACAGCTGTAGTCTGTTCTTTTCACGGGGCCAAACTTCTAGGGATGTTTCGTAACGAGTAAATAAAATTAAGCGATCAAGGGATCTCATGTAGCTTTGACACTTGTAAATAGGTCAGGTATAATAGACATGAAAGGGTTTTTCACTGATGCTTTCAGGCGCCTGCAGATGTCGCTCGCATCAGTAGGTGCTTGCTAAGTACCCTCTAATCAATGCTGGCGCGATTTGTGTATAACTACCGCTACCCAATGAGCATTAAAACTCCCTTGAACGTCCTGCGGACGTTTAGGATGTCCGGAGGACGTGGTAAGGTAGTTTCAATGCCCACTAGGCACAACGAAGTAATCGCTTTCAACTTCGTTATAACGAAGCTAAACTGTAGTTTCTTCTCCCTGGGCCGAGCGATCAAGGGATCTGATGTAGCTTTGACATTTGCAGGTAGGTCAGCTATAGACATGAAACGGTGTTTCAGTGATGCTTTTGGGCGCCTGCAGGTGTCGCTCGCATCGACAAGTGCCTGAGGGAGGCGACCAGCGCGACAGCCGATCTAAGCACCGCCATCCGGGAGCTGCGGGACGAGCGGGTTGGAATCCACTTCCGCATCGCCGCTGCTGTGTCCGAGTGCGCAAGCAAGACTCCCCTCCCACCCTACTGCAGGGACCTGAACAGGACCTCCGACCTGGTCCCTTCCCAGGCCGCGTCGCCCGACGAGGTATGTACGTGCGAAAGCCAACGCGTTTGCTCTGTGCATTGTCCCAAAAACGTACAAATAGCTCCCATATAGTGGCTGATAAGAGATGTGATAAAGATATAGCCCCTGCTGAGTATTCTTTTAGTAGAAATGACATTAGATGGGGCCACTTTTACACAGGAATGTTTAGCGCAGAGCGATGACAGTAGGTGTAAACAGAAAGAGAAAGAAAGAAAGAAAGAAAGAAAGAGAGAAAGAAAGAAAGAAAGAGAGAAAGAAAGAAAGAAAGAAGGAAAGAAAGGAAGGAAGAAGGAAAGAAAGAAAGAAAGAAGAAAAGAAAGAGAGAAAAAGAAAGAAAGCGAAGGAAAGAAAGAAGTAAAGAAAGAAAGGAGCAGTGAAACGACAATTTTCTATGCAAGTGAACAATTCTAACATTACGTTATGTAATACCCTATATTGGGGCCCTTGAGGTGTATTCTAAATAAATCAATATGTACGTTCCACAAGACTTCCCTTCCAGCACATGTCGAAATTTAAGCTCAGTCAGGTTTATGGTGCCGTTTCTCTTTACTGTTCAGAATTTGTATAGTACCGAATCAATGCGTTTACAAAATAATGAATCCGACAACCTGTGTTCCGTTTTCAGGTGTACCTGGGCGGTCTGAAGAGGTTCATGACAAAGCTGGACCTGGTGCAGCCTTCCTTTCTCAAGGACGAAGTGGACTTGGTGCGTTTCTGGTCCTTACTCAGCTTGTGTTATTCGGGAATTTAGGGTGGAGTTCCGAACCAGCCCGAAGCAGTGGAGAGACTAGCCACTCGTTGTTTCAAGTTCTTGGAATGCATTTTTGACCATCTTATAGTAGGAGTGAACTTATCCCACCCGGATGTGCGTTCTTAAACTGCCAAGATTTTAAAACAAAGTTCTGAAACTTTCCTTGTATGTTAACCGCAACAATTCCCTCGCATCCTTCGATCACTTCTCACTATTATCGATTTCTGGGTAAAGCGAATGTTTCTCGGGGGCTTCTTTGGGCCTCGAAGCAAATGACAATGATCTTAGCACGGACATAAATCCATGCCAACTTTGTCGGCACGCAGGCTGCACAGCTGCCTGTGACACCAGATGGAGTTCGGCACACCTTGGGGGCAGCAGCCAAGGGTAAGTGCTTACTCGCGGTAATCTTGGTAAACGTGGGAACACATGCTCGTCTAAGGCCTTGCAATGAGACGTGCAGGGTTATTTGAAAGTCCTCAGACCACAGGGCCGGCTTTTGAGACGCGTATGGAGAAATTTACGAAACGCGCTATCCTCGAAAGCCGAGGAAGGTGAGGAAGAGTTTCAGCCTTACCCCTGGGGACCTTCATAGCTTAGGCGTATTAGATGTATGACAGTACATGAGAAGCAGACATGGGGACCTTTGGACTTGTAACGAATCCATTGCTTATTTACGGCAAAGGAGCAATGTTGCTCCGTTGGGATATCAACTTTACGCTAGGTTTGATTGTGTCCCTGAAATAAAACTGAAGAACGGCATACTGCACCGTGAGTGTCAGTTGCATGTTTGGTAAAAGAATTTAGCCGTATTTACTGCAGCTGGAAGCGTCTGAAAGCCCAAGAGAGAAACCAGCGTTAGCTCTGCTGTCTCGCTGGCCGAGGTGTTAATCATACGTCCGGCGTTTTGAAATTTCTTTGTTTGGCGCATCACCCGTAGGTAGAAGAGTGACAACGGATAGCGAGCCCATAAAAGGAAAGCGAGCTTACTGTTTCACTGAGATATGTACGGAGGGATACTAAAAATAAAAAAACATATTCACAAGGACACCTCGCTAGTCGTAAATATAACACAATAATTGGTTTGGGGGGAAAGGAAATGGCGCAGTATCTGTCTCATATATCGTTGGACACCTGAACCGCGCCGTAAGGGAAGGGTAAAGGAGGGAGTGAAAGAAGAAAGGAAGAGAGAGGTGCCGTAGTGGAGGGCTCCGGAATAATTTCGACCACCTGGGGATCTTTAACGTGCACTGACATCGCCCAGCACACGGGCGCCTTAGCGTTTTTCCTCCATAAAAACGCAGCCGCCGCGGTCGGGTTCGAGCCCGGGAGCTCCGGATCAGTAGCCGAGCGCCCTAACCACTGAGCCACTGAGCGTAAATATGCATCTTAGTTTTTCGCACCGTTTGTACTTCAGCCGCCCTAGTATAATATCCCCCAATTCATTCATTCATTCATTCATTCATTCATTCATTCATTCATTCATTCATTCATTCATTTTGAAGACAGAAAACAGTTCAGCGCTACTATAACATCCAAGCTGCACTGCCTGAGGGGAAAAGCATCTCGGGGCATCTCTGCTGACGCATGCGCAGAGGTCAAGCTGGAGGTGGAGTACTTCGGCTCGGACCTCGTGGATCTCGTGGACAACTTCAACGTGGAGTGGGTGGAAGACCCGGGCATCTTGCATTCGATCGTGAGGGAGCGCTACGGCGGCTTCTTCAGGGCGGCCGAGCCCTACGTGCGCACACTGACCCCGGCCGGCGTGTCCTTCGTCGCCACACTCTTCCTGATCGTGTGCCTCTACTCGTGGGGGCTGGCCTGGTTCTCCTGGGGAACCGACGCGGTACGCCGAGCCGTCGTTAATTGCTGCATCATGCTCTGCACCCACTGTTGACGCTATTTTGTTAATGTGCAGGTGCGTTCCAAGTCATGCAGTCAGAACAATAAGAATGGGGTGGAGCGCATATGACAGGTTCTCTCAGATCATGAGTGGCACTTTACCATTATCCCTCAAGAGCAAAGTGTACAAAAGCCGTTATCTTACCGGTACCCACCTACGGGGCAGAAACGTGGAGGGTTATGAAAAGGGTTAAGCTTAGGTTAAGGACAACGCAGGGAGCCATGGAAAGAATAATGATAGGTGTAACGTTAAGAGACCAGAAGCGGGCAGAGTGGGCGAGGGAACAAACGCGGGTTGATGACATCCTAGTCGAAATAAGAGGAAGAAATGGGCTTGTGCAAGACATGTAATGCGAAGGCGAGATAACCGCTGGTCTTTAAGGGTAACGGAGTGGATTACAAGAGAAGGCAAGCGTAGCAGGGGGCGGCAGGAGATTAGGTGGGCTGACGAAATTAAGAAGTTTGCGGGCATACGGTGGCCGCAGCTGGCAAAAGACAGGGTTGGTTGTAGAGACATTGGAGATGCCTTTGCCCAGCGGTGGGCGTAGTCAGGCTGATGATGATGATGATTTGGCGTTCGCACTGTCCTGCTTACTTTTGGAAAACAATCCAGGGTTCGGTTACTCGAAGCAAAATTAGACAGCATAGTTACCACTCTAGTATTATTCGCAGTCTATAGTACCCGTAGGTAGCATAGAACGCTTGCAAAAAGCAACAACACTGTCTTCAAAGGTGTGAACTAGACGTCGAAGTATCAGAAAAATTGGTGGTGGTTTAGCTTTGGTTAAACCTGGAGTGACGCGAGCTACAGCTGGCCTTGTGGAACTTAGTAACGTGACCAACCACGTGATCAGCCACGGCGCCGCGCCGCCGGCAGCTGCTCCGCGCCACGTGACAGCGTGGCGGCGCCCCCACCGCTACGGTGCTGCCACGCTGAAGGCTCGAAATGCTACTGTAATGTAGCTATCACTCCAAAAAGAAACTAGCAGAGGTTTAACGCTTGTTAAACCTAGTGATACGAGCGAAAGCTATGTTAAGCATGGTTACGCATGGTTTGGCGCCGGAGTCGGTCCGGCGCGCGCCTCATCCATGGCGAGTCTTGATCGACCGAGCGCCAGCGAAGCAGCTGTTACACCCCCGCTAGACACGTGGGACAAGAAGCGGCGAGGCTCCGAGCGAACACAGCTGCGGTGCCTCTCCACAGCGAGTCGAGTGGTACGACGTCACCTGTCACACCTCCGCTCCGCCGGCTCAAGGTCAAACGCGCACCAAACTTGACCTTGGGAGTTGCAGTGCGAAGAGTAGAGCTTTCGCTCTCTTAAGTTTCACCATCATTGCAACTGTTGTGGCCAAGCTGCGACAGCAAAAAGAGAGGGGAGAGGTGAGATGCCTTTGGCTTGTCCTGATTTCGCTTTTGTGGCGATGACTTGCTCTTTGTCTTGCGCAGCTTGTTAGAGACTGGCGCTGTCACAACTGTGTGCGTGACCTTTAAGTCAATGCTATAGGGAACCTGCGCTGCCAAGGTGGCACTGCAATTGTTCCATTCGGTGACTCAAAACTGCTTTTGTCAGCCGCTTGGGCCGCTGCAATCGCGTGAACACATTCTGCGCGATTAGATACCCGCGTTTGGCTGACAGCATTCATTGCCTAGCTTCTCTCGGCGTAGCCCAGATAGCTGACTCACGGCCCGTGCGCCTTCGACAGAGCGCAGAGGCTCACGCCAATAAGCGCCTGAAGGTGGCGCGGAAAAGTACGAAGAGTACTACCCAAAACTGCTTGCTCTTCTCGCTAGGCAGTGTGTTATGGCGCTGCAATCGGCACAGCTAACTTCAGCGCAAGTTCCTCATTCGCTTATGTATGGTGTGCCGAGCGCGTTGTGTTTTCGATAGGTCGCAGTGGTTTTGCGCAGTGCTTTCCTTGCATTTGCTGTGACCATTGTTGCTTGCGCTAAGGCTTTTTTTTGCGCTTTGGCACCGCTTTATGCTGCTCTGCATGATTTTGATTGGAGGCGAGATTGTGTTGCCGCGTAAACCGCTGTCGTTTAGTCTGGACGACATTGCGTGCAGGGTTGGCACGACCGTCGCAACGGCGGTTGGTGTTTGGCGCTGGGGGGCTTCATCTTCCTGTTGCTGTTCGGCTACGCCATGCTGGCCACCGCGGTGGGCGTCGCGACCGGATTCACCCTGAAGCGGTGTGGCTGCGACGTCATGTCCGACGTCTCGCAGCCCGCCTTCAAGGACGTGCTCGGGGTGGCGCTGAAGGTGGCGCGCAAGAGGAACATCGCCAACGAGACGCGCAAGGCGCTGGCGCAAGTCGACCCGGAAACCGTGCACGACATCGCCAAGCGCTTCAGCCAGTGCCAGGAGGAACCGCTGAGCATGTACAACCTGCTGGGCGAACAGCTCATACAGAAGATCAGCAGGTCACTACGCTGCTCCTCCCTACTGAAAATGTTCGCACGACGAGTCCAGATAGACAGATAGATAAAGGGTAGGAGGGAGAGGCAGGGATGTTAACCGGAAAGGGGTTCCGGTTGGCTACCCTGCACTGGGGAAGAGGGATTAGGGGACTAAAAGGAGGAAGAGAGAAGGAGAAAAAGGCATAACACACACACACACACGCACGACGCTGTCACAATTTGTCACTCAATACAGTCGCTCTCAAGTAGGCAAACAGTGCCTTGTAATTCCCATTATATATATATATATATATATATATATATATATATATATATATATATATATATATATATATATATATATATATATATATATATATATATATATATATATATATATATATATCATGACGTCATGTAGTAGATTCCAAATGTTTCCATGCGTGCTTTCGATATAGTCCATATACCGCTTCATATACTCCACACTGACTTCATAGAATCCATATGAAAGCGTAGGGAATTATGGGACTCGTCTAGTTACGGTATTATATATATATATATATATATATATATATATATATATATATATATATATATATATATATATATATGGTTTGGTTTGTTGGGGTTTAACGTCCCAAAGCAACTCAGGGTATGAGAGACGCCGTAATGAAGGGCTCCGGAAATTTCGACCACCTGGGGTTCTTTAACGTGCACTAACATCGCACAGTACACGGGCCTCTAGAATTTCGCCTCCATCGAAATTCGACCGCCACGACCGGGATCGAACCCGCGTCTTTCGGGCCGGCATATATATATATATATATATATATATATATATATATATATATATATATATATATATATATATATATATATATATATATATATATATATATATATATGTGTGTGTGTGTGTGTGTGTGTGTGTGTGTGTGTGTGTGTGTGTGTGTGTGTGTGTGTGTGTGTGTGTGTGTGTGTCTATATCCCATAATTCCCTACGCTTTCATATGGATTCTATGAAGTCAGTGTGGAGTATATGAAGTTATATGGACTATATGGAAAGCACACATGGAAACATGTGGAATGTACTATATGACGTCATGCACTTTTTATGGAGTCCCTATGGAAATAATGTGGAATGCTTATGGACTCCGTATATGGACAAGATAAGGATTTCTATATATTTCTCCGTATCTTATGGACTCCGTAGTCCCTTAATGCCGTACGGTGCCATACGAGCAGCGCATATGGAACGTTTGAGCTGTGCGAAGTCGTCAACTTCTTTGCATTGGGCAAGACTTGTGTCCAATTTAAAGAGACGGTGAAGAGAAATCAATATTGGCGTAGCTTAATGGATTGCCACTTTTTAGTGGCAAAAAGTCTCTTATCACTGACAACACATCTAGAAGAGGCGACACGGGAAGAAAGGCAGCAGTCATTGAAACTGAGGAAACCATAAATTAATTTTACGCAATAGCATACACAGCTCATTCGGTCAAAAAGCCGTCGGGGTAGTCGGCACCGCGTGTCGGAAATAATCGGGAGCTGCGTCAGAAAATTTGTATCATGGTAATTTGTCGTTCTAGCAATTGATGATTTGCTGGTGTCAAAGGTGTCAAAATGCTCATAATGAAAAAGACAATGCTTGATTACGATAACTAGAAAATTTAGAGTGTGTAATTGATCAATTAATTGAAAGAATTGAAAAAATTAAAAATGCGTTCAAAGTTGCCGAACTGCTCAGAATGGAAAGACCAAAGAACCTAAAGAGTCGCATCAGCATCATATGACGCACCAAACAGCGCATGCACGATATCGTGTCAAACCGCAGCATAGTAGTCCTTCAAAGTTTTTCTTGTCTGGCAGTCTTCATGCCATAGGAAGCATAAGTGGGTTGTCGCATGACTACCTTCTTTACCATTCGATTAAGTTGCATGAGGAACTGGCGGTATATAACACGATGTTGCTACTATCGCCGCTATATAGTCCAGGGTGGCGCTCGTGAACACTCTCAAGAATAGGTTACATGCAGTATAAATACCCTCGAAAGAAAAAAACTGGACCACTGCCATCGTATTTCAGTTGGTAGAGCAGAACACGCGGAGGTTGTGTGTTCGAACCCACACGGTGACATGTGGTTGTTTTTCTTTTACTTTCCAATAAATTATCTTTCAGGTGAAAAAGATGGTTACAGTTACACCTTTAAATTCCCATTGACCGACATCATGAACTAACAAAAAAAATTTTGAACATCCTCTCATGCTTATATATGTGTGTCATTGTATATACAAGCCCCTCTATTCCTTAGAAGAGATTAGTTTTTGCCAGTGAGAAAGAGGCCGCTTTCACTGGAAACTAAGAGACAAAAGTGAAAGGTACATATCTCCGCAAGCAGCCTTCCGCATGAACACCAAGGTGAATATAGGCGTGATCTTTTCCTGCATACAACAGAAGGCGAAAAAAAATTGGCAGTGGCTTAAGAATTGGCTAACACTGGAATTCAGCGAAAAGCAAGCACGCTTGCTAAGCGTCTGAGGCTCGTCCATGGCAGCTCCGCTACACGCTCGCGACAGCCGTTCTATATATACCCACACGACTACATGGCTATGATGTGGTATCACATGGTCTTACGACACTCCCATCGGATGTCATCACGTGGCTTCACATCACCCCATCCGATGTCCTTAAGGTCAAAGGTCAACCCAAAGGTCACACAATGTCAAAGGTCAACTAAAGGTCAAGGATCAAATGTTTGACACCACAACCGTACCACACATGGTCATACATGGCTATCCTTGGTTGGACTGAAGGTCGTTCAAGGTCGTTGTGCTGCCTACCCGAAGACTGCTTTACCTAGCGCAGTGAAGCTTTTCGCTTGAAAATTGGTGCACTTACTCGCCGGCCAAGGCTCATCGAAATAGTGGTGCACTTGACGTTGACGTACCAACCGCGCCGGGCGAAGAAATCGTATGACGGGATGCAGTTACCGGAATTTGTCAGGGGGGTGTTTCGCTGCTTCTCTTCGATTTCACGTGAATTCCTGGCTTATCCAAGCGGTGCTGTCGATAGAAATGTCATATTCGCCACCTTGAGGCAGCACGCCCTGAATCTAGCTAGATTTATAATTCCCCTTCCGCGCCCGTGTACTAGAACCTGGGTCGAATAAGCCTACGGGTGGCTCTGTTTGCAACAGCCGCCTGCCCGTGCAGGGGTGCATCACGTGACCAATACACCAGTGGTCACGCGACTAAACACTTAAACAGCTATCGCTGAATCTCGCGGTACATAGTCGTAACCGTCCTGTGAGTTTTTTTTTGCGTCACTATGCCAAAAGTAAAAGGTTCCGAAGTGTCAATGGTTTAAATCGCCTTCTTAGTTCATCGCTATGGTCCGTTTGTAGGTTCCGAAACGACACCGTTATTTCTTTGGCGAGTGCATGTTTTATTTCATTCATCGCTATGCTGCTGCCTCAGCAGACGGGATTCTTTCGAACACCAGAATATATCAACTACACGCTCGCGCACACTTCCAGCGCTGTGGGGAAGGACTGGGCCTTCTCTTGGCTCTGGTCGGACCTCAAGGACCCAGAGCTGTCGGACAAGTTGTCCCACTTTGGCGACCCCAGGGCGCCCCTCCTGGTTCCCGAGGACGTCCGGAAGCTGAGCGACCTCGAGCCCAAGCTGAGCGGCATCAAGGGTGTCCAGTTCGAACACCTGAACGTGGAAACCTACATAATGGACGTGAGCGACTCATCGATCTCTCTTCGTCGCACTGCGATTTATTAGATCATGGCACATACGATGCGATCCGGAGTTCCCGCGTTCGAACCCGACCGCGGCGGCTGCGTTTTTATGGAGGAAAAACGCTAAGGCGCCCGTGTGCTGTGCGATGTCAGTGCACGTTAAAGATCCCCAGGTGGTCGAAATTTTTCCGGGGCCCTCCACTACGGCACCTGTTTCTTCCTTTCATCTTTCACTCCCTCGTTTATCCCTTCCCTTACGGCGCGGTTCAGGTGTCCGCCGATATGTGAGACAGATACTACGCTATTTCCTTTCCCCAAAAACCAATTATTATTATTATTACTATCACACACGATGCTGTCGCTCACCTCTTTTTCGCTTTTTTCATTATTGATTTTCAGAACCTGCACACACACAGTTGGGTGGGACCCGCCGCGGTGGCTCAGTGGTTAGGGTGCTCGACTACTGATCCGGAGTTCCCGGGTTCGAACCCGACCGCGGCGACTGCGTTTTTATGGAGGAAAAACGCCAAGGCGCCCGTGTGCTGTGCGATGTCAGTGCACGTTAAAGATCCCCAGGTGGTCGAAATTATTCCGGAGCCCTCCTCTACGGCACCTCTTCTTCCTTTCTTCTTTCACTTCCTCCTTTATCCCTTCAATTGCGGCGCGGTTCAGGTGTCCAACGATATACGAGACAGATACTGCGCCATTGCCGGCATTTTCAATAAAGTTTTTCCTACCTACCTTTCCCCAAAAACCAATTATTATTATCACAGTGTAGTGGACCCATAGACTTTAGGGCAAGCAATGGGTCCAAATGCTAAACAAGCACGATAATACTGGCAAACCTTGTCGTTACAGGACGCAATCATCAGCGCACATCGGTAATGCACAAAAAAGTTAACAGAGCTGAACTACAAAACTATGGGGTATGGTCGGTTAGATCACAACACAGCCAGCTGTAAGCAAAACTTCCACAATCAAATCGCACAACTTCTTCATTCCTGCATTTCCCTGGAAATTAGCGAAATATTTATTGAAGAAGCCAAAAAATTATTTTTTCTTTGATTTGGGACTTCTTGCATACATGGGCTAAATTATGTTCTAGGAGTCTCTGGCCGTACATACTATGACAAGGTGGTAAGTTAGATTGTTAGTTGCAGGTGTTGGTTTCATTGGTAATCTAAATGAAATAAGGGGCAGGGGTTGTTAGATGCTAATATATTGTTTACTATTCCATCTATCTACAGTTTATATGCTATTAATACTGATAGTAGTATATGAAGGTGATTTCTAAGCTTTCAACATGTCGGTAAATTGGTGAAATATTGAACTATTCTAATCGTTTTTTACAAGTCCTTTAGAGCGCAGTTTTTTTTTTACAGTTGTCCTCTTAGGGTTTCTGAGCGCACAACATGCCCACACAAAAAATGGAAAACTACACACACTAACAAATTGTGAAAAATAGTCGTTGAGGTCGATTACGCCTTTTTTTTGTAACCTGCGCATATATTCTTGCAAAAATCTGGAATGAGCAGGTACATTGTACGACGTGTGCCTTCTTACGCCTGATCCACGGTACCACAAGGCATTCTTTTTTTCTCGGCTCGGAAATAGTATTTTTGCAGTTGGCGGTATTCTTTTTTTTTTTTGTTCCATAGCGTTGCGATTTCTGTCAGTGTTACGTGTGGCGTACTTACTGCACTTATATCGGCGTTACGTCTTCTTAATTTCGTTTTTTTTCTATTTTTGTATTGGATTGAAAAAAATTCAACATCCCATTCTCATTTTTCAAATCACAGTTGCACATTTGAGCTTCAAAGAGAGAGAAACTGATCTATGATATATCAACTTTCAACGTGAGACAAATCAAGCGCGTTTTACGAGGTTAGGTAAGGTAATAAGGAGGGAACGTCTTTGTAACCGCTTGTTGTTTTCTCGCCATTGCCAGGTGAGCAGCATTGATTTCAGCACGGACGCCTTCAACATCCTGTATAAACGACTGACTCGCATACAGGACTCCATCGACGACGTGAGTCGTCTCAATTTTTGTCTGAGCTCTTCCACATATCCTTGGTCCTGTAACGAGGACCTTGCAAAGCCTCTTCGGACGTCGGGCAATAAATATCACTTAAAAACAAAGGCTTAGGTTATGCCCCGTAAATGCTAAGCGTTCGAAAAGTCCGGCTTGGTAAAACATGACTTAGCTTTGAAGAGTGGCAATACACTGAGAAAGACAGTGCTACACCACCTGTTACAATTTCCTACACTATCAGATCATGCCTTCTTGTATACACAAAAATAACACAGGACTGCAACAGCTTCTATAATCAATACCTTAAGCAGAGATACAAGTTCCTTTTTTCGGAAAACCTCAGTTGTAGTAGAGCGCCCTCGTACCAATTATAGAAAGGAAACTGTGGAATATCAAATCATGCGAATCTGTAATGCTCACCCTAAATTGATTGATATTGCAAAGAAATGTAAAACATCTCGCAAATTTAAGCGTGAATGCTGGAATTCCATGTTACTGTCTGCATGATTTTTGTAATGCGAGGTCTAGTGATTTTCTCTCGTTTTTCTTTTCACGTACTTCTTACTCCCACACTAAACAGCATTCTTTTCACTGATTGCCTTTAAGTAATCTAACACACTTTTTTTTTACTTTCCTTTTGCTTTTTGCACAGCACCGTTACATTATGTTTTTCATGTGTACATTTTGACACACTACAATATTCTGGATAATGTTGCTTGTTCTTGTATAACTGTTGTTGTGGAGAGCGACTGCTGACGCGCCACTGTTACTGCACCGTCGGTGCCCCCCCCCCCCTCCCCCCACCTCCCGAGGCCAGGGTCTAGTCAGGAGGATGTGTTCCCTCCTTTTACCCTGCCTCAAGGGCAAGAACTTTCTATCACCTCAATAAACCTCAAGCAACACAACTCGTTTGTATTCGCATGGCCAGCCGAGCATCAAGCAGAAAGTCGCCGACGCCCTCCAACAGGTGACAAAGACCACCAGTGACTATGCGAATGCGGAGCCTTTAAAGGTGCGTCTACCACCGGTCTGCAGGGGCTGCGCCATCAAAACGTCATCTCTTGTGTGGGAGGCACATGACTGGCACTTCTTGTAGTCATCTTAAAAAGAGCTCATCTCAGATGTTTTCTTGTCCCCTTGATTTTGCTGTTTAGAAATTATTTTTTCAGTTCTGTTTAGAAATCCTGAGCACTGATCGGCCTGTTCCTAACCATCAGTTACAAATCTCTTATGAGAACTAGGCGCCTAATATCGAAGTCGACTATCCTGGTTTCATTTACCAGCGGCGACTTGTATTATTATGCCTATTATTACTATGGCTATCAAAACGCGTTCTGCTATCGATGCATGCGTGACACTGTCTGGCCTCGCATCTCGCTCCGTTTACCGAGCATTGTCTGGTTTTCTGGTATTGAAGACGAGGTTATGGGTTGCAGCATGAAAACGGAGGCCGAACTTTGATAAAATGTAAAAACAAAATCGTGGACCTAGATTTCGATGACCGTTAAACGATACCAAATGGTACTAGCTGATAGCGAGCCCTCCCCCATGTAAGACGTCTGTCCAGTAAAATATGAATTTTGAGGTTTACAGTTGGATTTTGCGGCATAGTAGTTTCGAGTGGTGGGGACGTCACAAAACAGGTGAATCTTGCAGGCTAGCAGGCTGGTTAGTAAATTATAGTAATCTTTTTAACCATTATAGTGTCTGAACCTTTTAGATCTGTAGCTGGCGATTAGTGCTAGTCACATTTTATAAGATTTTGTGAGCCCTTTTCTGTTCGTCGCTGCGGTACTTAACTAGTATGCAGGTTACATGAATCATCATCAGCATTACAAGCCGTTCTGTATTCTTTTCCCTCCTTCTTTCCTCATTTCGTGTGCGCGCGAGCATCGCGGCGACAAGCCTGACTACGCCCACTGCAGGGCCTCTCCCATGTCTCTCCAATTAACCCTGTTCTTTGCCAGCTGCGCCTACGGTATCCCCGCAGAATTCTTAATCTCATCCGCCCACCTAACCTTCTGCCGCCCCCTGCTACGCTTGCCTTCTCTTGGAATCCACTCTGTTGCCCTTAAGGACCAGCGGTTGTCTTGCCTTCGCATTACATGCCCTGCCTAAGCCCATTTCTTCCTCTTGATATCGACTAGAATGTCATTAACTCGCGTTTGTTCCCTCACCCACCTTGCCTGCTTCCGGTCTATACGTGAATTATAGCAGTAATCTCTTTAACCGTTATGGTTAGGGGCCCGATCCTTACAGATTTGTAGCTGGCGATTAGTGCTAGTCATAGTTATAAGGACTTTGTTAGCCCCTTTTCTACTCGTCGCTGCGGTACATTGAATTATATGGGAGCGTGGAACCGAAACCGTGCGGTTGCTGAGTGCATGCGGACACACCCGAAGTAAACTTCTCTCGGCGCCACATGTCAGGTTCCACACAGCGACGAACACAGTTCTGTTTCGAAATTCTGAGCACTTATCGGCGTGTTCCTCACCATCAGCTATAGATATCTTATGGGAACTAGGCGCCTGATATCGAATTCGACTGACCTGGTTTCATTTACCAGCGGCCACTTGTATTATTATGCCTATTATCACTATGGCTATCAAAACGCGTTTTTTTTTATTACTGGCGGCCTTCGCCGTTTCACCCCGTACTGTGACGGAATAATTCCCTTTATTTCCTCCCTTTCTCCTTTGCAGAAGAAAGTGGTCCAGCTTTTGCAGGAACTGGCCTCCCTGAAGACGGTCGAAAATGAGACTATCGATGTGAGTCTCCGTAAAGCGCACAACTTTAGGTGCAGGAATGCTTTCCTGCCGGGGAGCATTGTTAGCTATATGTACTAAGGTGTCTTCGCTACCATAAAGCTGAGGGAACGCCTGAAATTTAATTTCAAAAGGCTGTAGGAATCCTCATGCTGATATCATGTATGGTGGATTGCAAAAGTGCTAATGGCATTTACTGAAATATGGTAATGGTGGTTTCGGTGCACCGTCATGGAAGGCTGCAGACTTGCTTATTGCGATGACGATTTCTCGTCTTTGGATGCGTTTTACAGTTTTCCTTGAAGAACAGAGCGTTTGACGAACAGAGTCTTCGACGAACAATAGCAAGACTAAACGTGCCGCTGAAAACTTGCAATGTGCCTACTGAAACGAACTCTAAAATTAGCCTTCCACAATGCATATTCATTTCATTACGGCTTGATTTAGAGTGCGACTGCCGCCAGATCACATTAGGGTTTCAAGCAATCAATCGATCGAGAGACCGATTCTACCCACTTGGCTGCTATTTCAACAAATACGCAGCTTACGTGTCCCATTTACCTGTCTAATGATCAGGGCTGTCGATATCATGAGGAGTTCTCAACAGTAATCATGCTTCAACTCTTACTATTTCCCGCTTGTTGTAGAAAAAGGCCTCCTATAGCTGATGAAAGAAAAGGAACGACGATTACGAGAGCATCTGTCTTTTCTATCTCCGACGAGTAACCCGTCACGGTGACTCATTGGCTTTCGCATTCTGCTTCCTAGCCCAAGATCCCTGGATCAAACATTGGCTGTTGCTCGTTAAACGGCAGCAGTACCTCGGCAACGATGCAACTGTTAGCCATAAAACGGCCGGATGTTCTCACTTGTTCTTGATTCCACAACAGAACTACCGGTCGTTAATTAGAGTGACAAGCAGGTCACCAAAGAAGGAAAATATTGTCACGTAGTGGTGACGGCAGTCGAAGCAGCGATGAAAACGGACGAAAGGGTCTTCTAAAAGAAAACTGTTTATTGGGCTGACTTGCACCCAAAATGGACTGAACCACTCGGCGGCGGCGAAGCGACAAGCGTGCTCGGCGGCCGTCGAACAGAATGCCCGCCGCTGTCGGCCGTGCTCAATTTAAAGCTGATAGCGAAGTTTCGAGATAAAGCGTGCAAAGTTACTAGAACGTTCCGGAACAACGTAGAATCAGCTCTGCCTGGCTGCGATCAATCGAGATAAATCTAGTCGCGTCTTGCGTCGCGAACAAAGCGATAAAGTGGTGTGGCGGCAGATTTGAAGAACGAACAAACACTGCAAATATTCGCGGCAATATTTTCAGGGTAGAGAAGAATGAGATGAAGAGGGGAGCTTAGTAAAGTTTCTGGGGCGCTGTGACTGCGGCTAACTCAAGACAGAGGTAGAAGGTTGGTTTTGGTTGGGGCTTTAACGTTCCAAAGCGACACAGGCTATGAGGGATGCGGTAGTGAAGGGCTCCGGAAATGACTATCTGGGGTTCGACCTGGCGCCATAACCAACTGAGCCACCGCTACGGCTTACAGTGGTAGAAGGGAGACGTCTGGCAGAGGCCTTGAAAGAGGTTACTGGAAGAGGAGTCAAGTCGGCTGGTGAAGATGACGAAAAAGATTGGGACGATTTTTAAGTGCGCAAGAATGGCACAATGAACAACGATTTTCGGTTCACTGTGGTCTGGAAGCACGGATGTTGCTGAACATGCCATGATGAACACGCTTGCAGGTTTACTACCGGGACCATGTGGCCAACTTTACATCCCGCACGCCCGAGCTTCGTCCTGCTCTCGCCAGGGTGCTGGGAGGGTCGGGCCGCTACAAGCAGCAGATAAGTAATCTGGTCAACACCTACCTGTCGCACGTCGCCAATGAGGCAAGTGTTCTTGCTTTCCAGCTCCTAGCCTGCGAACAAGTAATCTATTAAAGGCAGCGAACTGCGCAGGACATTCACAGATACGCTACAGTTGTTCTGGAATAATAGGCCATTTTGTGTAAATGGCGGCTTATATAGCGACAGGGCACTTGATAGTGGTAGCACTAAACGGTGTGCTCAGGTTATTCAGTGATCCTAAGACGTAAACTGTGCTGAGAAAAAAAGACACCTTTAGCATACCGTGTACCGTGTTACTGCTACCGATACCGGAGTACCGGGAGTCCGCGCGCAGTCAATGCGCATGCGCAAATTATCTTGACCGGCGCCAGATGACGCCAGATGCCCAGCAGCTGCGCACGCATCTGTAGCATCGGAACCAATCGGCGCGCGCTCACCGGTGGTGGGCGGGCTCCTGGTACTCAGGTAACGGTAACACGGCACACAGTATGCTAAAGATGTCTAATATGTGGTCTTTTGTGAGTGTGTGCACGCTATGAAATGATCTGTTATTTCTGAGCCCTCGTTCTGACCGCTCACTGCGACCATTCAGACCTACATTCTAAGTAGAAAAAAGTAAAAAGAAAGTAAGCTGTCCTTTAGTACCCTCCTTTTATAAAAGGAAGTGTGCTAGTAGATAGCTTACTCCCTTTTTACTCCCATATAAGTGTTTTCGTGCTTAGTGTAGATGGAACTGAAGAAATGCATGTTATGTCAGAATAGATTGATGTGTTAATCTGGGCCATAACAACGATCGGCGTTAAATATCCCGACAATCTGAAGACAAACTGTGTTAATGGTCAGATGCTGCGTCTTAAGAATGAACCCGAGGGACGGCGTTTCCCTTGGGTAAGAATGTTGCGAACAGTCATGCTCTCGGGAAGAAAACTGATTCGAACGTCCTTTCGCAGATCAGGGAGGACGTAGGACGCTGCGGTCCGGCGTACACTATGTACAAGTCGGCCTTGAAGGCAGCCTGCTTCGACTTGGTGGCACCCTATGTGAGTATGCGGGTGCCTCTTCGTAATCATATCCCTTAATACTTCGTATTCTAACCAGTACAGACACTCTTGGCGAGTTCTAAGCGTCACTGCCGCGTTCTGCCCAGTACTGTGAAACGAAGCTGCTGTGGCAGACACGGTTTTCTAGACTGGCTACTCTAAAGAGTGAGAATGGTTCCACTGGACTAGTTATAGGAAAAAGGGTGGCGCTATAGCTGGGTTGAAAGCTGGTGTACAGCGCGTGATAATTCTAGCACTAGGACCATCTTAACGTGAAAGCAACTGGGACATTAGAACAGAGATTGAAATTTCTGGGAGACATTGTGAATAACAGAGGCTGAATCTTCACGTTTCTACTTCGTGCTATTATAACCAGTAAAAATAATCTCAAGAGGACAAAAGTGATTTAAATGAGAATGCTCAAAGGAATCAGTGGAGTGACCAGGAAGGATTGAGTACGGCATGGCCAAATAAGGGGCACTTTTAATGTGAAAGTCACATAACAGAGAAGCTGCAGGAGCCAAAGCTCCATTATTCTGTAATGAGGAAGGGCGAATAAAGCGTCAGAGAAAGGGTATTGGATATGGAGGAGGGCACAGGGATGACCAAGGAGTAGATGGATAGTATAGACTATCGTCACAAGTATAGCTCTCTGAGATTACAGCTCATAGCAAAAAAGAAGCAGAGCAGTCTTTTCAATTAGGGGCCCATATAAACAAGTTAGATAAGCTGAAGAAGGAAAGAAAAATGATCCTTAGAAATGGGCTTTAAATGTATGAGAGGAAAAGACTGCTGAGTCCCATAATTCTATAAACTTCCGTTTTGATTACGTGGAGTCCTTTCCCCAAAAACCAATTATTTTATTTATTACATGGAACAGCTCCTATGGAACCTTTCAGTAGTGTTGGCTGACTACGTAAGCCAAGTTAGTCTTTCGTGTACTCTGTAAACACAGCAGACTCGTTTTCTCCTTGTAACCAGTAACTGCGTTCAAGCTACAAAGCAAGTGTGCGACGACTGCTGCTGTTACTGTTTTTTTAACGAAACAGTCAACAAGATGTGTGCAGCACATTCATGACAGCAGCCAGGCTTGAGAAATGTTTCGACCAAGCAAGCTCAGAAACAACACTTCTCACAGGCCTGAGGAACAGTAAAATCTCGTTATAACGAAGTCGAATGGGGCTCGGCGATTACTTCGTTGTAGCCGTAGCTTCGTTATATAGCCAGCGTTGACAAAGCTTCTAAGGGGAATAGTCATTCCTTCGTTATATCCAATGTTTCGTTATAAACCATTTCGTTATAGCGAGGTTCGACTTGGTTCGACTTGTTATATAACGCGCTTGTGCTACCGCTCTTACAGTACTGCAGCTTAGTCTGGTGCACCACAGGGGTAACCAACTTATCCAAATTACACTTGTTGCAGAAAAGAGCATTACGGTATGTTGCGGGTGTGTCTTACCGTCATCCAACCAAAGAGCTTTTCTTAAAGTATAATGTCCTCTCTGTGTTCTCCTTTTTTGATTACAAGATATTCGTAGCTTATAAATATTTCACACAATCTAATGTAAGTATTGTCGTAAACCTTGCAGAATTAAAAGAAAATATCCGAGACCGACCAACCCGACACAAAGAATAATATCTTGTTTCAGTGCCTCGCACGTATTCATACACTTAATCATTATGCTACACTGTACCAAAACTACTGAATAAGTTGCATGCAACTGGATTCGATCTAGTATATGAGTCTAATCGCCGAATTTGTCTTTTTTGCCGTGAACAACTGTTGTGAACCTAGTGTTGCTTTGTATCTAGAATGTTATCTTGATGTATTCTAATTTTAAGACTGTTTTTTCGAGATGTGTCTAATTTTCTGTTTTTGTGCTTTAGTGTGTGTGTCTTGTTTTCATACGGACAAAAGTAATAATATGAAACTCTTCGATGTATAAAATGATGCAAACTGATCTTTCTCCTAGCTGTTGCTCTGCCAATTATTGTAGGGGGCCAGGGCCTTGTCAAGCTGTCTTTCACAGCTTTTAGTCCTGGCCCCTTTCTTTTCGACGAAAAGAAAAAATAAACTTGACTTAAAAAGCTCTGGGCGATGCCCTTCATACAACACCCTCTTGTACGCATGCCACTGGCAATGGGGTCTCGGAGACGCAGAACAGCTTCTGGGTGTACATCCTCACCTACATGCTGGTGGGCCTGGCGGCCTTCGTGCTCGCCATCTCCCTCTCCACAATGTACGTGCGCTCCGGACCACAGACGCCTGCTGCCCAAGGAGCGTGAGTGGTCACCAAACACCTCTTTCTTTACACGCTGTTGACGTCATCACTCTCGCGGTGGAGCTCACATCCTGGTTTGCACAGAGCTGCGTTAACTATTCATTGTTACTGGTACCTCAAAACAAACCGCACCTTTGAAAAAGAGAGGAGGAAAAAAACGAAGTACATAAATCTCACAAACAAAAGCCTAAAGAATAGCTGCCGGAAAGTATAAAACAAAAACAAAAAGACGGCCAGGTTAAAAACATTAAAGAAGCCAAAAATTACCTGGAAAGAACGAGGAACATTAAATTTTTAGTGCGCACAAAGACTGAAATCACTTTATCGCACACAAAAAAAAAGGTTAGCGAAATATTGTCGGAAAAATGTGTAGTTGTATATATAGCGATGTCTTCGCAAAATGGTTATACAAAATAGAAGACGTTCTGCGACAATGAGAATATCCAGGCACGTGGTAGATAATCAACATACGAAATGCTATAGTTGGCAGCTATAATGTAATGCTGCAAAAAGTTATGTTAAATGTTCTGCAACAAAAATGGGACAGCTTTATGCGCAATAGTTGCTGGGGCCAACATAAAAAAAAACTTCGATTGATTTGATGATTTGAACGAATATTACGAGAGAAAAAAAAAGACAGTCTTAGGACTTACAAAAGAGAGCAGGATCTCAACACCACCAAAAGTTCACCAAATTCAAGTTGAGTAAATGTCGGAAAGGTTAATGCAGGATCAGTGCTCCATATTTCGTTTAGTATGCGCAAGAATGCCTTTTTGCGCACGGTCGTCACTGTTCTTGTTGTTTCCGCGGCATCTTTGTTATTAATGCTAAAGCATTATCGAGAAACGTCTCATTGTAGACATCTTAGAGAAGTTTCTACAGAAGCGTCTTGCTGCCAAAGTCTATAAGCCGTTTCGATCTGGCGCAAGACGTTTGAAGCCATTTCAAGCTGTTTTAGGACGTTTCTAACACGTGTGTTTCATGGGTATAGTTTTTGACAATAGCAAAAGAGTTTAGCAAAAATGCAAGCCTGTCGAGATCTGCAGATATATTGATTGTTATAGTCGAATCTTGCGATATATGAAAACAATTACGTTCATAAACTTCCCGTTGAAAAATGCGCTTGTCCAAAATTTCCTGATATCCTCCATCCCCCGCTCCCTATAAAGGAGTCTGCTGCATCGCATCATTATGACGCAATACAACAGCCGCAAGAAAGTGCTGCGCAGTCCTTTCTTTTCATCCGTGCTCCGTTGGTAAGCACTGCGCAGGGCAGTGTACAGCCTCGGTCAAAAAGCTCACTCGGTTTCCTTTCCAGCTGTACTGTGGGGCACTAATGGCACCTTTGAAGAAAAACGGTATTGAAAGGCATGGGCAACTCAATCTACCGTAATAATTCTAGCTTCAGGGGTGTCATTATGGCGACAGTTCATAGCTGAGAAGCAGACCACGTAGTCTGTAAATTTCCACCCAGGCTGTACGAAGGGTGGTCGACGGAAGCACCTCTTGTGCCGCCGTGGCTGTGCCATGGCTGTGGTCTTCATGCAGGGACGGACTTCTGGGTCACTCTTGGAAGGAGCGGTTGGGGGCGGTTCCATTTGAACAGCGTATTTCTTGGACATTTTTCTCTCTAAATTGTGGCTCAGCAATGTTTTGCTATGTAAAATTTCTCGCTTAGGGTAGGGTCGACCATCCCCTCCGTCGCCACCATAAAACCGCCCCTGGTTTCATGGCGGCAAAGAGTAACCAGTTCAATGTGATAATTCGCTGACTTTGAACGGGGTTGATGACCGCCTTAAAAAAAAGCAGATTTACGGGCACCTTCTCCAGCGTATATGCCGATAGGGTTGTAATATGTCATAATTGAAAACATATTTGCTCTTCTGCTGGTCAGTTACAATATTTCATAGCTGGACCGGGAAGTGACCGGGGAGAATGCTCAAAATAACGGCCACAAAACTTTGCCCCTGGGTAGTTTCGGCCAAGCGGAGTGGCAGTTTTCGTTTATGATACCGCAAGCTGAATTCACCCCGAAGAAGGTCCATCTCCCAGCTGTATCTGTGAAAGTTCACACATCGTTGAGCGGCTAAGAGAAAATCGGTTTATGTGTTTTTCGCGTTCCAGGGGTGCGGATGGTGACGGCAAGAAGGCGGAAGAGGGAAAGGCGGGTGCCTCCAAGAAGCCCTCCACCTCCTCTTCAAGCAGCTCCAGCAGGTGGGAGAGAAGGCGAGGCACCGGTTCCCTACCCTTGCTTTGCATTCTTGTTCAAGGAAGCGATAACTGACCAGAACACGTCATGAGATTGTGGTGCAAGAAAGATCTTTCTTCTGTACGGGGATTCAACCAGGATTAAGGAGGCGTTTGCAAATGTGCCTTCTATACGGGGATCTGACAGGATTCAGGAGGCCTTTACAAATGTGCCTTCTATACAAGGATCTGACAGGATTCAGGAGGCGTTTACAAATGTGCCTTCTATACAGGGATCTGACAGGATTCAGGAGGCCTTTACAAATCTGCCTTCTATAAAGGGATCTGATAGGATTCAGGAGGCATTTACAAATGTTCCTTCTATACAGGGATCTGACAGGATTCAGGAGGCTTTTACAAATCTGCCTTATATACAGGGATCTGATAGGATTCAGGAGGCATTTACAAATGTTCCTTCTATACAAGGATCTGACAGGATTCAGGAGGCCTTTACAAATCTTCCTTATATACAGGGATCTGACAGGATCCAGGAGGCGTTTACAAATGTACATGCACCGCTTGAAGAGGATAATTTCGCCCACATGAGCCTATTTAACGTGCACTTATATCGTGCAGCACACGGGCGATTTCGCATTTTGTCTCCGTAGAAATGCGTTCGGCATAGTAGGCATTTGACCCCCTCGCCTTGTGCTTAGCATCCGAACGCCGCAGCCCCTGAGGCACCGCGGCAAGGTACATGGCTGCTTCAATGTGCTGCTAGTTTAACGGCACATGCACGGCCAATCTTGGTTGTTTGCTGATTCGTAGTTTTGTTGCTTGCTTCCAACTACAGTGGCATCCAGCACACAGCAGAAGTGAAGGCTCGCAAAAAATCGTGAGTACTGCATTTGTTAAACAAACGCTACCACAGTGAGCTGAGATGTAAGTATAAGTACAATGCTGGCATATATACAAGAAGAGAGGAAGGAAAAAAAGCTTGCACGACGATTTCCACTGCGCAATTCGACAACACGGTTTATTGATTAATGTTTATCTCCTTGTTCGGCAGTATGTGCGTTACGTCACTCACTGTACCTCGTGACTTCATAGTGTGCGGACCAGTCAACGTGACGTGTTGTAGTGGCGTAACTGCATGCTAACCAATCAGCTTGGCCTGGTGAAGCGAACGCCGATGCAGGTGAACCAGGAAATGTGCCATGAACAGACGTTCTCGGAAGAGGAAAAAAAATGGCCGATTATTTTCTCACTGGTAGCACTCTTACATATACTTGCTGGAAGTAGATGCCTGCGAGTATCATTTCATAGCTGTCTTTGTCAAACGTTAGACACTATAGCCAATCAGCTGGTAATGTTTATGCGCTAGAGTTAATACACGATAGCTCGAAATCGAATAGTACTGAAAATGTGTTTGAATTGAGGTCTTCGAATAATGAGGAGCCCGAGCGCACTCCACTTAGCAGAAGACATGCTCATGAGAAAAAAAAAGCCATTGGTTCAAATAAACCGGAAGTTTTAATTAAGCAGAAGATCTAATTGGCGAGATTGCGCTGTATTTAATGCCGTACCCAGCACCGCGTGAGACGAGTCTTCCCTTTGCGCTCGCACTTCAGGCGTCGTAAACACAAGTCATCAAAGGCGGAGGCGAAGCCTGGTGAGCCGATGCCTGATGAACAGAAGCCTGGCGAGCCAAAGCCTGACGAGCCGAAGCTTGGCGAGCAGAAGCCTAGTGAGCCGAAGCCTAGTGAGCCGAAGCCTGACGAGCAAAAGCCTGATGAGCCGAAGCCTGACGAGCAAAAGCCTGGTGAGCCGAAGCTTGGCGAGCAAAAGCCTGCGGAGCCGAAGCTTGGCGAGCAAAAGCCTGCCGAGGCAAAGCCTGCTGAGCCGAAGCCTGCCGTACCGAAGCCTGCAGTGTCGAAGCCTACTGAGCGGAAGCCTGCTGAGCCAAAGCCTGCTGAGCCGAAGCCTGCTGCGCCAAAGCCTGCTGAGCCGAAGCCTGCTGCGCCAAAGCCTGCTGAGCCAAAACTTGCAGAACCGAAGCCTGCTCAGCCGAAGCCTGCCGAGCAAAAGCTTGCCGGGCTGAAGATTGCCGAGCCGACGCCTTCCAAGCCAAAGCCTGTCGAGCCTAGGGTTGTCGAGTCGCAGCCTGCCAGTCCTGATGCCATTGGTGACAACGTCGGCGATGAGGAGCTGCTGGTGCGGCCGTTCAGCTGCGGTATCGATCGCAGAAGGTCTCCCGCGATGGCGTCGCCCCTAACGCCATCATCCCCTGCGTTCACCTCATCGCCGAGTTCACCCAGTTCGCCCTAAACTCAAAAAGCCTGCAGAACTGACACTCCCGAAATGAACATGGGGGTTAGGATACAATTAATACGGTACCGGTAATAAGCTCAGCTTCAATGCGCACGCACAGTGACGTCACTGAGACTCGGGTGCATGCGCAATATTCCATTCAACTTCTCGATCTGCTTTCTCTTTTTTTCTTCGTTCTCAATGCCGGCGCTTTTGTACTTCACTGCACTTTCCCGCCTGCCATACTTCTGAACTTTTTTCTTTCCAACCATGACGCCATAATTCACAGTGACTCACGTAGACATATTGCGTTTTTTTTCAACGGAGTTACTTTTGCTGGTTGAACTTTATTCGTTTCAGCTGGAGGTGGAACGCGTCCAAGCAACCATGGCGACAGCCGTGACGTCGTAGTTAAGGTGGCTAGAGTCTAGCCACCCTATCATAGTGCTCACAAGACGACATCGTGGGTTTTTAATTGACCCCACATATTCGTGGCTTCTTTCCGGAAAGCACTGCGGAAACTTCTAGCACAGATGCGGACTCGGCTTAACACGATGTTGTCTTTTTGAAGCACGACACGCAGACCCTCTGTTCGTAGTTATCAGTCGATGGAGAGCAGTTTCACAGCGGTTACACCTTTTGGGAGCGGTAAAATTTTTTGACATTTAAAAGCGCAGAAATATTCACTGCATTTGCGAAAGCATGAACGCGGTTAAACATAAGTGCAGTAATACTACTGACCCGTGCTCATATGATTCGGTGTTTCGGCAATCCACATTTTAGGTATAGACTGCAGCTTCACTATCGCAATTTGATATTTCACTTGTTACGTACGCGCAAAGATCTGGAATGTGTCCTTTCCTTGTGGCCTTATATTTTCGTGCATTTTTGAATAAAACGTTCCTGTTTTCATTTGCGATTACTTTTTAAATTGATATCATCCCAGGTAACACAGGAATGTTAGAACAATTACTTTTTTTTTGCCCTGGTCAAACGTTCATATATTGTTCTTAATGTCCTTCTTTTCTAGCCTTTGTGAACTATTAAAAATGAACTTTCAAATATGCCAAGGTCTGCCGAGCCATGAATTAGCCGGGTTGCGGAAAAAACGACTCCAAAAAATGTTCCCGGAAAAGCGTCCCCGTTTTCGAGGTAGAAAAAAATAACCCGAAACGAGTGACATCAAACGTCCCGTCACTGCCTAGGACTTGAGCGTATGCCTCGCATGTGGGATGTGGGGGTTCGATAACCAGTGCCACCCGAGTATCCAACGGTTATCCCTATAGGCCTGGTGCTCAGCGTATATTACGTCACGTGCAGTACCGGCATACAGTGAGTTCTAGAGAGGATCCATAAAAGTGCGACAGACGGATACTTGTCGCCGATGGTGCTGTTAAACGCGGTGGAAACGGGGGGGCTTAAATTGTGACCGTTCCCCAAGCGACTGATGCCGGAAGCTGCCCGAGATTGCTTTGTCTGTTGTTGCCAGGAAGAAAGAAAAGGAAAGTGCACAGGCCTGCTCACTGGCTCAAGCCGAGCCACAATCGCTACCACGTGCAAATGGAGAGTTGAAAGATGGGATAGAAAGACAGGATGGTAAAGACGCGCTAAAGACAAGGCCGATCCCGCAGGTAATGCAACATCGGGCCAACCGGTGGCTGGAGTGGAGCATCCTTCAAACTCTCCGCCACATTTCCAAAAATAAGTCCAATTGGACACGTAACAGATACTCTACGGGGTCCGGACATTCGCTGCTCAATGTTGATTCCGAGACTGCTTTGATACATGTTAACGGTACCTACAAGTAGGGGTGGGTAAACAGAGCTAAAACACGATAACTTTCTGGCGAACGCCTCTCACTTATCTCCCTATGATATGTAGCGTCCGCTCGGTCACTTTTTAGAGGACACAGGATCACAGTTATGAAACATTGTACGCTACAGTGATTCCACCCATCGGCATGGAAGAAGCTAAACAACAAACAGATTCCGGGCGTTCATCACCCCCCCCCCCCCCCCCCGGTGGCACTGTGCCAAACATAATGCATAATTGTCATCGTGTACCTTCAGGGTTCCCGGATTGAGCGGTGATCAGCGCCACAACCACCCTCGGAAGTTTTTAGAGGACACTGGCTTTAGTGGTAGAGCCACTATCATATCAGTGACTCGGGTGGAGCGCTGAAAAAAAGGTTATGGTGGCAGTAACGGAGTGGATGAGGGCAAAAGCATCCCTGGATCATACTCGTGTGGCTTTTCTTATCATATGACCTACACTACATGACAATAGTGTGATCTATAGCGCTGCAGAATGCTTCATGCTTACGTCTATGCTGTAGTCCAATAAAGAGGGGACTTCTAATATACATTAACGATTTGCCTTCCATAGTAACATCTAGCATCCGCCTTTTCGCGGATGACTGCGTACTCTACCGCCCCATAACTAACACCGAGGATGCTTACATCCTCCAAAATGACCTGGATAACATACAGCAGTGGTGCACTACGTGGCTAATGTCCCTAAATACTACAAAGACTGTGCAAATTTCTTTTCACCGCCGCCGAAATTATACTCCGCCTACTTATAAAGTTAACGATACTGCCATTATTTCCACTAACTCTTAAGTATCTTGGTATTAACCTCGCTAGTGACTTATCATGGTCTTGCCACATTAACCACATAAACTCATCTAATCGAGTAGTTGGGTATCTCCGTCGTAACTTGCGCATGACACCTTCTTCCTTAAAATGACTAGCTTATAAAACATTTGTGCGACCTAAACTTGAATACGCTTGCGCAATATTTGACCCCCATCTGTCTAACCTTACCTCAGCCCTTGAATCTGTTCAGAATCGGGCCACTGGCTTTATCCTTTCAAACTATACTCGCGATACTCTAGCATATCAGCCTTGAAGTTTCAACTAAAACTTCCTTCTCTCGCTTCCCGTCGCCGAATTTCACGTCTCTGCCTTTATCACAGGTTTTTCCATTGTTCACCCCGTGACAGCAAGCTCATTCTACCAGTACGTCGAACACCCCGCACAGGCCATTCAAACAGCGTCATCCCGCATCGTGCCCTCACTACTACATTTCAGAAAATGTTTTGTTCACACAGCTCGCGACTGGGATGTCCTTCCCTCCGACTTAGCACTAATCCCTGATCCAGCCCATTTCAAAACCGCTGTTCTTGCGCCCATTCCTCATGTAATGTCCCGTCAGGGACCCTTGAGGTTCAAATAAATAAATAAGGTTGAGGTTCAAATAAATACATAATTTTTTTTCAGTGGGTTCCCGAAGAATGAATGCATTTTTGGGGTAAAAATTCACTTTGGGACTTTTTTTCCTAGAGGGCGCTTCTCTGCAGGGGACGTACTTTCCGGGGACGAATCATCCGGGGACATTTTTTCTCACACCCGGCTTAGCCGATGTAAACAAGGCAGTAGTAGTAGTAGTGCCTTATTTCGAAGCTTAGCTCGTATCGCGAGCAACGCGGTATATTAATCCGGTGTACTATATGGTACGTTTTTAACTATCTCTAGGCATGCCAGATGTTCTTCAGCGGAGATATTTGCACATTTACACAAGGCAAAAATTGTTGCTTTTATTCATCGAGTGGCTTCATTTTCGACTGCCTCATGTTAATCAAGGCAGTGTAATAATACACGCTGAACACAAACTCGACTTTCTGCTTAAGCAATGTAAGAAAATCTCTAAAAATTAAGCTCTCCCTCAAAGCGGAAAAACCAGCAAAATTTTCATGACTCAGTTAGGAATTAAAATAAAGCAGCGAGTTTTCTAACGAGAAGATTCCACTAGTTTTTATATCCGGAATCACGGCACATCTTAACTATACCTGAAACCCTTACAGTTCAATGGGGCCTCTGCTAAATTCGCGCGCGGGCTATGATAACGTTTGCCATCAATCGGCTTACACGTACACGTACGCTTAAAGGGTTACAGGAGTTCTTGGGTGTTCGTTTTTTGTTTTTGCCTTGAAAAGGGCCTACCAGTCCAGTAATAATCAAAATGAGCTCAAAAAACTAGTGCGCAGAGGGAATAATACAAACGATTTTGGACCAGCAGCGTCGGTATCAGTCGGCACCGGCTGAAGCGCACCTTGTGATTTCACATTAAACCTGGACTAACACATTCCTGATGACGTCGGCATCACCGGAAAGCTATGGTGGTTCCTAGAATAGCCACTGGGTTCGGTGACGTCATAGCAACTGGGGCAACTTCACCTTGATGTCACTCGATGCTGACAGAAATGCTGAGCGCGGCTCCTCCCAAAAAAATCAAAAACATGATGAATTATGTTCCACACAAGGCCTGCGACTGAAAATTGCTAGAAGGCATCTAGCCTTACAACCATTAACAAAGCAAATGATATTTTGTTTGCGTTTGCAATTTTGTATCTGTGCCACTGTAAAGAAAATGACGAGAAATATTAGTTCGATTCATCCAGATAAAATTGGTGTATCATATTGATGTCCACTGAGTGCTACATAGACGTCGATTGTGAAGGCAGCACAGGTTCCAATAAAAAGTTTCCCTAAAATTTGTTCGCTAATACAGTGTGTATTTGGAAAATAAATCCCACAGCAAGCTGCACAGATGGTGCGTGACATATTTCTATCGTGCTAAGAGTTTTTACGCCTGCCTGAAATATTGGCGTGGCTTTCCGCGTGCTCTTTGTTCCTTTTTTGTGAAATTTTCATGCAACAAAAATACCTACGGGAAAGTCTGACTTATGAAACGCACGACAGCCCGCCCGGATAGCTCAGGCGGTAGAGTGTTAGGCTTATAAGCTTTTAACCTAAAGGCCCGGGGTTCGAGCCCCCGCTTCGGCGCTTATCTTTTGAAAACTGTTGCCGTTATTAGCCCGCCCTTTGTTTTGAAGCACGTTTACTTGTTTATTATTTTTTTATTTTTCAAAGCAGCACCGTGCGCTGTGACGCGCTCCATTTGGGGAAGGCCTCAAAATTCATTTTGACAACATGATGTTCTTGCCTTAATTATACCAAGGACTGCTTTGTTTCTAGTGCTAGCACTAGAAGGTTCACTAGCGTAAATGTCGTGATGCGCGATTCTAAAGCCTTGGAGTAACTCTGGTAAGCTCGGAGGAGCGTCGCGCCAGCTGCAGCCGATGGGATGAAGGCGTCGTGCCAGCTGCAGCCAATGCGAGGATGGCGTTGCGCGAGCTGCAGCCGAGTGGAGAGAGGGTGTGAAGATGAACAGCGAGAAATGCGGCAGCGTGCACATGCAGATGCCAGGAAGGAAAGGCGAAGGATGAAGTAACGTGCAGTGCAGCAAACGGTAAGTCATATGGAAGAAGCCGGTACTTCGACAGATTCGATCCGAAGGCGAACGAAAGTGCACAGTGTCGTGAACAGCAGCCGGGGAACGACTTCAAAAAAGATTTGGGTGCAACTATAATTTTCAGGCTTATAAAAAAAAACTGCTGACAGTTCAGCATTGCTAGGCACTAAATATTGTGCGAAAACACATTTTTGCAGGTCGGCAACACCGCAACGTACCTGAAAGCACGGCTTAGTGTCCACTAAATCAAGGAGCAAGTTATGCGCGTTTCCTTTCTTTTCGTGACTTTCACGCACAGATGTGGAAGTTGATGAAGACGACCATGTGCAATGCATAGCGCGAGAGTGTGTCGCAGTTTAACACTAGACGTGATCGGCTACGGTGATAGCATCGGCATCAACTGGATAACAAACACTGTACACAGTGAGTGTACAAATAAAAGTGAATGCAAGAAAATGCTTGATACAGCTCAATTTTCATCAACAACTGGTGACTTCCCAAACTCGTCACTCCGCTGTCTTGGTTCCGCTTTTTACGATCCACCCTTGACATTCCACAACAGCGGTTACTGACAAAACAAGTGACCATTTTGCCGTTCACGTAAATCCTTACACATATTTAATCTACAAAGCAATTTGCAAGGGCGCAACAGCGGAGAACCTCCAAGTGCCTCCTCTCTATGTGCTGCTCGGACAAAGTTCGTGCAGCGGCACGCAACTGCCTCACCCACCAAGACTCCGGGCTGCATAACCAGCCCTACGATGACCATTATTACAGAATTTAAATATGCGGAGAGCGTGAAGCCCGCAGCCTTGAGGCCAGTCTATCGCACTCCACGCATGCACTGAGGACTTATGCAACGTCATACTCGATTCTTCAGCCACAAACGCCAGTTCTCCCCCATGGAAGTTTGTACAGCTCAGCGACAAGCCAACAGATAATCGCCGGCCAACATCTGCTCATTCGGCATCGTTGCTTCGCCAGAAATTTGAGGAACAAGATGCTTGCCTGCCTGAAGGATCCATTGTTGTGTACGTAGACGCAAGCATACAAGACTGCAAAGCAACAACAGCTATCTACTGCCCGTGCAGACCTGCCCTGAATCAAACCTCGTTTTGAGCTTACGGAACCCCCTTCGTCCTTTTGTGCTGAGCTCGTTGCAGTTCATGAAGCACTCTGTTCCGTGGCCGACATAACTACGCTCCCTGCGGCCCGCGTTAATTGTCATCCGCACTGACGCCCTTCAAGTTGTCCGGTTGCTACGACCTGTTAGCTGCTGTCCAACGATATGTCAGGGCATCCACCGGCTCGCGGCACGTATCCCGCAGCCAATACGTATTGAGTGGGTCCCACGGGATCTGCTGACCTATCAAAGCCAGGCAGATTTAGCGACCCGCCTTGCGAATACAAACTCATCACCGCCTCGGCTCCTTCATCTGGACAATTTTACCCTCCTTTCATCAAGAAAGGAACTGCTCCGGCGCCGCACAGGTGCTCTCATCCCTCCGTGTGCGGTAACCCTGCCCCGCGGTCTTACCCGTGCAGAGGAGGTTGCGCTTCGGAGGATCCGGGTCGGGGTTGCCCTCACACCAGCCATCACTCGGAAGTGGCCTCAGTACCGAGGATTGTTTCCTCGGCCAGGATGTCCGATATGTAAACACGAGGACATTGAGGCCGACATTCATCACTTACTGTGGGACTGCCCAGCTCTCAAGCCTACAAGGATACGGAACCTGATGGTAGCGGGTCTTTCACCAAGCAACCCTGCTTCATACATTGCCTGGACGCAGGGACCGTACCATCGTTATCTACTGGACTTCATCAAATCAGCTAACCTTTTTCCATTAATTTAATCTCTACTACATCATTCATCACACCTTCGCCCATCATTGGTGCCCTAGGGCAATAAATTTCGCCTAAAAAAAATATGTGGAGAGGCAATACTTCGTGATACAGCTGTCAGATGGCGCCACGGCCAGCTGGCGCGCGGTCCGCGCGGACTCCCGCCAGCTCAGGCCCGAGTGCTAGCAGTTTCGTCGCAATTACGGTTAAGCGTTTGCCTGTTTGTGGTAGCCCATTAGCAAGGACGTTATGGCTGCGTTCCTGAAGCAGTTTCTAGTAAAATCTCCGCCTTAGTTTACTGTTTTAACTGCACTTAGTGCCGCCCAACTGAAACACTTTAGAATGACAGTGCAGGCAGCCACTCTGCAATCAAATGAGAGCAACAAAACAGGAATGTACTTTATCACAATAGCAAATTGCGGGAGCCGACTTAGAAGTGCCAGCATACGTCACTGGCACCGCCTCATTTTCAATAACTTTTGCTTCTCGCGCAGTGCACTCATGTTTTTGTTCACACCTTTCGTGAAAAAATGCAGCCTGGTCACAGCGTAAAATTTAATCCCGTGCGACGTGATTTCACGCGCGTGCTCAGCTCAACCAACTTCTTGGAGTTCTTGCCCCTGTAGAAAGCGCAAGAAACCATGCTGTCAGCATGAAGTTTGATTCGGCTGAAGAACACAGTGAAAGAATGCTCAAGCTTAGCTACGAGGTATTCAAGCGATTTTGACGGGTAGAGCAGGCCGCCATGGTCAAATCTGCTAGTTAGTGAGGCGTTCCGATTGCTTGCACATTGCACGGGCAAGGTGCAAGAGCATGATACAAAATGAGGACATGGAAACTACTTCAGTGATTTGCGGGCAACATAACTGGCTATGTAAAAAATTATCCGACTGTCAATTTTTTTTCTACAACATCGCGGTGGTCCAACAAGCACCTGTCATCCGATAGCACCATTTCAGCAGCCAGCAGATTTCCTCCATCCAAAACTTTGTCAATAAGTGCAGTTACACGAGCACGCTTTCTTTTTCTGGAGCATCCGACGGCTCCAAAAGAGCGGATATTAGTTCAGGTGGTGAATTACCACTCTTTGGTGGCTTAGCAAGGTTATAATATGATAAGCTGCTTACAATCCCCAAAAATTGTTCAGCCGTTGGCTGATCATTACACCCAAATGACTGGTTTATGGGGGTTTATTGTCCCAAAGCGACTCAGGTTATGAGAGACGCCGTAGTGAAGGGCTCCGGAAATTTCGACCACCTGGGGTTGTTTAACCTGCACTGACACCGCACAGTACATGGGCCTCTAGAATTTCACCTCCATCGAAATTCGACCGCCGCGGCCGGGATCTAACCCGCGTCTTTCGGGCCGGCAGCCGAGCGTCGCAACCACTCAGCCGCCGCGGCGGCTAACACCCAAATGACTGTCTGACAATTCCAAAAACATTTTCCAGTTTATCCTGGCTCAGATTCCCTGTGAGCAGGTAGTTGTATCGCAGACAGCTAGTTACGTAGCTCAAAAGTGAGAATGCGCGCAGCCCAACAGCTGTAGACACGCTTAGAAATCTACCTCCGTGCAGAGTAGCATACTGTTCCCATCCTGCCAAAAATACAATGAAAGCTTGCAAGAACTGTGCACTTCCTGAATTTTCTTTTCAGACTTTCAGAGGGGATTCTGGACATCACCACAAAAATGAGTCTTTCCATCTACCTTATGAATTCTTCTGTCAGCTGGATTGTTTTGAACTCTTTTTTTCAATGACTCCTTGTAAAAATAAAGCTTCAAGACTTCTTGGCTGAAAAGCTGTAAGGCTAAGTTGACTCTCATTTTCTCAAATGCATTTGGTCCTACATGTGCTAGTGTTATGTGGCGCACAGCTTTCAGCGTCAAAGTCATTGTCAACCTTCCAGATTTCCTTGATAATATCGGCACGAACATGTCCAGCTGGTGTCTACATGTAGACCTTTTGACATGAATGCATTCTGAATGCACTTCACTAAGTGGGGGAAGTTGGAGACAAAATGTAAATTTCTTGCTGGGTTGACAGGATGCGGAACTTTGCATTTCATTTCTTTTCATGAAGCTGTGAAAAAAAAAAGAAGTCAATTAAAACAAATAAAGCAACAGGTGCATGAAATTACTTTAAAGATTGTAAGGTACATTTGATACATGCCTTTGATACCAAATAGCCTCCAGAGCTTCCATGGGGCATTATCATCTGTCCAGAAGTCCACAAATAGACTGGATTTCTCGGCAAGAACTGTTGCCTCGAGAAGTGTCTTCGATAAGACAGGAGCTTTCACGTTGCCTTTTGAGGCAAAAACACCTAGTGTTTGTGCCCATTTTCCTGCAAGTATAAAACACTAAATGTATCACTTGCAGTCAAGAAGTTTTACGTGCACAATTCTGCATTTCTCATAGTAAAAATTCTTTCCTATATGCCTAGCACAAAGCCTCATATTGCTAGATAAAAATAACTGTACACAGACTTGCAGCTATCAATAGAAGAAAAATCGTATGTGATGCGCACTTACCCTGAAAAGGCTGAAACATGATGACCAGTCCGTGGTCACTGGTTTCAGTCTTGGCTGAGCCGTCTGTGAAAGTTCCCAGATTCACAAAGCCACTTACCTCACCTGACACTTTAACAGCAATGTTTTGAGAGAGTTTAATCTCATCAAACACTAGTCCACCATGACAACTAAATTCGTCCATTTCTTCAGTTTTATTTTTCAGGGCTGAAAAAGACAGCCGTATTGAACCCGAATGTGCTCTTGAAGCTTTGCATATGCTTGTCAAAGCAAGAATTTCTCGGTAGCGCCATGATCTTATGTCTTCGCACATGCTCATACAGCTGTGGGCTCCTCATTCTCATTAGAACACACTCCAATACCCACAGCTTGTCATATGCCATGCCCTGGCTCGATTTTCTTGAAGCAACCTGAAAGCTTGCCCTGAATGCAAGGCGTTGCTTCTCTGGAAGGCCACTTATTTTATCCTCCAGTGCCGATTTTTCAATTCCTTCATTGACGGCCCGCAGTTGAGCAACATTCCTTTCCGCCAGCTTCTTCTTGGCTCTGAACAACAGCAGAGATCTTCTTGCACTTCGCTGTCTGTATGTCTCTGCATTTTTTGTCTTTTGCTTGTTCACCTGGTTTTGAATAACCCTTCACGTGTACTTGCATTGCAAGCAGGCTTTACCATCAGCTGTAGTGATGAACCATTTCTCAGATAGTAAGCTGTGCCTACCCGTGCAGCATAATCAGTGGCTATCACAGGCTCAATTTTACAGCCAGGACACAACAGCATCTCGTCAGCTCTTTTCAACACCGCTTCGACGCCGCTTTTGCTATGCACATAGAGCTCGCCAACCTTGACGCTACGGCAATATATCGCGCAGCAGAATTGCTCATTCTCTATCCCACTGCCTTCATTGCCAGCTGAAAACACAATGTGCTTCAATACATGCACGTCGGCCAGATCCGTGCTAGTGTGCCACGCGTAGCATAATGTCGCTGGTTCGTTCGGGAGAACAATTCTTGTACAAAGGGATGAAGACATCCGTATATCACTGAATTGATGAATGTTTTCATCAATTCCTGGGGCATTGGCACCGTGCATGCACGCTCCCGATGTCTTGTGCTTCGATGGCGGGCCTCATTTTTCAGCAATGCTTCTTACTTTTCTCGTTTTTGGCAGTGCGTTAGTCAAGTACGCTGGAGTGTCGAGAAATATTGTGGGGACTGCATCCTCACTGAGTGCCGGTCGTTAGCGCTCAATCTCAACTACCTCAACATTGACATGCTTGAAAGCCCTCAGAATGAAGCGGTCATCAAAGTGACTAGAACACACAACACACGTTTTGTCCAGTGCTTTGTCGTCTCTCTTGATGTTCCTTGCCCATTCTCCCAGGCGTTTTTGGTCCCTTGGAGCCCTGACAAAGAAGCCTTTTCGTTGTATGACTTGTAGCCACTTTTGCACAGTGGCACAAAGCAAGTTCTCCCTTTCTTGTCCCTCGTTGTCAACAATCACGGAGTCCTCGCTTTCATTTCCGCCGCTTTACGTCACTCTTCTCCTATATCGTTATCAGTGTCCAGAGTTTGAATCGTAGTGGCAGGAAAAAGTTTTCAATTTCGAAACAAATCTCTTAGCAAGAAATGTATTTTTTGTTGCCGGACAAGCAGCAACGCCATTCTTGCACCCACCCCTCATGTAATGTCCCACGAGGGACCCTTGAGGTTCAAATAAATAATAATAATAACAAAGCCACGAAATGCCGAGCTATTAGATTTTGCTAACAAAAAAAATTGATAGCGTTGTCCTCAGTGTCCTTTTGACGATAGAGATAATGGGTTAATGCCCATATATGCAGATTTGGTCATGCTCTACATTCATAGACCCCAGGGAGTCGTCATACTGCTCCTGTGCAGTGGTTAAGCAATGCGCCACTGCCCTGCGATGGCAGAAGCTGTTGCAGGTGGGGCTTGTGAGACCAAGGTTGCTATTCCCGAGAAACCTTTTGCGACCAATCATTAGTTTAACTGCCACCTGGCACAGTAATCAAATTACTTTGTGATGTTTGTGATGACGCCTCAAGGTCACATGTCCCAGGTGGCTTCTCAAGCGGGTATCCACTTTATTTTGCGCTCACAGCGCCGACGCCGGATTTATTGGGTAACGGGCCGTTAACACTATCGGGTTAAAATGAGGCATACGAGATAGCGTACACGGAAAAAAAATACCGCGCTTCGAAACGTACATATGCTGAACGGCATTTCAAATCTAGCTTTACCGTACGCTTGCGTCACGCACGCTCATATGCCTTTTCCAGAGTTTAGCATGTGTACCTTGCATATGCTATATAGTTTCCAAAATGTCCCTTCGAAACAGGACTCGTCACTTCGAACTGGTTTCGTCATCGTTACTGTCAACCGTCCACCGTGGATGTCAACAGTTGGTCACTTGGGAACAGCAATCTGGGCCAGACCAGGCCCACTAGTGAGAGCATTTGCCGTCACAGGGCAGTGACACATCGCTGCTTAACTGGTGCACCACTGTGCCAGGAGGGGTATGAGGACTCTCAGGGATCTATGAATATAGAGTAGAAAATGACCTTCTGCAAACTATAAGGGAATCAACCCACTATGCTATTGCATCATACACCTAAAGCTGAGCTTAAGTGTCCCCTTTCATTGTCTGTGTGTGTGCTATCCCAGCTATGAAACAGCAGAACAGCCCCTTTTCCATGAAACTGTAAATTATAGAGTTGAATGAGGTGAGAAATGCGAAGTTGCTTGCTGCCAACATGGATGGCTCGACGAAGTTTTGACCACTCGTGACTGGAAAATAAAAGTCTCTGCGATGTTTGCAGAACACGCTTTCAGTTCTGGTGACCTACAGGCCGAATCAAAGAGCATGGATGACCCTTGAACTTTTTGCCAAATGACTGAAGGACTTGGAACGGCGACCTAATAGGACAAGATCACCAAGTCTTTGCCCATTGCTGCAGTGCTAGTTCCAGTAAAACTGCACTTAGTTTCCTGCCGCCGAACGCAATGTCGGTGCTCCAACCCTTGCACACCAGGAGATAATTCGCGTGGTGAAGGCTAGTTTTAAGCAATGCCTGATTGAGCGACTCCTGCAAAACCCCAAGGAATAGAAGAAACCCAATAATCGTTCTCTTAGGCACTCTGTCTAAGCTAAGTGGGTCATGTCGTGGAATGATTTGAAAAACAAAACTATATAGATCTGCTTCCGACATTCTGGTCTCTGCTTTCCTGGAGAAGACAGAGCAAATTTTTAGATAAGCTTGCCGAAGCTGTCATGGGTCTTGGAGCTATTTGTGATAGGGCAGCCATACGAGACTGCTTCCGCGGATGACAACGTTGAGACAGCAGAAAACCTTGTAAACCGACACTGCCAAGGTCTCGGATAACAGGGACGATGCGAATTGTGATGAGGACTTGAGAGAACCTGTGCACACATGCTTTGACTTGCTTCGCGTGCTCAGCATGGCTCGTCGCTGTTGCACGTTGATAGATGGCTGTGGTCTCAGCTATTTGAAGTCCATTGATAACATTGAAAAATGTGTTCTCTCCGAGGCAGTGAAGACTAAGAAACAAAAAATTCATGACACACTTGCTCGGTAATCTGTGCACTTAAGTGGCTATCAAAGAAATACACTTCTTCCATCTCCACAAGTTTGTATGTTATTAAATTTACAGCTACTTTTATATCGAACTACATGTTATATCAAACACTATAAAGTTTTCTTGAGAGTTTGATATATGCTTGTTCGACTACACAATGCAGTGCACCTGGGAATTTTACGACTTCGTATGATCCCGAAATTCGTATCAACCGTGTCCATATCATCGAGATACAGTCGAGCCCACTTATAACGAACATGAACGTCACGCAGCGTCCATTCGTTATATCCCAAAGTTCTTGGTAAGTGGACCACAACTTCACAGACAGTTGTTTGTCGAAACACAAAATTTTTTCTTCACGAAAAAGTCCGTGATGGACGTCTGTTTTTGCAGCGCAGATCCAATGAGGGAGGTTTCCAGTTTATTTAAAGCAGAAGCGTGCTATCGCCAAGGCCCGTGGCATAAACAAGTTGTCTGAGGCTCTCTATGTAGCCCATTGCTAGAGGCGCGCTTATGGGTGCTGGCTCCGAAGTTTCATCCTTATCAGATTCCTCCGCGTCACTTTCGTCCCGCGCTTCAGGAACGATGCCCTCGTCCGTGCACGGTTCCGCGGTATCGGTGTCGTCAGCGACAGAAATAAAATCATTACAACCAATTTCATGACCCCCATGTCGGAGTCGACGATGCGCTGCCATAAATCGCCGCCGGGCTGGTCATCTTCTGAAGCACCAGGCTCGGCATCAGACACCATGTCGACGAAGCCGGCCTTGCGGAAGCAGTTCCGCATGCTAGTGGCAGTCACCTTCGCCCTGGCCACTTTCATTACCTCTACCGCTGATAACAATGGCAAATGGGCACGGTGTTCCCGTCCGCCATCCCGAATTACAACCAGGGCAACAAAACGCTCGCACCGCAACATGATAAACAAGATTGACAAAAGCGCGCGACGGGGTAGAAATGCAATATGCACAGGAGGCAATCAAGCTAAGGATACAGACGCACAGCGCCAGCATAGAGACCAATGAGGGGCGTCTGTGAGCGTCAGTGTAGCCACCTCTTGGCTCCAATGAAAAGCCTGCTTCACGGAGCGTGGCCTCTGCGATCGGCACCGGCGGCACGGTTGATCGCGGAGGCCACGTGCGGATTTGCAAGAGAGTGAGGAGAGGGAAGCGGAGTTGCAAGGAGGGGCGGGAAAGGTGTGTTGGCGCGGAAATGGTAGCTCGCTTCAGAGCGGTGCCTGGCGGTATGAAACGGGGCGGGCAGTTTGCCTGGGATGAGGCTCAAGGAAACATGCCACGCGCCGGGCGTACAAAGGAGTCGGAGTCAGGTTATCTCGCATTGCGGCACCGGGTTTACGCCATCCATTTGCTGTAACCGATCAGCAGGGCTTAATGACGTTCGTTATACGTGTGATTATGCCATTGAAACAATGTATATTTTGATGGTTGCGTAGGTCTCGTTCGTTATAAGCGAAAGTTCGTCTTAAGTGGGGCCGTTATATGTGGGCTCGACTGTACTGCTGAAAAGCACTGAGCTCAAAGACTGAGTGCACGAAACATGAAGAGTGACAAAAAATTTATTAAATCTTTCTTGCACTCAAAATAAACAACCAAACATGCAACATTTCGAATGCGATGAGTACGTCAGCACATCGCCGGTTCAAATCCTTGCCAGGATTCATGTAACAGCTGCCCCAATAAAACAGCATGAGAGCGCAGTACCCCAAACGTTTCGCACATGATCAAAGATGCTGCCTGCAGTTATAACATTCTGCAACATCTTCACATTCTGTGCTGCACAAGCCTGGTCAACAGGCCATGCAGGTTTTGGGTCCGGTAAGTAAAGACGAAAGAAAATGAGCGCAAATACAAAATTTTAAACCCGTTGTAACTAGCTACGGCAGCTTCAACACAAATTGCGCTAAGGCAGCTTCAATGACATCATTGTTGGTATCATCGAAAAAAATGTTAGTCCGCCCACCAGCATGATGACAATGTTGTTCAGTCACCAACCATAATATGAAAACAGAAGTTTGTGACAACCAAAATGATGAGAGTTGTTCTAATGCAGTCATGCTACAGTGACCATGATAAGTTGTGCATTAAATGAAGTTAAACACAAATGAATTGTGGGATGCAGGTTGCATTAAAGCAGCCTAAAGTTCAGCTGTGAAAAAAAAAAAAAAGAAAGTGAAGGAGTGCCAATTATGGCTACTATGAAACTGAGGTGCAGCATTTCCAATGGTGAAACATGCTACAAAAAAACGTTTCGGCTCACGAGCAATGAGAAAACGCTTTAAAACTTGAAAGCTTTAAAACTTTGGTAAACTGTAGATGCAGCAATGAATCACTTGCTTTGTTGACATTCCTGTATTGTTACACTGATTACAACCACAACACACTGTAAACAGCTAGTAGACAGGGCAGCCATTTCTCTGTTCTCACTCAAACCTTTGTTCCACCCTATTTTACAATCGTGCAAGCAATGCTTTTACAAGCACAAGGGCTCATTCTTTCAGCAACAAATCTAGAACTCTCAGTCGGCACTTCTGTGAAGTAATTCCACTTTTCAAAGAGAAAACCTTGCCAGAACATGCAAAACAGAAACTACACAGTTTCCCATGTTTTCATAAAAAGTCCGCTGCAACACGCTGCTCAATAGAAACACTTCATGACTGTTCCTCTTTCAAACACTCTGCAGTAGACAATGCATACTATATAAGTGCCACCTAGAAAGACAACGAATGCAAGTGAGCATATAGCAACTGGTTCTGATCAAATAATACATGTGTTCCCAAACCAGTGCAGAACAACCACCACACATTCTGCTGAGCAGACAACCTCATGCAGCCCATGTCAGAAGTATACGGGCCACTTAGCAGCATAGCAGAGCAGTTATCCCACCACGAGGCAGGCACAGCAAGCACTGAGATAAACCCAATGTGTTGACGTGTGTCAATAATACAGGGAATGCAAGAGGAAGCCCTCAACGCGGCCCGATCTCTCCTCCAATAATGCGCTAAGTGGGCCGTGAACTTATGACAAGGACTGCGCCCCCTTGCCCACTGACAATACCGCTATGCTTTCTCACTTGGCCCCGCTTTAAATGACACCACCAGCGGCTTAGAAAGGGTGCGGCCCGCGGGGAGGGTGCGACCCGCGGGGGGACCGTCCACCCCTCCAATTGGGGCTCCACATCAGACCCGCCGCCCCTCGCATTCGGCCCTGAGGGCCCGCCCTCCGGCCCTGTGGCAACGCTCCTCGCAGGCGCACCCGGCGGCCGCGCAGCATCGGGTGTCCTCTCGGCTGCTGCTGTTGTTGCTGCGCCATCACGGGAGGCCCGCCAGCTCCAGCAACGGGGCTCGCGTGCACCGGCGGCGGTGAGAAGTGGGTAGGGCTGGGTGCCACCCCCTGCACCCCACTCACAGCCGGCGCCGTCCCCTGCGGGGAAGGAGCTGGAGGTCGAGCTGGAGCTGCCGAGCTGGAAGTCGGCTCAGGATCCTCCCACACGATGCGTCGACGCTGTGAAGGCGCCTGCTGCTGCTGTTGAGACGGCGGGCCTGACGACGACGTGGCCACGGATGCGCCAGCTGCACGCAACCCGAGGGCCAAGATGAACACCACTAAGTACCGCAACACTTTTGGGCCATACTACGCATGGTGCTAGCCCACGTAAGCAGTCAATGGGGAACCAAAGAAAGAATAAGAAAATTTTACGATTGTTGCTTTTTCTCTCTTGCTAGAAGGGAAAAGTGAGTAGCATTTTAGGTAGGAGATAAACTGACAAAGCTCAGCGAAAGAGGTCATGCCGTCAGCGGGAGTCAAGCCCGTAATATTTGCATGTTACGTGTGACGTGCAGTGGAAAACATCTACAGTGGTGGGTGTCACCCCTTCTACGCTCAAAGACATTTATGTTTAGTTACGTGCATTTAGTTGCATGCAGCCTGACCACAACCGTGCTCACCAGCATCACACACAAGTGTGCTCCTGATGTGGAGTGCGCTCTTAACACGCCACATAAAAGAGCAGTTCTATCACGCACTTACAGTATAAACAGACGGTTACGATAGTCGGTAATGAAAAATTTGAGCACTACTTATCACACGCCACCTGCCACCACTGGCTGGCGGCTTATCACGACGACGACTACAATGTGGAATCCAGGTCTTCCATAAAAGAACAGGCATGTAGGAGCTGCACTCTAAAATGGGTAGCTTTAGAATGGGAAGACACTTGCTTAGAGGGGTACAGGAATAGCGGGGCACCGCTGTGCATGCGCAGAACAATAACCCGAGGGCCGTTATTGTCCGGCACACTGGCGTTCCGCTATTCTCCTATCCGCCTAGCCAATCAAATCCTCTTATTATAAACTCCCTAAAGGCTTTCAGAGTGGAGCTCCTCAGTGCCCGCTACTGACTTACAAGTTGTCGTCACTGTTGTAACCAGCACGGCAAAGCGAAAAGCATGGATGGAAGTAGGGCGGTAATGAAGGGAGAGGGCCAGAATGAAAAGGCAGAGGAGGAGGGTGCGATGGGTGCAGATGAGAGGTGTCGCGCTCAGTTTGGCCAGCTGCTGTGCAATAAATTTCTAAACGCATTTTTTTAAAGACAGCTGTCGTGCATAGAACATGCACCACAACCACCTGCATAAAAGTGATTGTGGAGGATGAGGTAGCAGGCAGATACTCCAGCAAACCCTCCATTTCAAGCTGCACTAAGTGGAGGGTTTCTGAAAGACAGCGCAACATACCTTGCCCAAGTGAGGCAATTCCTTGTGCAAAGATTGTGGGCCACTTAACTGCTGCACAGGTGCGTGGCTGATTATGTTTGAATCAGCGTAAGATCTACCACAGACTGCTAGTCGCAACTTGAGTCAGTCATGTATCGACAGTCAACAGCACATACATGGGCTTCAACAGGGGCCGTTTGTGCAGCCCACACCATTTACTACGGGAAAGGGCACACGCTGCTCAACATGCTTCAAACGAAGGTGCGTCCTTTGTGGCTTCAGCTTTCCTCCTTAAAGCAATGGGGCAAGCATGTTGCAACGAGTTCTCGCAGGGGGCAACAAATGTGGCCACAACCAAACAAGGCCTGCACCATGCCACTCTACACCACTGAGGAACGTTCGTTCAGTGCGATAGTTCAGAAGCCTTACGCAACATGGCGGCAATGCTTCACATTCACATTGCCCTCTTAAGGGTAGCTTAAGTGTCGTCCAAGTTTTCTGCCTCAATATATGATAAAATCAAGCTGCGCTCAAAGTATCGAAATCATTGGTAAAGTTTTTTTTTTGCATCTGCCACTATGGTTACAGCTATATTAAACAACGGCAAAAGTGAGGAGATCGTTAGCCAAAGGCATAGTACAGTCGCCGATCGATTTTTCGGACTCGAAGGGACCTGAAAAACGGTCAGAATAATCGAGCAGTCCGAAAAATCCGTGAAGTACAGAAAATCACTTTATTGAGATGAAACTGGCTTAAAAATGTCCCTGATTTTACCTTGCGGCAAATTTCTTACTTGAATACTTCTCACGGTTCTTTGACGGACACGGCAGGGCCATGTTGTCCACAACCAGAGTGTGCATCACATCACTCGTCAAACACACGCAAAGACAAGGCACTTTTTGTTCTAAGCTGTGGAACCGCTGGACGCAATCACAATACGGCAAACGGATGTAACTTCGTGAAGACAAAGCGCCACTTGGTCGACGCGGTCAGAGAAACCCAAGTGACGAAGCGGCGAATGGTGGTGGCTCGGTGGTTAGGGCGCTTGGCTATTTATCCGGAGTACCCGGGCTCGAACACAACCGCGGCGGCCGCGTTTCGATGGAGGCGAAAAGCTAAGGCGCCCGTGTGCTGTGTGATGTCAGTGCACGTTAAAGATCCGGAGGTGGTCAAGATTATTCCAGGTGGTGGAAATTATTCCGGAGCCGGGCACCTCTTTCTTCCTTTCTTCTCTTAGTCCCTCCCCTTACAGCCCAGGGAGGTTCAGGTGTCCACCGATATGTGAAACAGATACTGCGCCATTTCCTTTCCCCAAAAACCAATTTTCAAGGTATGAGACAAGCGACATAGGCGACAAAAGGAAGTTAATGGCAATGACAATCGACTGCCACCTCGAAGTGGCAGAGATCGCAGGGACCTCTGCTGGCAAAAAGGTACCAAAAGTACGTCAAGCCAATCCAACTGCAGAGTAAATCCGCCTTAATCCAAGATGGCGCCTTTAGTGCCGGCAAAAAGCCGATAAGATGGCCGATTTTGCCGATTTTGGACTGCAGGCGACTGAAATTAGTCCGAAAAATCAATGTTTCGGACTTTAAAGTCTGAAATATTCGTCGCAAATATGCATGCGCTGCTATGGGGTGACTGACGGTGCCTCATTGAAGTCTGAAATATCCTACAAGTCCGAATTACCCGTCGGCTACTGTATTAACACTATGCCGCCCAACATATACAATTTAACTAACCAACACTTTTTAAAAACAGCGACAACATTTTGGGGTGGTGTGGCCATTGTGGAAGAAAATGAAAAAGTTCCTGTGTGTGCCATAAATCAGTGGCTTGAAGTCACTAAGGTACCACACGCACTGATTTCTTGCAGCACTAAAATGGCAAGATGCTTACACACTGCTTTGGTACTCACAGTGCGACATCTTGCATACCTTGTCGCTGCTGTTGCATAAACTCAAAAGCCTGTCATTTCTCGTGCTCTCTCTTCTCACAGGGACACTGTACAGCGCATTAAAAGGTTCACGCAAGAACAAAAATTACAAGAAAAGAGAACCTACCAGCGCCAGTGAGGAAGCTAGTGCCAGGGCGAGGGTGAGAAGCAACCTGCGGCTGTTGCGGAATTCGCTGGCATAACTGCTAACAGCAACCCCTTCGAAATGTTTCGCATTCACGTGCACGTGCTGCTGGCGCCATAAACTAAGCACGGGTTTCATTCCCAACGCGTACATGAGGCAAACGAGTTTAAGATATTGCGCTAACATTGCACGACCTACCCGAGGGGGCTGGCTCTTCCGAGGCCTGTGCTTCCGAGCCAGTGTCCACTGCAGTGTCGGGGCCATCTCCTTCCGAGCACAGAAGCTCCTCCTCCTCCTTTTCATCGGGAGTCACTGGTAAGCAGCAGCAGTGGGGGTTGCATGTCATTTTTCATTCACAAAACAGTATGTGGGGGAAAAAGCCTGATCAGCAGAATATGCATAACCTGTATCAGGAGAGCCAGCTTTCAAAGGTGTTAAGTATAAAACAGGTCCATGTATAAATATACCGCAGCATACACAAACTGCAGATTATATGCTCTACTCATGACAAGTTGTCTTCAAACCATGCTGTAAAAAGATACTTTCTCTGTGAAAGCTGCCTATTTTGGTGATCTAACAAGCCACAAGTACCTCAGTTTAGCAGATAGTAACTTCATCAAATTTGAAATAAGAATACTTGAGCCAAGGTTAAGTTTTAACCTCCTAATGAATGCTTACACTGAACTGACTGAACATAGCAAAGAAAAATTAATACAGTAAAAGCTTGTTCGTTCAAACTGCAAGGAACCGGAGAAAATGTTCGAATTATCAAATGACACTGGAAAAAAGTCAAACTGACAAGAATCACTTGCTCCAAGAGTAAATTTATTTGATGGAAGACTATGCAATGGTTGCTTGCTTTTGAGAGGAGAACTCTGAGACAATGATGACTTTTTACACTTCCATCAATGCTTCATTGCAAGGGCCTCCCCGGCATCTTTCAGAACATGACGCAATACTTTATCTTGAAAGTAATCGGGCTTTAATTGCTTTCAGCAGAGTTTCATTCTGCAGCCGCTCATTATTAATTGAATTTATTAACTGAGGCGTACTCATACACTAACGAGGGCTGCCTCAGTTAAATATTACTAACATCAGACTAACAAGTCAACAAATAAAACATCAAATACTAACACCAGGCAATATGCGGTGAATAATTTACAAAGGGCCACAAAAATATTATTAGAAGAAAGGACACAAACAGGGACTTAAAGAAAGCGAAAACATGTACCAAATAAACAAAGAAAATTAGTCTACGTCAATGATGGACCTAATGATGGAGCGATTATACCCTAATTCATGTAACCGTTTGCGAGTACAACATTCTTGACTATACCAAGTGCAGACATTGTTGATTAATGACTTGGGATCCATGAACTGGTTAGGAAGTGGATTTCCAAGTAACATGAAAAGCACTGTTCCCAAGAAGTAGCGAATAAGACTGCAGTAAAATCTTGTTAATTCGAACCACACCGAAACACCAAAATAATTTCAATCAAGTGAAGTTCCAAGTAACTGAAGAAGAAATATACCAGCCAAAAAAAAGGCGAACACACAAGGAGAGAACAACACAGGACAACGGACAACGCCTGTCGTTCTCTCCTTGTGTGTTCATCTTTTTTTGGCTGGTATATTTCTTCTTTAACATGCCATACCAACAGGCCCACCATTCTGCCCCGCTTAAGTAACTGAAGTTAACAAAAAATTTGGTAAACTGTGGTCAGGAAGCATTGTGGTAGTAAGATTATATTTTATTGCTCTAAAAAATTTCCTGTGATCACCTGCATTTTTTTTTTTTTCCTGAGCAGGAGGACTCGAGAGATTGAGTGTCCAGCCCACTTAGGCAGGCTCAAGTCGTGCGATTCGAATTATTCAGAAATTTGAATGAATGAAGTTCAAGCTTTCACTGCATGAAGAGGCATGCATTTTAGGCACGGAAGAATGGAGATAAAGAAATGCAGGACCTCTCAAAAGATGCTGTGGCTTTCAACGGTAGGTGGAGGAAAGAAGTCCCTTACTGTTACACTAGTGATAGATGACAAAATCCATTAACAAATGGAGGATTTCTGCCTGATCTGAGACGCACGCTGGCAGTGCCAAAACTGAAACACTCACCTTCAATGATAGGCACCGGAGAGATGACAACTGTGGTTGGTGATGCCCGCCTGGCTGCTGGCTCAGCCTTGGCCGACGATTCTTCGGGCTCTGTAGGCTCCTCCACAATGGGCACTGCTGAACTGTCCGACGAAGGCCTGAAGGCGGTAGATAAGCAACAGGGCACGAATGCAACATGCAGGCACACAACTGTAAATGACCTAAGTGCATTCAAATCACAGAGTTGCAAGAACTATTTGCTACCTAAACAATAGCCTACTTGTATACGCTGAAAACTAAACAATGTAAAAATTCCAACAGAATTGCCTGTCTGGTTGGGAACAACTTACCTACTAACAAGTTTTTTTTCCTTATTTTACAAGTTTCAGACTGCGCCTCGCATTATATTTCGAAGCAAACGTATGTAACTAGGCATGTGCGAATAATTGATAATTTAGATTATTTTGCCAAACCGTAAGATATTCGATACAAATGTTTGGTATTCAAAAATTAAAGTATTCGTCACAAATGAATAACATTTTCCGAAACTCTTGCAGCGTATGGTTTTGGTTAAGCATACATTCTCACTCTTACTGCGGTGGCTGCCGTCTGTAAAATTTTTTTCTTTCGAAGCTGGAAGAAGAATTGGATGCTTCACCAATAATCTTAGTATAATTCGCCAATAATCGTAAAGGGACACTGAGGAGAAATTGAAGTTGGCTTGTATCGATAGAATAGCAGCTCCTGATCACAAAAACGCCACTCTTCCTGAAAAAAAAGCTCTTGTAATGTAGAAAATAGCAAGAACCACAATACAGGTATCGCCGCCACAGGCCAATCTCGCAAGTACAAGCGTGATGACTTCCTAGGAAAAGAGGCGTCGGCCACCTTGGAGGAATTTTCCTTACTTCATGGACACCACGAATCTCTGAGGCTGGCAAAGGAAGGTTGCGCACCGCACCGCTTGCCGCCAGAAATCACGGAGTCTATTTACGTCACGTTTCATGTCACTCTGTTCTGTGACGTCATAAGAGTTGCCGTGACATCATAAGAGTTTCCCGAGTTTGAATCAGAGCGGCGGGAAAAACTTTTTCAACTTCGAATCCAAATTTCTTTGAAATAAATGCATCTTTCGTGCCCTGACAAGCGGTAACAAAGCCATGAAATGCCGAACTATCAGATTTTGAAGCCATGAAATGCCGAACTATCAGATTTTGCTAACAAAAAAAAATTGATAGAGTTCTCCTCAGTGTCCCTTATACGTAATTCGAGACAGTCTGCTTCGAAACATTAACCGAATAACAGTGCTCTGAGACCGGCCACTTTGCACTTGGTGAACAATGGCGATCTTTTTAGCCATTGTCATTGTAGTATATTTATCATGCTTACCAGCATTCCCCAGCGCAGACTACATGGGCACTGTCGGCGCCATTATCCGCCTGACGAAATGTTTCCGTGTGCCGAGTTGGATCACCGCAACCTCAACACATCGCACAAGGCAAACACCCGCGGAAACCAGTTGCACAAACTAAAAGCGTGGCCTACTCGCAGCGTTGTACACAAAGAACGAAATGAATCGGCTGCTGGGTTGGCTAGACATGACTTGGCTTAGTTGCTTAGGCGACCAAGCTCACACTGGAACTGCCACTACCAGAACGCACAGACACAATGATGATGAGCGAGCGTTTGCAGTAGCGCTACCTCGTGGGGCAGCGACGAGGAACAGGTAAAAACAAAAATGGCATTCAGCAAGTCGAACCATGCATCGATCAGAGTGGGTAGGGGGAGATGCTGTCGATTGAGTTGGCTCAAGGAGTGTCCGAAAAATCAAACTAGACGTTGCACGGTGTCCAAAATTTCGGCAGTTGTTATACATTACAGTCTATGGGGAGAGTGGCGGTGCTGCGAAACAGTCCAAATAATCAAGCAGGCCCGAATTTTTGGAGTCTGAAAAAACAGTCGGCAACTGGACATCCTCACTCTTCCTGTCTACAGTTTCGGTTGAACATACATCCTCACTCTTGCTGCAAGTTTAGACTATCAGGAAATTTGGAATGTCTGAATTTTTAGAAAGTTCGAATAAATAGCGAAAGTGCGGTACGAATCAAACAAGGAGTACTCCTTGTAAACTATTCAAAGTTTCGAATATTCACACACACCTCGTAATTATGGCTCAAAAATGGATCTTAAAATATAATCTGAAAGATAATGTGTACCTGCAAGAGATTGCAAATAATTTGTAGCCTGAGAACTGTGAAGGGGGGGTGAAGAAGAAAAGATAAGGTACCGTATTTGCTCGAATTTAACGCGACCACGAATCTAACGCGAGGGGTGACTTTACATGCTCCAGCGGGAAAAAATAAAACCACGAATGTAACGCGAGGCTTAAGGACGCAAAACAAAGTACTTTTAATAGACATCGTGGCCAACATGTTTATTCATCTTCCTCGCGTTAGGAGGCCGAGTTCTTGGAAGCTGAGTCCTTTTAGCAATCGAAGTCTCCCGGTAACTTCTGCCGCATCGATGTTGTTCGCCGCAGAGAGAATCCATTTCTCTTCATGAAAGTTTGGGCCCACCCACGAGATGCTCTGAACTTCACATCTCCAAAGCAATGTCTAACTTTCCAACGGATTAGCTCGACACTGACCCCCATGAGACGGTTGTGCTGCTCAATAATTAAGAGCGCCACTTTTTTTCTGCAGCTCAACGTGATGGCCGTGGCGAGGCCATCGAAATCCTTTGTGGTCGGGCGCGCAATTAAAAAGCCCCTCCGGCTGCAGCCGCCATCCGCGGATGGTTGACTTGTTGAGGTCAAGTCTTCGAGCTGCTGCACAATTCCCGACATCTTCAGCTAACAGGATCGCTTTTCTCTTAAAACGACTGTCGTACTCAGCATGACGCATTGCCATCATGCAAACTGAATCAATACACCGCGAGCGACGCCACAAGAACACGATACAATGACGAACTGAGCGCGAGGTCGCAACAAACACAAAAAAATGACAGAGAACAACACTTTGACTTTGGATGGATGAGGATTTGGCTTCCGTGGTACCCATGTTGCCAGCATAATATCGCAAAACTGCGGAAACCAAAACCAAGCTGGTTGCTTCAAATGGCAGCACCGCGGCACTGCTTTAGGCCAATCGAAGTGCGGTATTCGATTATAACGCGAGGGCAGACTTTAAGGGGAAAAAATACGAGAAAAAACTCGCGTTACATTCAAGTAAATACGGTACTATGACCAACATGATTTGAAATGCTGTCATAAACATTAACACAATGCTAACCTACTGTGCCACAGAAACAATGAGAACAAACACTTAACTGTGTTTTCTGTGTTGTCATAACATGTCTACTACCGTATTTACTCGCGTAATCCTCGCACTTTTTTTCCCTGAAAATCAACGCGAAGTTTGGGGGTGCGATAATTATGCGGAGAAAATTTTCAAGCAAATGTTTCGGAGTGTTAAATGCAAAGATGAATGGGTGCAAGATCAGGATTGTCAGGTCCGCAATTGTAAATATAACGAAAACATTACTTTCAAGCGTAACTTACCTTCATTAAGAAAGTACAGGGTGAACGTAAGCTCAAGCTGCTGAAGCACTTTATTTGCCGCGCGCAACCTCCCCGTCACTAGTCGCGTTGCGTACATCCTGCAGGCAATTCTACTCTTCATCAGAGTCCGTGTCGACACTGGAATCGATGGTTTCTTCATCTTCCGATGCTTCTTCGTCGTCCCACACCAGGTGGTCCTCGGTCGCAACCAGGGCGTTCGAAATTCCTGTTTTCTTGAAGCTTCTGGCCACCATGTTTACATCAATCATCCCCCGTGCCTCTGATACCCAGCTGCACAGCAGCTCCACGGACGGTCTTTTGATCTTGCTGCCCGGCGTCAGAGCATGTTCACCTTCGGCCATACATTCTGCGTACAGCCTCCGGACGTTATCTTTAAATGGCTTGTTCAAAGATACGTCAAGAGGCTGTAGCATTGATGTGAGGCCGCCGGGTATAACAGCCAGGTCCGTGCGCAGTTCCTTGAACTTCGCCCGAACCGACTCTTGAAGATGGCCCCGAAAGCTATCGACGGAAAAAGAAGCGCTTCCGGTCGCCGCCCCCACACAGTCTTCACCCAGTCCACCATAAGGTCCGCGGTCATCCACCCCTTTTCTTGGACGCGCACGTGTATACCAGGGGGGAGCTTTCCTTTCAGGAGGGTCTTCCGCTTGAAAATGACGTTCGGTGGCAGCTTCCGCCCGTCCGCCGCCACGCCTAGCATGACCGTGCACCTCTGTTTTTCGGCACCTGTAGTCCTGACGTGCACAGTCCGAGCGCCTGTCTGTTCGACTGTCCTGCTGCTGGGCATATCGAAATTCAGCGGAGTTTGGTCCCCGTTCCCTATCTGGGAGAGCAAGAAGTTTTTCTCCTGCCGGATCCTGATAATGAATCGATGGAAGTCCACTATTTTCTCTTCATAAGCTGCGGGCAGGCGCTGGCAAAGCGTCGTTCGCCTCCTGAGCGAGAGTCCATTGCGCCGCGAAAATCGTGTGGCCCACCCATTACTAGCGCGGAAGTCTTGCACCGGGATGCCCCCCTTTCTTGCGATTACGAGCGCCTGGTTCCGTATCAAATCAATCGACACAGCACACCCATCCGCTCGTCGAGCCTTGATATATTCCAGTAAAGAGGATTCGACGGCAGGAAATTTCCCAGTCTTCGGTCCACGGAAGACCCGGCGCGTCTTACCAGTCGTCTTGGTTTGGTTTGGTTTATGGGGGTTTAACGTCCCAAAGCGACTCAGGCTATGAGAGACGCCGTAGTGAAGGGCTCCGGAAATTTCGACCACCTGGGGTTCTTTAACGTGCACTGACATCGCACAGTACACGGGCCTCTAGAATTTCGCCTCCATCGAAATTCAACCGCCGCGGCCGGGATCGAACCCGCGTCTTTCGGGCCGGCAGCCGAGCGCCATAACCACTCAGCCACCGCGGCGGCTTATTACCAGTCGTCTTGAGTTCGTCATGCTGCCGTCTCCAATACCGGACGCAAAACTCGTTGACGCCGAAGTGTCTGCTGGCGGCGCAGTTGCCATGTTCCAACGCATACTCAATAGCTTTTAGCTTAAAAGCAGCTGTGTAGCTTGCGTAGCATCCCATGGCAAAGCGGCACAAAGAGCATGGTGCAACACGCAAACAAGGCAAACGAGGCCTACGGGACACCGGAGAGCTGGGGACACCTTCGCAAAATGGCGTAGCGGTAGTGAGTGGATGAGCGGTAGCGGCGGTGGCAGCGGATGATAGCACAGTACCGCCGCCTAGTAGCACGCGCGCCCAACCATGGCAGTTAGTTGTGGCCACAGTCAATAGATGGCAATCGCTACGACAAGCAGACGGCTCGCGGCATTAATTTTGGGGGTGCGATGATTATGCGGGGGAAAAAAAATTTTCCAATTTTTGATAGCCAATGTGGGGGGTGCGAGCATTACGCGAGTGCGAGCATTATGCGAGTAAATACGGTATTTGCTGCTATGTGGCACTATTAAACCAGCAGTCGTGGTGCTGTGTATTTTTGAAAAAAACAGAATCACGCCAACCAGACGCACCCTTCTTCGCTGGACTCTGGAGCCTCGGTGACAAGAACGACGGGCGGGCTGCAGACTGCGAGCGTCCCCGCCGTAGACACCTCCTCCTCGCGTGTGGCGGGTGGCACTCCCTCCTCGGGTGCCTCGTCGGGGGGCTCCTCCACGATACTTGCCTCCCCTTGGAACAGAGATGCGTCCCGCGATTCTGCGCGAAACACAAAACCTGCATGTGCCACACCCCCTCGCTTACACACATGTGGCCCCACACTGTCCGACACTACAGCAAAACGACTACAGCAAAAACAAACAAAACAATAAAAGCGAAGGAAACTGGCTACTGGTTTCTATTCAGAGGAACTGCTCACTCCTGAGGCAAGAAGTGATGCATGAGGTCTTAGCGAATGGACAGGCATGCATTCAACAAGTATTAGTGCTTTAGCAAAAGTGCAGAACTGATATGCAGTGTGTGTTGCTGAGGGTGTGCTGCTCCTATAGAGGAAACGAGAAACAAAAAAGGAAATAGAATCAAGGACGAAAAAAAAAGTGATGAGAATGTAAGACCGAAGGCAAGAACACAGGAAGAGAATGATGGGAGGAGACAAGGACTGGAAGAAAACAAAGATCAAAATAAATAAAAACAGCCATGAAAGGAAAGACAAGAGCCTCTCAGAAATTAAGCAAAGCAAGAAAGCTAAAAGAAGAAAGCAAGCTTCAACCTGAGTCTCCAGGCAAATTGCAGCCAGAAAAACACAGAAAATGGACCGACAGCACAAGAGCTTGGCAGTATGGGCCTTTTCGAATGCCGGGCACAGGCTCACCAGGTGGGGAGATTTGAAGCGGCGTGGACGGTACGCTGCGGCCGCCTCCTTCCTCAAAGTGTGACAGGTCCATCCGGGTGTCATCCACTCCCACACCTGGGAAAGAACATGCAGTCACATATTCGTTTATTCATTTTCTTTTTTTCAAATCTTGACCTTTTTTCTGCCTGCGCCAAACCACTTTTGATGACTACGACCGATCATGAACACGGCAGCAGAAATGCAAGTGAAACAAGTGACATCATGTAGCGTGCATGAGAGACTCACCTTCCTGTGAGGCTAGCTGTGACAGACCGGATGGCTCTGGTGCAGACTGACCTTCAGACGCCGCACCGAAGACAAAGCCAGCGTGCGGCACGTGCGGAGAGCTGCGAGGAGGGACGTGACACATGAAGAAAATTACTGCAGCATACGTTTTCAATAATAAAGCAGGCCACGAGACTACTCAGTGTAACTCAAACATTCCAAACCCACAAACCGTAACGCTGCACAACCAAACCTGAGTGTCCACAGCTGCTCCATTAAGTTGCGCGGCAGCAAGTACCTACGGCTCATTTAACTAATGCATCACGTATGCAAACAAATAAAGGCAGAATACCACACAGATAAAGGACTACCGGCCACTGTTTACCAATTCCTTTATACTGGCTGGCATTTTTAAAACAACACTACATTGCCTGTCAACAACCTTGCTTCAGTTCAGTCATTAAATATGACCTGCGGAATGAAAAGACATTGCAGCAGCATATTTCAAAACATAATCCCGAGTACTGAAGACAGAAGAACAGTTAGCAAGCAAATGAAAAGTGCTTTCCTTTCTGAAATTTGGAGAAGGCTTTGCTGTTAATCTCATGCACCTCTCGAGTACTGCTTTCGGCCCCTTCATCTCCTTCCTTTCAGTGCATGGAAGTCAGCCCAGTAAACAGCTATGGCCTAGCTTCTCACGAAAATGGTCCGTTAGGGCAATGGAGTGGATTTCGAAAAGTAGCAGAGGATGGCAGAGAGTAATGCGGGTGAGTGGCACTATGGAACTCTGCGGGGATAGGGTAGCTGCAGCTGGCACAGGACAGGGCTAACTGGAGGAATATGCGAGAGGTCTTTGCTCAGCAGTGGGCACAGTTAGACTATGATTACTATGATGACAAACTAGCCCTCCACCTTTTTGAACAGAACACAGCAAATGTTCTAATGTTATCATCACACACTTTGTAGACAACAAGAAAATAACGATGACTCTTCACTTTTATTGTGCATAAAAGAGTTTAGACCTGCTCCAAAGCAATCAACTGCAAAAGGCAGCTGCAAAGGATCCGTTCAAACTCACCCGACAGCCTCTGCAAAGCCATCAGTCCTCCGAGGCACAAACAGGGTTGGCGTGCTGGGCACGATGCTGTCGTCGCCCTCTTCGAAGCCTGCCGCACTCTGACTCTGCAACATTCAACAAACAAGATAAAAAAAACTGGGACGCAAAAACAGTGGCCTTAATCTGGCTTAGTTAGCATAACTGTCAAAGAGGCAACAATGAAAAAGATGCACAATGCGATACATCCTTTGAAACATAATGAAACAGCAAGTATACGTTGCAAGATGGTCTGTACAAGATGTGGCTTATATGTTCACTCCGCCAAAAGTCTTAAAAAGGGTTGACACTGCTTCTCAGGCACAACTGTCCCAACATTTGGGTCCCAACATCCAACTACAACGCTTCTTGTTCTTGACTAGAAATTCCTCCAGGAGTAGCAAGGTGACAGCATTAAACAGTAATTCTAGCAAGCAGCAGCCTCAAGGTTTTCCCTGATGGCATGAAACTGCTTCAAAAATTTGTCCAGGGCCACCCCGAAACTTATCAAAAGGCAGTCAGCACAAAAATGTGAAATGAGGCATGCAGTAACACCCTCAGCTGGGCACTATCTCATTAAATTAGACCAGAGTCACCAAGAGATCTACTGCCTTGATTAAACTGGAATCCTTTCCAATAGCACAAATGCACAGTTAATATTTAGTGCCCCTTCATCATTACAGCAATCCCTTAATATCCAAGCTGACTAGCCGAAACTCATAACAGCGACGGCTAGCTACGCACTGGAGCAAAGTTCTATTCGAGGCCTGACAAGGTGGATAAGACAACATGGCAAAATATTCAACAGGCAGGCGAATGCATAACAGGAAGCCCGGACTTACAGTATTTAAACGATTGTAAGTCGACCCGAATGTAAGTCGAACCCCCCCAATCCCACTTCTAAAAAAAAAAAAACTTGAAGGTCGTTTACGCTTGACCATTAATAATAGAACGCGATAGCATTACCACTTATTGCTTATCGCTTATTGCCAACCGCTACCGGCTGCCACGCGCAGTAGCGCCTGTGGGCGCATTCCAAGACGAAAACTGGACTAATCATCCACACTTGCGCCATCGTCCTCACTAGCGCTGCCGTCGTAATCGCTGCTGCAGTCCCACAGCTTGTCATTCTAACATCGTCGTGCAGCAAAATTCCACACTTCGCAAACAGTCACATCACGACATCGCGTGGAACCGTTGAAAATTTTGCCTCGCTGCAGCCGCCACACCTGTATCACCAGTTGAGAACGTCGAACTTGTGGCCCGGCGCGTAGTTGTTCATTTCTTTGCCGTAAAGAATGACAGCCATCTTGAATGTAGCCGTGAACGTGTGCCGGTCGCTTTCCGGACCCGGCGCACAAATGACGAATGACAAGGCACTACGTTAAAAACTTGCGAAACACGGCCTGGCAGTAGTCAAATGCATCAGAGCCAAAGAGAAACTACGTGTGAGAGGCGCCGGCTCCTTCATCAGCTACCAACACTCCCCGGCGCCGCTGCAGTTCCCAGTGGGGGTGCCGCCATGCTTGGAACAGTGGCCCTTCCATCAACTATCAGAACTCCCTTGAGCACCAAGTGCGCGGTTGAAACTAAGCAAAAAACAAAAAAAAACTTGGACGATGCCTATTAAGAGAAGAACGTGAATGCGTTATCGGACCGCTGCCGCTCATCAGCACACGCAATCTGCGGCCACGTGTGGGGAGTGGGCTGGTGCTGGTTTTCTGCTTATCGACAGCCAACATGGGCCGCCTCGCATGGGGTGGGGATGCCAGTTCTGCATGTTGACATGGCAGCTGCTCAAGGCCTGCACCAAGAGCGATGCGACAGAGCCACACAGCAAAAAAGCAACCATGCTGTAGCATGCCTGATACCTCGTTTGTCTCGCCTTTATTTATGGTGCGATGCTTTGGTTCCGATTTTAGGTCAACCCGCCCCACTTGAGACTTTCAAATTTTGAAAAACAGGTAGACTTACAATCGTGTAAATACGGTATATGCAGAACCATATTTTGACAATCCAGCAACAGCACCATTTTGGAAACGACACGAGTTGCGGTTAAACTATCGTCTCTATTGATTCCCACCAGAGCAAAATGCACGAAAGTTTGGCCTTACACATCAATCTCTTTTTCGAGACTTCTGAAAAGAAGCGAAAGAAGATATGTAAATTTCCTCGTTAGGTTCCGCTTAGGCTGTCTCAAAGATCAATTCAGCGGTTTCGTCTCTCCAAAAGCACCCCGCTGCTATAGCTGCGCTGAGGTTTGAAACTTGTAGACTAGGAATAGATTCCTTAATTTGATTTCTCCACTCACTGCTACAACAGTTCCTTGCTTCCTACATGTGTACAACAGTAGGACTGACAACCAAAAGCTTATCGAAGAATGTATTTACAAAAAAAAAAAAAAAAGCTGCCAGCCTCAATTTTACACCCCTCTGAAAACAGGTGCCTGTACCATGAAAAAACAGAACAAAAAGCAAGTCATCTAGTCAAAACACAACTTAAGCAAGCTGCTAGTAGCCTTAATTGTCTCCTTTTTATCTGGCGAAACAAATCTTTCGAGCTTTGATACCCAGTTTTCTGCATGCTCAATGTAAAACAAAACAAAACTAAACATATATAACAAGAACAAATGAATAAGTACCATGTAGGAAGGAATAAAATAAATTCAGCAAATATGAGCATGCCGTTATGAATGCTTTCAAGCACGGCACAAAGGTCGTACGAGAGGACACAAACCATACATGTAATAGTAACTTCCAACATCCACCTCCCTCTTCAACATTGTAATGCTCGTATTATGTTATGCAAGCATTAATGTGCAAACGAAATCAAACTACAACCCTTAAAAATAGCCCTCCCCGTCCCATTGCGTTCAATTCTCACTCAGTAACGTGCAACTACACTCACCCAAGAGTCAGTAATGTTTTCAAAAAGCCTCACTGTAAATCACTCCTAAGGAACATGCCTGTGACAGCACACTCAAGTCTTTTTATAGTTTTCTCTGCTCCCCGACTGCTTTCTGCCGACTTCTCTCTTGCTAATAACTGCATTCATTATACGGGTCCCTTTCCCAAATCTTCAATTAATTCTGGTGTTATAATGCATAGCCAACAACTTTCGAGTTACTGCTGATTGATAACATCTGATAGCAAACACAGACGCCAACAAGAGAGCAAAGAAGTTTGCAACCCACCGATGGCAGGCGCTCATTGCGCACACGAGGCAGAAGTGACAGCCTGTGCTGCTGCTGCTGCAGCGGAGGTGGGATCAGCAGGGACGGAGGCACCTCCGCCGCAGAGGACTCTGCGGGAGGGGCTGGTTGAAGCTCCTCCTCCTCTTCAACGGGCACGCAAGAGGAGCCCTGCTGCACGTCCACATCCTCCTCGGCCAGGGTCTCCTCCATCTCGTTGTCCTCACCAGCCTCATAACCGAGGTCTGCGCACACACCGCACCAAGACTCGGCAGTGTCAGCAGCAGGTCTCGGGCAACACTTCCACGGTATATGGCACTGTTTACGCTGGACACCACGAGCTTGCTTACTTTCCTGCTTTCATGTTTGTACGAGTTCATTTCGTGGCTCTCCCGTTTCTAACCCATGCTTCAAACATGCGTCCTTTCATTTCCCTTTCTCCTGCAACAAGAGACCGTACTGCCCAAAATTCCCCGCAACTACCAATTCCAGCATTTTTTTTTAATGCTTCAACCACTGTCTTAGCTTTAGAGACAAGCTACAAAGTTTTCTTACATTCTACTGAAAAATGTTCCATTGAGGACGGCTAGTGTTCCCGGAAGAATCGAGAACTAAGGGAAGAATCGCGGAAGAATTGCGAACAGGACACAGCTCGACCATGCACAATGTGCCATGAGAAGTGCTGCGTTCGGTCCACTTCCGGGTTCGTCCTACTTACCCACAATCTCTATCTCATTGGCATCGTCCATCTCTCGCTCTGCTTCGTCCAGAGACTCCGGTTCCGCCATGTCCTCCTCAGGCACATCTGCTTCACCTGGGCCACGACCCTGGAAGTTGTGCGCGAAACAAGTTACGATTAGATGACTGACTTTTTCCATGCCAGAGCGATGCTGTTGGCTATGAGACATGCAATAGTGGAGGACTCTGGGTTACTTTACTTTCGACTACCTAGTGTTCTTTGAGCCCTAGCGGACTTGCAAGAGCCGGGCTTTTCACGAGCTGACTATCATTTCTGGCTCCTGACAAGTTCAGCTTGTCCCGTTTTCTGGCACTGTGTGCGGTTTAAGGCGACTGGGGCGAGCCCAAAGCATTTTTGTTTCCTGACAGATTCAGCATGGAAACTAAACGACCAATTTGATATAATTTAAAAAAAAAAAAGTGCATTGAAATATCAATGCATTGGCATTATCGCATTTCACTTCTGTCTCATAATGCCACCAGTATGGCCAGGACTGAACATGCGCACACTCATTCTAGGCAGCCAAAAGGCACCGAGCCAGCACGGTAATTTGTTCTGGTGATAGCACAAAATAAGGATATCATGTGCCAACGTGCTCGCTGACGGCCTTCCACTGACAACTTACCGTGCCGCAGGTGACGTTCATCTCCTCATCTTCGTAATCATCTTCCATTCCAGATTCAGTTCCCTCCAACTGTTCCACCTGGCATCACAGAGTGACAATCACGGCACATCACTACTGTATTAGCTGCCCGACTGCTCATCGAGAAAGACAAACCAAAAAAGCCTTTGTCTTCTGGCCACACATTTCTAAAAATATATCAACATTCATCAAAGAAACTCCCCTCACTTTATTTTTTCAAGAGAACGCTAAAATGCTGCTTGCTAATGTAATGGTGCTCGCTTCAATTAGAAACCTTTGCTATCAACCTGAACACAATTTTTTAAGTCCCTTTCCGTCGATTTCAAAGGAGTTCTAAGAGCTGCTGTTGGATCAATTCGTGCATCATTCCACAACTCAAAGCTGCACTCTGAGCATGAATGACGCTGCGGTAGTGGGCTCCCTGTTAACTTTAATCACCTCTTGTTTTTGAGAACACCAAAAAATCTGTACATTGGCATTTTTCGTTCCCCCCCCTCCCCCCCTCATCAAAATTCAGCACTGACATCCACGCACAGACCCTACAACTTACGACGCCAGGCCCACCAGAATTCCACAGCTGCTGAACCCCCATGGCGCGTGTGTACCACGTGCTCACCGGCGATCAAGATGAAGCCTCCAGTTACAGGCTACCATGGACACCTTCACAACAAAAGAAGCACCCCTGGAAACACAGATCAATGGACGCATCGTCACCTTTGGCTGTTCTTCCTCTATTGCTTCTTCCTCATCGTCACTCTCGACAACGATCGCGTCATCAGCCGAGGTGGACTGCTGGGGCTCTTCTACACTGGGTCCTGCCAGTGAACTTGATACTCCTGCATGCAAACAAAAGGAAGGAGGATTTAAAATGAACGGCAAAATGTTGGCACTTCCCATAGTGACACTCCTCAGCATCTGATCTGCCACAAACCCCTTGTCAATGAAGATGAAGAACTGAACCTCAGTACAGTGCCTGCTACATCGTCTTCGAATGAATCCTGCTCCAAAACTTGAGCCCCATCGCATCAGGTGCGTGCCAATCTTATGCAGAAAAGATGCAGAGCCTCACAGCAAAAATGAATGCTCTATTCACAGTACAATTCACAGCACTATACTGTTGGTCCCAGACATACTGAACAAGAGGAGTATTGCGAAATTGCTCCAGTGTACCGATAATTCATTCAGCAAATAAAACGTGACAATAGATATGCTTACCTGCAACCCAGAAGCATGAATACAGTGCACATAAGCTAGCGATGCACTTCCTGCAGCGACCTGCAGCCCACCGACACACCAGCAGCACACCGCTCGCTGGGTGTCGCTAGGACTAGCTCAGTTTGCACCGAAGCCGAAGCGGAGGGTGCTTTGAGAAAAGCACCGTCAATTTACGAGAGGCCCAATTCTATTACCAGTACACTATAAACACAATAATACCTCAATTAAAATTAAGCGGGGTACAGCTGATTCACCTTCAGCAGCGAAGCGAACCATGAGGAATGCCACAACCTTTTGGTCTGCTGGGCTGGCTTCACCGCCATGACAGCAGCGTCACATTGAAAATAAGCCCGCCAGACCGAAGGTCACCGTCAAGCACACCCTGAGTTCACCTAGTCATGCTGTTTTACGGCGCTAGCATTGCCAGCAAGTGCCCAAGGCCATGCAGCCGACCGAGCTCCATGCGCGAAAATTGATTGCAGAAGCGCAATTAATAGAAGCACCACTTCCAGCGGCACAGCACACAGTTCGATGCACCAAATACTGTGCTGAACGGGAATTGGATAAGCGTGAACAACACTGCTATACCTTTGCGCGGGATTTTCAAGGAGATATACTGATAGTTCGATATAAGCATTAAGTTGATATATCCGGGATCGATATATCCGTGATTGACTATACGAGCATGTTTTCAGGAGTTGCAAGAGCACAGCACATGGGGTACGTGCAATGTTCCCGATAGCCTAACAAGCAGAACTGCAAAGAAATTTCCTGCGTTCTTTTTCCATGAAGTGTTCAGCAACATCCTCCTTCCGTACACGAAAACTGACCAATGGCAACATTTCGTTCTTAGCAAATGCAAGAGAGGTGAGCCAGGTGGGGCACTGACAGACAGGATTTAAAAACCCAGAGCAACATTTGGTCAATGAGGGACGCTGTAGTGGAGGGCTCCGGATTAATTTTAGGCCCCCTGGGTTTCTTCAGTGTGCGCCGACATCCCGCGGCACACAGGTACAGTATGCTGCGTGATGCGGAATAGATAGAGCAGCAGAGAGGGCTCCGCATGACCCCAGCGGCATCGCCAGTTGCGGCCCACTTTCAAAGAGCCTGATCACAGCGCTGCCAGACACGGGTGGATCACCGTGGCGTTTGAACCGGTACATTCTTTTCGCCTAAAGCATTGTTGAAGTACTGTCTTTGCAAAAGAAAAGAAATGTTTCGTCGTTTCGTGTACCAGGCATGCAGCGCAATGCAAGTCACCAATTCTGTTTGCAGACGAACTTGGCAATGCCATAGCAACGCGTTCAGGAGTGGGCAACTGCAGCGCCGCCCCTTTGTTCATCAGTGGCGAGGACAAGTGCCCAATCCATAATCCCAGCTGGGCGCTGCACTGCCTCTTCCAGCACACTGTAACACGGACGTTTTTGTATTCCACCTCCATCAAAATGTGCGGCCAGGATTCAATCCCGTGACCGTGGCAGGCCAAGCAGAAGATGCCGAGAGAAGAGTGGCGAACAACGTTCTTGAAAGAAGGGCGTTTAAAGAGGAGAACAACTCACCTTCCTCGACCGCCTCAGCAGCCAACGGGGATGCCTCCTGGGTGGACACCTCAGCTGTGCTCATGGCCGGCTTGAGCTTCTTAGAGAGCGGGGACTCAGCTCGCGCCACCGTGGAACCCAGTGTCTGTGTGTCCGAGCTGCATGCGCGCCCCCTTTCCAGTTTGAATAACGGTCATGGCACAACTCGTTAAGTGGGGAAGCTGCACTTTAAAAAAATGTTTTTAATACAGTCAACAACTACAAAATTTCCAGGAAACGTGTATTTTCCCATGTCTATTCCGATTACAAATATGCCATATAATTTCATGTAAATGTAGTGCTTGTGCACTTATGTAACGTGTTTTGCATGATTTTGGAATGAAATTGAAAGAAATTTTCCTGCAGGAAACTTCCTGAAATGCATGCCATTGGTTTGTCTGGACATCAAGGAATGCAGTAAGGGTAAAATTATCATCCTGCGAGTCACAGAACTTGAGTTATAGGGTTTCTGAAGTTGTCAGTCCAGTTTGAAATCGGTATGCAAAAACATGTTCCCTGGGAATTCCATAGCTGTGACTTTATGAACAATTTACTTTTTTTTTTCTAAGAGCAGCTTCTCTCCCCATTAAGGAGAAAAGGTTACATGCCAGAGAGAAATTCAATCACTCTAGATATAAATATGAGACCCTCGAGTGACTCTAGCGCCACAATTTTGTTACTACCAGTGCTGCTGCTCTTCTTAAATATAAAACAAGCTGAATTAACATTTTCAAGCTGTGAAAGGTTTCAGAGCACACCTGTTACAACAGGTGCAGCATGTTTTCGTAGATATTTTTTTTCGCTTTACCATCACAAGCTGCCACAAACAAGTGGCGTGTGACAGCTACGCACCTGGATGGCTCCTGGTCCATGTCCCGGGGTCGCTTGTGTGAAGCTCCCCTAGCCGAGGACGGGCCTTCATCAGCTGCTGTTGAAGACCAAGCATGAGGCAGCACCATCAGCATGGTAACACAACAGCAGGTTTCGAAAAACCTTAGAGAAAGTCTTTAATTAAGCGATTAGTCCAAAAATGCAACGCAATCGATAATACGCCTAAGTAGTCGGAAAATGCCAGTGAGCGTTGCACGGCAAGCCTGACCATCAGACAAGCAAGTGACGCACTTCAGGCGACTACTTCAGTGCACGCAGCAAAGCGGACGTAAACTGAATGCTTGCACATGCCTGCAGCAGAATACGTCATGCAGCCGCCTCGGCACATATAAAGAAAATGGCTCCAAGCAGCAATGAATAAGGCGTACAAGTTGTGAATGCATATAAAAAAATAAAAGCCGAGGCACAGAGTCAAGAAATACTACACCTCGGCATTGCAAAATAAAGAACAAGTTACAGCAAACGTACCAGTCCCACTGCTGGGCTCTGCCACTTGGGTCGAAGGGATGACGGTGATCGACACCGTGCTTGTAGGCACCACAATCTCGACACCAGAATCAGTTTCTGCGCATATTGTAAAGGGCAAAAAAATTTTTAAAAAGTGCCGAGTAAGCTGTTGTGATAGTTCACACAGATAAAGAAAACAGCTGTCCTGTTTCTTGTAGCGGGTGCGAATACTATTGAAATTTTTGAATACGGATTGAATATGAATAAAGCAGCAAAGTTATTTTTCTGACTAATAACTAGGACTAATAATAGGCAATATTTCGGATTTCCCTGAGAAACCATCACGCACCTCAAAGGAACATGTACATTTTCACAACCAATATTTCGGGCTCTGTGGAGTTCAGAAAGATTTTTCGGCCTAAAATAGATGCCAGCAAAACTGTGGAGATCACTTTTGAAACGAAAATTTTTTTTTTCGAACTAATGTAGATGCGAGCGGGCATGAGGGCCGCGACCAACCGGTTCTCCGCCGCTACGAAGGTGCTATCTTTGATTTAAATTGAGTCAAGCGAATAGGCTGGCTTGGATAGGTTTGGCTATATTTGTTTATCACAGCTGCCACTTGAGATAACGGCATGCTGTTCATTGTGATCGAGATGGCCTACAAAGCGCCCAATCATGCTAAGAATGGGACAGCTGCAGCGTCTGCCGCCGTGGCTTGGACAGCGCAACCCGCAGTGCAGTGGAGATGGAGAGGTGGGGGGTAAAGGGGGGGGGGGGGGGGGGGGGGGGCTTCGGAGGCACTCGCTTTGAGGAAACTGTCTGTTCTTGCTTTGCGCGGTGCATGCACTTGTTCGCAGCATGACTTGCGGCCGCGTCACACTGTCTGGTATAATGAACGAGTGACTATTGTGATGCGAGGCGGTGAAGACAAGACGAAAGCATGTCTGTGGCTCAGATAATGTCTGATATTATCGCTTGTAAGCCGAATGTGGGAAGCAGCATGGTCAAGATTTTGAAAGCCGATTTTTCGCAGAAAGATTTTCTTTCTCTGAAGTTCACGGATTTTTCAGGCTGTGATTATTCGGACCATATTCCGGGTTCCACAAAGTCCAAAAATCAGCCAGCGACTGTACATGAAGAAGAAAACTTTAGAAATAGATAAGCAAAAAATAGTGCTGCCTCTTCTCTTTTTCTTTTCAAAATAGTGTATCATCTTTTGCAACCAAAATAAACCTAGACTGACTTAACACCCTACTAAAGAAAACGTGGTGCTCGGAAATGAATACCATTTAATCTTAACAGTATGCAATCTGTTCTAGGGTCATGCAAAATGAGCGACAAATTTAATGCGAAGAATGACACACGACAGGCAACTAAAAGTAACAGGATGGGCAGTAAAACATTATTAATTCAAACTTCAATTAACCAAAAAAAAAAGATGCCAAAATTACCCAAAGGTGCAAGTTATTAAGCAACAGTAGCTTCAATCTCAAATCACAATTAGGATAAATAAAGGTGCAAACTTCAAGACACAACACCTAACCAGATACAGCAGAATCACACTGTACGATTGTTCAAGGGAATGCGGAAAAGAAAATGCACTAGTCGGGAAATGTACTAGTAGCCAGGAAGCCAACGGAAAAAAGAAAAAGATACACTGTTACCTGCCGTGTTTCTTGTTTTGTTTCAGTTTGAATAGGGGCAACATGCTTTCCTGGAATTTGTAAGACTGTTTTTCTGGCGATCGTTCACATGCATAGGATGTCCTAAATGCCCTACAATAACTTTCCATGAGTCTCGGCCGTTGTTAGTAGAGGGAAGGCAGCAGCGAAGAGGAAGGGCACGCAGAGTGGCTGAAATTTGGGCATGCGTGCACGCTTCTGCGCTGTTTTCGCAGCAGCCGCTTTAATCCTAAACAAACCTTATCTATTGGAGCCTAGAAATTCCCTTTTTAAGCTGCAGGCAACAAAACAAACACAGATGACAGAAGCACGCCTTGGAGCCGACTCGAGCGTCTTTATCAAAACAGCACTGCCTGCGCGGCGCCCCAGAAGAGTTTTGTTTTTGCGTCTTCGGCTGTTCGTGCTCGTGCCTCAGCTGCGGTGGAACTGCACTGACAGACAACAATATTTACACCACCAGAAAGTGTGCTCAGCATAGGCATGGGTGCAACATGCCAGAAGCTGCCAAACACGGTGGCGGACAAGAGCCAATGGAGTCGAGAGTCCCGCTTTAGTTGGTCTGCTCTTGCCGTTCCGCGCTGGTTAAATGTAGGCTGTCAAAGTTGAAACACGGGATAAAGCACTATTGCAAACTGGCATTCGTGAAGCATGCAAAAACGCTACCACGTTGCGACATAACAGCCGACTCTATATTGCATGGATTTTTATGGAAGCATCGACAGGAGTAGCTCACGAAAATGTAGAAGCCAGGAAAACACAGCACCCGGGAATGTAACAGCGGGGTTCTACTGTATTCTAATGGTAAATCCACCTGCTCTTGCGAAAAGCAAAACATCCAACCTTGAACACAGGCAATAACTAATATATATAATTGGTTTTTGGGGAAAGGAAATGGCTCCAGAATAATTTCGACCACCTGGGGATCTTCAACGTGCACTGACATTGCACAGCACACGGGTGCCTTAGCGATTTGCCTCCATTAAAACGCAGCCGTCGCGGTCAGGTTCGAACCCGGGAACTCCGGATCAGTAGCCGAGCGCCCTAACCACTGAGCCACCGCGGCGGGTTGGCAATAACTAAGCAAGCAGCAAATCTAGCCAATCATTCCTCTAAACTGTGGCCGTGCACTGTGACATAGTTGGCCATGTTCATTCAGCCAGTCAGAAATGAGTGCCGTTACTAGTTCGGGTAGCACAAAGTGGACCCCCAGCTCCTGTATCCACAAAAGCCAGTGATGACTGATCAACCAGTCCAAGCTTAAAGCCACATTCAAATCCCATAAGACACTGTGTACCATGGAAACATTGGTCACACTTCGGAGATTATTTCGTAGCCCATGTCAGCACCTGCAGGGCCCTGACGTTTCTGTGCCGACTCCTGTCTCTTGTCATTGTGCGATCGCCGGGAAATATGCCATAAAGTACAGGGACCCACCGGGGAATGATAAAGCATCGGAGGTCGCTGAGCTGGCCTCTTGGACGGGTGCCACAACCACCGTGGCCAGCTGCACCTCTGGCTGCTGCACAACAGGTACAGGTGCAGGTAGAGGTACAGGTACAAGTGTAACTGTCGGTATAGACAGCGATGCCGGTGCTGGCGCTGATGTTGGAGCTGGTGCGGCTGACGATGCTGGGCTCTGCACCTCCACTGCACCACGCAGAGTACAGCACGTGGAATGGCAGTTAGACAGATAACTTCTATGCAGGAGGAATCCGTAAGTCATTTTTGCTGCACAATTATGGTTTGAGGTTCGAGGCAAAGAAAGGCACCTTAAACATTGCTACTAAAGTCAAACCTCCATGCAACGAACACCGATATTATAAATTATTAGATATTCTGAACTATTCGTAAATATTTTTAACAAACACATGCAATTTTTACTTTATATATCGAACACAATTTGCCATGAAACGGATATATAGAACTCCCCAGTCCCAAGTGGTACTCGTCCAGATGGCAGACGGCAGGTTTCCCCGCGCTACACAAGTGAGTGATGGCGGTGCGGCAAGCTGGTGGCAAGGTTTTCGACAGCGTTAAGGGCCCTGTGTCACAGAAAAGCCGGTGTCATCGGCGTCGGCGGCGTTGGCCGTGAGAGAAAAAATGGCGGTGGTTTAGCTTTGGTTAACCCTGGAGTGACGCGATAGCTACAGCTGGCCGAGTGGGACTTGGTCACGTGACCAACCACGTGACGAACCATGTGATCAGCCACGGCGCCGCGCCGCCGGCAGCTGCTTCGCACCACGCGACCAACCATGTGGTGACAGTGTGGCAGCGCAGCCACGCCGCCACGCTGAAGGCTCGAAATGCTACCATAATGTCGCTATTGCTACAAAATCCCAGAAGCACGCACGTTGCACCATCAGGAGGCGCCCACTAAAACCACTCCCTCCTCCTCCTTCTCGCAATGTGTGCCACTGCCCCAACAGATAGCACGCGACGGCAGCGACTCCTGCTCTTCTCGTTTGGATGCTGTGGGGCCGTGCGGGGACGCAGAAATCGCGCGGTGAGCGGCGAACAATGCAGCGCACATCCAAGGCGTGTTCAGCACAAAGCTTGCGGCTTGCTGCCCGCTCGTTCGGCGCGGAAGCTATGCTGGCGTTAGCGGCATCGGGTTTGTCGAGGACGATGTGCCGACAAACTACGACTGCAAATTGAGTCCCGCGTGTTTCGGCAAGGCACCTGGCAGCGCTTCTACGTGGTTTGCCGCTCCGTGCGTTGCACGAAAAAAAGCATAACAACTGCAAAGAGGGGTCATGGACAGCAAGTGACAAGCGAGCTCTGCCAAGGCATCGTTTTGGTGGCCCCGAAAGGGGCCTTGCGAAAAATACGAGAAGGTTGCTGCGGCTGCCTCTCAGCTTGAAAAATCCTGGAGAAACGTTGGGGTGAAACCGCCACAAGCATGTCGCAATGCACTTCTCACTGGCTTGCACACCATCGGTTGCGTACTTCTTAACCAAGACACACACTTTCTTACCGTCTTTGTAGGCCTTCATGATACTGTACTTGGTCTCCAAATCGATAGCTGTGCGCTTTGTTTTCACCAGCTACGTCGTCTGATAATCAGCGGGCGGATCAGCCATCTTCTGTTTCGACGGCGACTCAAACGAGGCGGAAAAACCACGTGGCTATGAACGACTTCGATGCAATCAACTAACACAAACAACCAAATCCGTTGGCAGAACTGTGCAGAATGAGGGGCAAGCGAGCAGATCAGCGCTGTAGGCGCGTTGGCGAGGTCCATTCGTGTTTCGGAGGGTGGCGTGGCGTAAAGCTATGGGCGCAGCCCATTTGTGTTCGAAGGGGTGGAAGGGCAGTAGGAGTGAAGCGGGAGGCTGCCGATGCGGAGAAGGCCGGAAAACAGGTTCCATTGTATGAGCGTGCGACGGGAAGGGTGCAGCGGCTGGAATTTTTCTTCTTTTTTTCTTTTCAAGCATTTCGCATTCCACTACCTTTTGGCACGAGCACTCAGGAGCCAACTTCATTGTTATAACCGATAATGCGGCATGGGGGCATTGTAGTAAGCTGGTTGTTTTACCATAGAAAATATACAAAAGTGGACGATGCAGCAGCTTTTCATTGTTGTAATCGATATATTGGTAAAACCGGTATCATTATAAGTGGGTTCGACTGTACACACCTTAACACTATCAATAAATCAAGCTCGAATGCATAGTTCCACATACCCTCTGGCGGCGTGCACGGCAAGGGTGCAGTGGGTGCCACAGTTACCACCCGGGTTGTCTGGGTGATGGGCCGGATGCTGGCGGTTGGAGTCAGTCGTGCCACGCTTGGGCCTGGGCGTTGCAGGGGCACAGTGCTCTGTGGAGGTGGAGTCAGTGGCCTCACATTGGCCGTCACCGGCTCGCTCGGTGCCCCACTCCCGTGGCCACTGCAGCAGAGAGCACACTGTCATCCGGGCCCTACATAGGCTGGCTCTTGGTCCAATTTTTATTGGATAAAAGCCGATTTTATGGTCAAATCTACATTGTAGCATGCCCAAGAGCCAAAGCTGTGCCTTGGCACATAAAATTATATGCACTTTTAATTAGTGCCTACATTAATAATGGATTAGTAACAGCACAGTAAGAGCCTGTTAATTCAAACTTCAAAACACACACAAAAAAGTTCAAATTATGAAATGAACCCGAATAAAACTAATAAGAACTGCTTGCATCACAGCAAATTATTTGGCAAAAGACTGGACAATGGTTGCTTGCGTCTGAGGTGAGAACAGCGCTACAGTGACTACTTCCGGCAGTGAAGCTCCACCGGTATAGTGTGGTACACCTCACAAGCAGCAGCAGCATCACATGTGAGGAGGCTTCACCACAGAAAGTAAGAATGGCACACAATAAGCAGGAAGTTTTAGCGCACTGGAAGAACGAAGAGAATGGAGACACTCAGCGGTGCCAAAGTGGTGAGAAAAAAAGAAATGGGGATAGAAAAGACTAGCAAGACACGCCAATCAGCGACCGAACGGCATGCGGGTGGGCTTGGTTGGCTGGCTGATGCGGGCTGGTGCAAAGCTCAGAAAAGTGAGGCCAAAACTATGTGACGTGACTGTCAAAGATTGGGCTATCCGTTCATCATCACGCCTGCGTCGTGCGCAGGCCCTTTGAGAGCCTGCTCGAATTAAAGGGACCCTGAAATGATTTCGATGGGCACAACCTAGTGCAACAGATCTGTAGAGGTGGTCTTTGCGGTTATTCCGGTCAAATCTGTAAGCTCTGCATAGACCCTATAATTTAAAAATCGCCCAGACTGCCCACTGATGTCACCAAGGTTGGAGCTGCAATGGTGAGGCGTGGCCCTAATCAATTGCAAGCTACTGCGAGCAGCGAGTTGAAAAAAATTTCTAAATTAACAGGGTCCATGTAAAGCTTTCAAATTTGACTCGAATACCCGCAAAGACCACCTCGACAGATCTGTTGGCACAAGCATATGCCCATAAAAATCATTTCGGAGTGCTGTGCTGTCTGACAGACTAAGTCTATCTATGTAAGTCCGACAGACTTACATGGGCACTGGCCGGGACTGGGCCAACAGTTCGAATTATCCGGATTTTCGAATTGAAGAGTTTCAAATTAATGAGCTTTTACTACAAACTATGATCAAAGCAAGAAACACACTGTGTGAACAAAAAGCAGCACTCTACTTACCCTGCCCTCTCCACGGGCGCCGTCACCATGGTGGGCTTCGCTTGCTTCTGTTGCTGTTGGTTCAGCTGCGTCATTCAGCACAGAATGCAATGGCATGCTTAGCGTTCAATTCCAGCTGAGCATTGTATGACAAACAACAGTTTGAGTGAGTGAACTACGATAACAGTTGACTTACACATATATTAAGTGTGGGCAGAGAAAAAGAAAGAAAAATAATGTTGCCCAGTCCGAGTTCACTTATACAGTGAGAAAAAAAGCAATGACCCTCAAGACAGGCCAAGATTCTTAGGATACTATGACAGAGGTAAGAAGGGAAGAAAAACAGGTGGCAGTCCCCCTCACCTTCTGGGTGAGCTCGTCAACCTGGCGCTGGGCCCGGTCGAGGGCTTCACGGGTGTCGCGCATCTCCTTTTCCTGGCGCAACAGCCGACCTTCGAACTGCGACCGCAGGCTGCTCTCCCGCAGTGTGCTCTCCTCTGCATTTTGGCATCGACATCCACACGCTTGCATCGACACGGCATTGACATGTGCCTTGGCATCGACATCACGGCATCCACACGCTAGCATCTACACATCCCCGCTAACCACTCTTCACGACCAAAAGGCAAAGCTTGCCGAATTTCAAAAGTTCATCACAGACTGAACGGGAAAGCTAAGCGGAATTATGAACCGATTCAGAGTTGCCCTGTCCTCCTGTTCGGTTTGTCGGCCCGTATGCGGTTTAGATGGGTCTTCCATTTAAGTTGTCAGCCAACCATACTCAGCGTTCCCCATCTCATTCTTCCCTGCCTCTAGCTGAGAAAACTTTTCGTCTAAGTTGGCGTGGCACAGTGCAAATGCCAAGCTTTTGGCTTTTAGTTGGGGGATGATCACCTGCAACCTTTCAACGTTGCCAAAACCTTCATATTTCTGCCAACCATGACATCTTCTACACTAGCTATGGTAATTTGAACAACAGGGTAGCAGTTGTTCTAACAGCGAGTCAACAGTCTGAAATGCCCAGCGAAAATTTGGACATTACTTTTTACAGCTGAAGCCGAACCTTGCACAACCAATTAGACGCACCAGGAGAAATGCAGGAGGTCCCATTTCGGTCTCAGACTTTGTAACCTCCCCTTCCTCTATATGATCATAATGTAAAATATTGACATGTTAGTAAAATAGATACAGATTCTGAAGTTTCAGACGCAGAACAACAGTTTTTTTCGCCGCAGTGACACCGCTTTGCAGAAAAACAGCAACTCACGCTTCATCTGCTCCATGGAGGCAATGCGCTGGTTGAGGCCTTCAACATTTTGCTTCAGTGATTGGTTCTCCTTGGTCAGGGCCTCATTCTTGGCTGAAGAAAGAAAGAGAGATTGAATGAAGCACCGTGCTCTGCCCGTTACATCAAGTATAGCAAGTCGCTGGCACAGGAAGTACTTGCACTCAATGTGAGCGAGCTCTGGCACTTCGATGCCACGATACTTTGCCGTCAATACGATGTGCTTTCTGCCGTCATTTACGCGCAAGTGTTATCCATCGCTACCAAGACTAGAATAAAAGACAGCAGATGACAGAGCACACCTCACAGTGCTGCTGAAAAAGAAATGTGACGGCTTCAGAGCACCTTTAGTACTGGATACTGCAGGAAATATTTTAACTCTCAGGTTCCACATATCACAGAAGTTTAAGGCAGCTCGCTAAAACGCTCCAGGGGTGTCTTCGGTTACACCTATGTTCTACAACAGGGGGTCCATATTCTTAGACTTGGGGAACCCCAGTTATTTCATTAAAATGTTGGAAAGACCAGCTTCATTTGACTTCCATTTTTTTCTGCCAACTCATTTTTATTTATTTATTAACAGAATACCTGCGTGACCTAGAAGGCATTATCGCAGGGGAGACAGTTTGATAACAAAGTGTCCATTTTCGCAGAAAAAGCAACAAGAACATTAAGCGAAGTTAACATCAAAGTAAAACAAAACAATCAGTGAACATTTTTAAAGATAACAGAAAGCTTGAACAAAAGTAAGACAGGAGTAGATTCTCATGAATACGCTTGTATAAAAAAAGAAGCCCAAATCCAATTAGTAATGACTGGCCACATAGCCATTAGCCCATTACAAAGCAATTACAGTGCAATCAGTCCCGAAACAAAGTGGTTCAAGGAACACTGGGGGTTGAGAAATGCACGGATTGAGGTGTTCGGGGAATTCAAAGAGCACTCCCAAGGAACCCCAAGGCACAACGGAACTGAGCCTGAGAACCCACGTTCTATAGTGATGCTCCATGGGGCTGTTTGAAGAGCAGATGTAAATGCTTTGAAAAAAGAAAGAAACGAAGGATCTGAGCCTTCCACTCTGCTGACGGCACTCACTGTTGAAGTCTGCTATGCGCTTGCGCGCCTGCAGGATGAGGCCCTTGGCGTGACTGGCTGCGGTGTTTGCTTGCTCCTTCTCAGCAGCCAACTGCACACTCTCCTGCAAGAAGGCGAGGCAAGCAGGTGTGATCCACCAGGTCCTAACCAGGCAACCAATCACAAGTAAGCTGACGACTTTTGAGCCGCTCGGATCAAGACAATGGTTGCAGCGCTCAGCTGCAGCATGCCCAATTCGAAATCGAGGTGAAATGAGAGAATCCTGATGCACCAAGTTTCAGTGCAGGTGGACTATCCTGAAGCTATGGCGAGTTGATTGGAGTCTTTGACAGGCTCAGAAAGCACAGAGGGTGCTGCATAACTGTGAATAGAAAAAGCAGTCAGGCCAAGTGAAGACTAACAACAACTATGTTCTCCTCGGCTGCTGTGCACTGCTTACATTTGCTACAAACTTCAGAGAAGGTATGGAGGACAACTAAGGGTATATAAAGAGGATTCCACTACACAGTGTCCCCCATAGCATGGGTAAAGTGTTGAAACGTGAACCCCCCCCCCCCCCCCCCCCCCCCCCCCCTCCCAAAAAAAAACTGATCATTGGTTACTACACCTCTGTGTATGGCAACAGTCAGTGATAGCTAGGGCACCTAACTTTTTGAAGTGGAAAATTTGAGATTCCATGCACATGAATGAAGAATCCGCAATACTGCGCAAATGCAGCATTGCGAATATGTGAAATTCTGCTTGAAAGAAACATGCAAGATTATACTTTGAGCACATGCTTCGCATGCTGCAGAAGTCCATCTTGTAAACCTGAAAGTAGCTGTTACAACTCAGCATCGAGTAATGTTTCGTGTTATCTAAGAATGGCACTTGTTTGATAAAAGATCACCATAACAACTGCAATGAAAGGAAGCGTTACGGTCACTTCTTCCATTCCAGCCCAGAAAGATGGGACATCACAATCTACTTTGTTTGCTTTGCTTAGAAACTGTGCTGTCTGTCACTGGATTTCAGTTTGAGAGCAGTTTTCAAGTGGTTTACCACTTAGCAGCTGCGATTCTAACATGCAGTGGATCCTGCTTCGGCTATGGTTGTCCTGAACAGTTTGGGCTGTCATTATAATTGTAATAATATTTTTTTTAAGTTTTCCTGAGGTCTCAAAGTCCCCCTTGCGTTGTATTTGTGTAAATAATGTAAATTAGTCATTTTGACATCATTCTGTCCTTCCTACCATGTCGGTAACAACTGTATGAAAAAATGACAATTCAGCTGCCAACACAAAATTCCACGAACAATACTTAAATCCGCAGTTTTCCGTGGAATCGCGGGAAACTAGGGGCCTTGGTGACAGCTACTAGAGAGTTTTAGCAGCGTCATAACTATAATAGACAACCTACGGAAAATGCATCCGTAAGCCAAGTACGGCTAGGCAAGTACGGCAACATATTACCATACCGGCCTTACAAATCGTACGGCTATGCTAAAACTCAACTTCTAGTGTTGAATGTGCCATTAGCTGTGACATCGCATGGCACCCTCTATGCACACAGAGCGCGCATGGTACAGGGACTAGTTGATGCCGCTGCATACAGAGGGCACACTAAGTGCACATAGTGCTGCAAGCGGTGCCAGTCCCGTGTGCTCGTCGTTGCTCCTTCGCATTACGCCAACGATGGCACAGAACCAGGAAATGTGCCCTTTAGCAGCCATCGCCGTAAAAAAGCATGCACAATGCCACACGCAGAATACAACCATAAGGAACTAACTGCTTTCAGTACCAGAAGACTTCGTTAACCTGCGCTCCCAGCCAAAGGAAGAGGGCAGAACTCACAGCCTTTGCTCGGTCCAGCTCCTGGGTGAGGGTGGTCTGGCGCTCCTGAAGCTGGCGCACACTGGCGTCCAGGTCGGAGCGTGCCTGCGCCCCCTCAGTGGCGGCCCGTGTTTGGGCCTCCTCAATCTCCGTGCAGCGCTTCTCCAGGGCCTCCTTGGAGGCCTTTATCTCCTCGTACTGGCTGCGATAATGGCGCGCTATCTTCTTCACCTGCGTGCATGTACAGACACTGCTGGTAAGAATCTGCAGGAATTCATCACAAAGGCTTTGAGGTGCCACCCTCCACTGCTAACGTGCCCTTCGGCAATGCAGGGCATTTCAAAGTAACCAAATAAAAACAGACCAGGAATGAGACACGCCAGGTGAAAACTGCTGTGGAGTCATAACTGTCATAACTGGTGGTGTCATAACTGGCAGAGCAAATGATGAAAGAGAGCAAATGAAGAGCATATCAAGGGATGAAAGCATACAGCGACAGCAAAGAGCACGTGCGGCGGACTAAATGGCCTACTGTGACTGCATGCGTGCGCAGATGGCGTCTTCTGGAGTGGACTACGTTGTACTATGAGTGAATGCGTGTATGGATTGTGGCACTAAAGTGGCCTATGTTCTACTGTGACTGAATATGTGCATAGATGGTGACTTCTGGAGTGGACTGTGATGTGGACTGTGTGGAGTGATTGTGTGCGTAGATGGTGACCGCGGGAGAGAATGTGTGCTATTATAAGAGACTGCGCTTAGCGGGGTAGATGCGGCATTGTTAATATCGAAGGGATGCTGCGGTGGAGCAATTGCCGGCAGAGAGAGCAAGGCTAACCCCACCTGTAGCATTCAACACCTCAACTCACTTGCGGAGGAAAGCGGAAGAGGAGGGTGCGGCAAAAGAGTGAGGAACACGGAGGAGGGTAGTGCAGAGAGGTGAGAGTGGTACAGTGCAGGAGGACGGTACTGCAGCAGCAGTGCTCCATGAGCAGCGGCAGATTGCTCTGCGCGCTGCCAAAGCCAAAACCTATATCTTCCCCCCACCCCCTTGGCACTGCGTGCTCTGCCTGCAGTCGGTTATGTTTCAAACGTCCCAGCAGGTGCACTCAAAAACGGCACTACCGAGAAGTGTAATCAGCGGAAAATTTTTTATACCCTCTGCACATCTCTCCCGAAGAGGCCGCGCAGGCTTGCGGGTGCAATGCTCAGTTGGCCATGTGCCCAAACCACACAGGCACTGCGGCACGTAGTTCAGATTATCGGTGGCACAAATAATTCGCGTTCCAATTAACAGGCTGTGTTCTGAATAGACTCCAATGAAGCATGGATGGACCAAGTCTTCGTTTGAATTACCCACCAATATGAATCATTCAAATTCAAATTAACAAGCTTTGACTCTACTATATTTAGAATAACAAGAAAAAGTGGGGCCCAAAGAACTAGAAATGAACTTCTGCCAAACAGAAATGGAGGCAGGTAAGTAGACAAAGACCTGTTACCATTTTTACTCGAAACTAAGCTGATGGTGTTTACTGGAACTCTCTATGCAAAACTCTACAGTCTGCTTAGGATCGAGAATATGGTTCTGCCACTGCCATCACTGCTACTGCGAATGCAGCACCTCTGGCACCTCCTTCATGCATGCTACTGTCAGATCAGTGATCAGCGCCAAAGTTCGCTACCCTGCCATCTTTCAGCGTGGTTCGTTTGGATGACCAGAGTGCTTGCGGTAGGAACCATATTAGCAGTGCGCTTGGTTTCACGACACGACAGCGCCAACAAAGCGGTGTCACCACAACGCTGCTTTCAGGTGAAAAGTTGTGCTAGCTAAAAGCGTGCCCAATCTTCAAGCACAGCGAGTATGGCATGGCCAAAGCAGATATTCGGTGCTGGAGAAAACGAGACCTTCACCATCCAGTAGAAGAGGAAGCTGAGCAGTTTGTAACGGCAAAGAGGACTGGAGCAGTTCCTATTACCACAAAGATTATTAAGGTGAAGGCCAGGGAAGACACAAAAGCACGAGGTATCACTCGCACACCGAGTTCAGACAAGCAGGGGCTGGCTTCAAGGACTCATGAAGTGATTCGATTTTAGCCTGCGGTGACGAACGTCAGTTAGCCAAAAGCTTCCAGGCAATTTTGAAGAAAAATTGGTTTCTTTTAAAAAGTACGTAAATCTTTTTAAAAAAAGAGCACAAAAAAGTACGAGGTGGGCAAACTCGGAACACCGTTCGGGCACTATATGACTCTGAAGTGCCCACGGCGCACACAATGACCGAGAACGGAGCTAAAGAAGTCAAGCCAGTATATACCGCGGCACGAGAAGCAATGGTCGACCATGATGCTGTGTTGTGCTGCCGATGAACGGAAACTGCTGCTGCACATAGTTTTCCAAGAGGAAGACGCTTTCTGCTAAGGAAGAGTTTCCAAAAACTGTCATCGTGCGTGCACACAAGAGTGGTTTGATGACGAGCGTGATGGTAGAAGAATGGATCGGGCTGGTGTGGCAGTGTCGACTAGGTGCTCTGTTGTGCCAGGATTCCCTCTGTATTGGACTCCTACAGCGGGCACCCGACGGATGTGCAGAGACTGCACTTTCACAAAGTGGGACAGATCTGGCTATTGTACCTGGAGGCATGACCAGTCAGCTGCAGCCACTGGACTCTGCCACCAATAAACCATTCAAGTCTAGAGTCCACAAGAACTATATGAATCGGCTGACCAAACAAGACCGCCAGCTCACTCCGACCGTCTCCTTAAGTGCACATCACTCTGTCAAGTGGCCGACCGGATCACAGGAACGACATTCCGGCTGAGATGATCGTGCAGTCATTCTAGAAATGCTGCGCTTCCAACGCGCTGGATGGCACACGAAGAAAGTGCACTGCGAGATGAAGAAAGTGATAGAGAGGTTTCTAGTGAGGAGGAGGACAACGCCGAATGAATCTGTCGGGTTCATGATAAGTGCAACCAGTATTTTTTTTGTAGCGATAGCTTCATTACGGTAGCACTTCGAGCCTTCAGCGTGGCACCGCCACGCTGTCACACGGTTTGTCACGTGGTGCGGAGCAGCTGCCTGCAGCGCGGCGCCGTGGCTGATTACGTGGTTCGTCACCTGGTTGGTCCCGTGACCGACCACGTGGTGCGGAGCAGCTGCTGCTACCGGTGGCGCAGTGCAGTGGCGAAACCGAGCTGCAACAGCTGTGCGCATGCGCCGTGTCAAGTGGGACGAAGACGAAAAAGGAACACCCAGAGAAACGGAGAGGCGAAAGACTGACTTTGCAATTCAACTGAGCAAGTTGCACTCGGCCAGCTGTAGCTATCGCTTCACTCCAGGTTTAACCAGAGCTAAAACCCCGCCAATTTTTTTGTTCAGGGGCGCTGGGTGGCCTTTTTACTATTGGCCTGGCTTCTAGGCTTCCTTCCCCCCACCCCCCCCACCCCCCCACCCCCCCGCCTTTGAGATTTTTTACGGTTAGCTCACAATCACCACTGGCTTAGATTCAAGCCAATAGGGTACAAAAGAAAAAAACTGTGCAAGAACGCGACAAGCGAAGATGGGAAGTCCCGTCTTCCTTCCTGTGGCTTGTCTTCTTTCTGCGCTGCTTGCCTTTTGCGATGCTGCCAGCTTCCGATTCCTACCGATTCATATTTGAACCCTCAGCTGCACATCCACTGACTCCCTTCACTCACAATGTTTTACTCCCGAAACAAGTGCGAACTTGCCTGCACTATTGTCTTGAGTTTCTCCTCTTTGTCGGTCCTGAGGGCGTGCAGCTCCACGGCTGCCTTCTCTGCCTCTGCCTTAAGCTGCTCTGCCTCGGTGCGGGCCGCCTGGAGCTCCTTGTGCCACTCCTTTTGCTGTGCGGCCAACTGCGAGGACAGCTCGGCTCGCACGGTCTTGGCCTCTTCCGTGGCAGCGTTGATGCGATGCTTGGCATCGGCCACTTCATCTCTGTAGGTGGCCAGCTGTCTCTTGACGGCGACCAGCTCTTCGCCACGGTTGTGAGCCTCCCGCTTGAGGCTGGTGTTCTCCTCCCTGCACGAGGTACCAGCAGCACAAAAATGATAAGATACTCAGCAGATGATACTATCTTTTCAGCCTCCGGGAACACTAAAGGCTTTCCCAGAGTGCCAAGCAACCCCGTGAGCCTTGGTTGCCACATGCACGCATTTAAGGGCATGCCCCCCGAAAAGAAAATTCCCAAATCCAAATAATAATGATTGGCTGTAAAGCGGAACAGTCTGCTACAAGCAATTACAGTACAAACAGTGTCCGAGAATAAAGTTTGTAATGGAAAGGAAGATTTAGGTGCTCAGGGTACCGAAAAGACAATTAAGTTCTCGAAGGTAACCCTTTTTTTGAGAACCCATGCACTAGAAGAAGATCAAGCAAAATAATGACCAGAGAGTCTTCGTAACTGGCCTTCTTGGCCTTCCTAATTAGGCCTAGCAACTACAGCCAAAAAAAAAACGAATCACACAACCAGTGGTACAATTTTTTTGTAGGCACACTGTAGTGGCTTGTGTGTAAGGAGAGGCGTTTGTCCTGTCATCAAGACGCAAATTTTGACAGCGTTTTGATTAAGCAGTTGTGGCTGCACTGCGTGTTATCATGCATATGGGCTCTTTGCTTCGAAAAGCATTGCCATTTTCTTCCTCTCACTGTCTAAGTGAAGCCGTATGCCTCCCACGCACTTTGCTTCTGCTGTGTCTTAGCCTATTTTGCAACGAAAAGACTATTCAAAGTTTTAGCAGTGGGCAACGTCCAAGAATGCTACAAGCTTGCAACCACACGTGGGCAATGTGCGCGCCTGTAAAGAATATCAGCACTGCCACTTAAGAGGCTTCCTTTTAGCCTGATTTTAGCTTTATTTGATCAATTTTTTTATCCTTCTTGAAGTCTGAGTTAACAAGGTTTCACTATACACATTACATGAAAGCCTGGCAATGCTGCGGCGAGTGTAAATGAGGTCCGAAAAATCGAGCAGTCAGTTGATATCCGTCTGAAATTTCAGGCACTCTTATCATTAGCTCCATGGGGCATGTAGCAGTGCCGCGAAAAAGTCAGAATAATCAAGCATGTCCAACAGATCAGGCACCCAAATTTTCGTTCAGCGACTATAGCAGAAACATTGAGGGTATAACTCATCAGACAAAACAGGCACACAATCAGGGCATGGGATCTCTCGGTAAAACCTTTGCTTGGCCCTGTTCTGTGCCAGCTACAAGCAAGCCCCAAAAGCATATATTATCCAACTTCATCTTATGTAATAAACACTGCTAATAATAAACAACTTATGCAATAAGTTGGAGTGATGCTGCGTACTGCTGTGTAATAAACAACTTATGTAATAAACACTGCTGTGTTCTAATGCAACCTTTGAACGGTGTCAGAACAACGAAGCAAGGCTCACGCGAGCTTGCGGAAGGCCTCCGGGTCTGTGCGGCTTGACTGCTCCAGCAGCTGGTTGGTGCGCTGCTGCCAGCGTTGAACCTCTGTCCGTAGGAAGGCCGCGTCCGCCTGCAGGGTCTCGGCCTGGGCCGCCCGGTTGCGAGCCTCTTCCCGCAGTGGTCCAAGCTCCCGCTCGAGTGCCGCGCACCGCTCTTCCAGCTGCTGCTTGCTGTCGGACAGCTCTGACCGCTCGTCCCGCAGGGCCCGGTTGCTCTCCGTCAGCAGCTGCACCATCTCCACCTTGCGCAGCAGCTCCGCATGTTGGGCGTCGCTGGTGGCACGAGCCTGCGATCCGCGCAGAGAGAAGCGATGAACGAGGGTCAACCCCTAAACTGGGGAGCACACCCTGACGAGTGCTTCTGGCACTTTCATCTTGGGGATGAATTACGTAATGACCACAATCAATTTAAAGATAGTCTCAAACCGTCCACGAAGCCCCATTCCTACTGATCAATGTGACCGCAGGTCAAAACCAACCAACAGGAGCAGGGCTTTGAGACTGTTTTGAACCTGTTCCGAGAGTGTTACCCTTGCGTAATTCGGCACCTGGTGGGCACTGCAAGAGACGCGGCTTGGTTTCTTTTGAATGAACAGAGTGGACTATGTAGATCAACTGCTTCCATCCATCGAACCTGATGTCGACTGTGCCAAATTAAGTGCACCTTTATATGTGATAAGTGACGAAGGACTGACCGTTTTTGGCGGGAATCGCAAAGTGTGTAGCAAGGATGCTCAAAAGAGATGCATGTCCCCTCTGAGCTGCACGCACACGCACACATGCATATATGCACACCCATGCACGCCAAAAAAAGGTTTCGAGAAACCAGAATTTGAATGAGATGCCATAATTAACATATCATGACTTTCAAGAAAACAGGAAGTGGATTCTATTTATTTGTTGCATTCCTTTCTGGCAAAAAGCCGCCGCGGTGGCTCAGTGGTTATGGCGCTCGGCTGCCGGCCCGAAAGACGCGGGTTCGATCCCGGCCGCGGCTGTCGAATTTCGATGGAGGCGAAATTCTAGAGGCCCGTGTGCTGTGCGATGTCGGTGCACGCAAAAGAACCCCAGGTGGTCGAAATTTCCGGAGACCTTCACTACGGCGTCCCTCATAGCCTGAGTCGCTTTGGGAAGTTAAACCCCCCATAACCCATAAACCATCCTTTCTGGCAAAAAAAAACTCTTCAGGGCATGGTTGGCAAGTAAAAAGAAAAACTCCCACTCAAGGGGCTAAGAGAGTGTGTCATGTGACCTAAAATCATAAAGCTCAGGCCACATGGTTTAAATACTTTATGATGAAAGTGTGCATTCTTAAATATGCCACCCATCTCTGCACTGCACGATCATCTCATTCTTACAGTTCTATCCACACCAGGCAGCAGTAGTACATTGAACGCCACCCGTCCCTTCACCTCCCCTTCTCTTTCTATTGACAGCAATGAAGCATAAGCAACAGCTGTACAACTGCACCACTGGCCATTCTAGGCTATTCAAGCACTTAGCTGGTATTCAACGCAACCGCACACTCACTGCCGAGAGCAACAAAGAACTGGATAAGTTGACATGCATTCATGGTATGCAGGGCGCGAGAACTTTTACCTCCTCTTGCCTGTTGTCTTTTCCCGTGTTCACCTCAAGAATGGCTAGAAACTGTTGGATCGAAGAGAGAGACAAAAGCATACCAGCGCACGGTCATGCTCGGCCCGCAGCTCCTGCTCGGCTTGTCGCAAACGGGATGACTGGTGCTCCAGCTGCACCGTCAGCCGTGCACACTCAGCCTCGGCAGCCTCAGCACGGGCCGCCACCAGGTCCTTTTCGCGCCGCAGGAAGTGCACCACCTCCTGCAGCTGCTCCGCACTGCGGTCTCCCCCGCTGCCACCCACTCCAGCCGCTGCCTCGCCCGCTGGAGCGTCTAGCCACATCTTCTGTTGCAGCCCGACCACCTGTCGGGATTGCATCGACGTTAAAGCATTTCATCATCATTGCATCACACTGTGGCAGCGACAACACCACCGTAGGCGGCTTCTACGCCAACAACCTTTACTCCTCTGCTCTTCTATCTTGTTCGTACTCCCAGAGCTGCCCTGCGCCTAGCGCCATCCTATGCCTATTTTCCCAACTACAAGGTACTAGCGCCCTCTTATGGCACTGCCCAGAACTACGTCTGCTGTAGCAGACGCTTTAGCCGCCCCGGCTCCCAACAACCGCTATCAATCAGTGCACTTCAGGACAAGGGACAGCTAACCCTGTCTTATGGAAACTACTACTGTATATACTCAAGTAAGGGCTGAACTTTTTTTTTCCACGGTTTTTAGGGGTGTGGCCCTTATACTGAACTGGCACTTTTCCATAAAAACCAGCAAAGCCCCGATTATAGGTCCCTTTTTTTACGCTGCTACATGCCGCTGTATGACGAATCAGTGCATTCCCTGCGAATCCTTCGAATACATAACTCATCGAAAGCATCGATGATAGGACGTGCACCTGACGACTGGCATGAATTAACCACAAAAAGTAAAACAGGTTGCTACATCAGTTTACTGGCAAACCTCACGTGATTCTAAGATCAAGATCCTTCGAAGGTCTGGCGCTTTAATGACCAGCGTCTTGAACTGGCGCACCTCACGTGCGACTCTCGTTCGTCGGTGTGAGGTGGAGTTTAGCTGGCCTGCTTGTCCGCACGCGCTTCTCAGTTGAGGGCATTGTGGAAATCAATTATGGGTTCATTTTCATGTAAGGTTAATGTGTAATATTAAACTGGTAACGTGATTAGACCTTTCATAGTAAACCGTGACTAGATTCAAAGCACTTTCTCTGCAGCTTCGATGTGAAGTCTGTTAGGCCTAGTGACACCGGGCGAACGGTGCACTACTGCGGTGTGAGAGCCTGCTGGGTGGTGCCGCAAAGAACCGTGCTGCTAGCATGGGTGCATATTTTGTGCAGCATAACATTTTGTCCCTTCTAGTGCGAATGCCAAACGCACATGAAGAGTTTGCAGCGCTGTGGCACCGCATGTTCACGGTTCCAGGCAGAGTCCCCCACGCGCGAGATGACTTGCGCGTGGTTGTACAGTGTCATAGGCAGTTATCATCTATCGGCTTCCAGTGTAATGTACCACATGGGCAAAATTATGCGCACATGAAACAATTCTTTTGGCTGACTTTTTTTTCCCTGAATTACTGGCTGCCAAGTTGGGGGTGCAGCCCTTCCAGAAGCATGTATAGTATTACTATTACTGTATTGTCACAGTTAATTTCCCGACCTTGTCACTATACCTGGGCTTGGATGGGATGTGTAATGGGTAGAATGAATAGATGGCGGTTTTTTAGACTGACACAATGAATGTTTTCAAAGCTAGCAGAGGCTCAAGTGCACATCACACACATAGCACTGAGCAAAAGTGTCTTTTCTCCAGTGTGTCCAAGAGGGTTTTAACAGCCCTAAGTAACGCAGTTGCTTTTTTGTTCCTGGGCCTTTCACTCTACTCTCAGCACTAAGAACAGCAGACCGATAGCTGGTGCGGGTACTTAATGCAGCACAAGCAATGCTCCCAATGCTCAGCCAATCATGTGTCACCCCTTCAAGCTTCCTTTTGCGCTCCTTTTTGCTAATGCCATCGAATGCCTTTCATCTCGTAAAAGGAAAACAACCAGTGATGGAAATTTACTTTGAGGGACTTCACTTCTATCCACTACCTTAAGACCTTTGTCAGAAAGTATTACATGAGGGGTAGTGTACATAAAAATTCAGAAAAAGAAAGGCACAAAATCGTCTTTAGAAGTGTTACACACATGATATAAGTTTTTCATTCTGAAAGAGCGCGTGCTCTGACACTAAACGGCATGTTCGCACCTCCAGGTGCGAACTGCATGCAAGCGGCTTTCAACCAGCACACACTGCAGCTCTAAACTAGACTTCGCTGCTCCTGATTGCACGTGCTCAAGCATGTTCATCCGAAAGCACGGCCTTACGCGCTCGCCACTCACGTGGCCTACCTGAGAGCTCAGCAGCTCCATTTGCTGGTGAAGCAGAGCGTTCTGGTGCAAGACCTCCTCGACACGCTTTGCCAGCGCGTCCTTCTCGGCCTGCAGTTGCTGCTCCTGCTGGGCCCAGGACTCGCGAGCCGATGCCAGGGTTTCTTCCGCACCCTTGGCCTGCTGCTGCAGGCTGGATATCTCCTGCTGAACCTGGTTCAGCTGCAAGTGAACGAAAAGTGAAAACACCGATCTACCTCATCGCCAAGGGCAGGTGCAGGTTGAAAGCGCTTCGTAGCCGTCAACTCAGCGTCATCTACTGTTGTTCACAGAAGGTACACGTTGCAGGAGACTGAGCGTAGCATGGCACACGCAATGAAATTTGGCCACATTTCTAGACAATGCTACTGGCATACTTGTATCAGAGTTCCTGCATCTGTATACCTTCGCTGCTTAAACTGTGTAGCACATCGAGGCTTCGCTCCAAAGGCTGCCAGTTTACTGAAAACCGCCTAGTGCAATTCTTCTTTTGATGCCCCCTGAAATGGATAGTGTAAAAAATCTCTCCTCCAAAGTTGCAAAACACTACCTGCAACAACGGCTTCCATGTACAATGCACACATTCCCCACATATGCTTCTGCACCAAAAATACAAAAGAGACTGCTAATCAGCAATGCCTGCACCTTCTCTCAGTCACACATACATTCTCTGCGGTAGCTTTGAACTGCAATCTGTCACAAGACTATTCACAAAGATACGTGCTACGGGTTCGTATGATAATTTTTGTACCTGTGCCACCACAGCTGCACCAAACTCATCATCAGCCACCGAGAAACCCTGCGAAGATCCCTTAATAACTACGCTCTAAAATGACACAATAAACCAAGAACAGTTTAACCTGTGCATCTGAAAGCATGGCAAGCATCAATCAGTTAATTTCTAGACAAATAATAATAAAAGAATAATTAAATGATCAGTACCTCAGCCCGCGTAGCTGAGAGAGCTTCGATGTCAGCGGCATGCAGCAGCAGTTCCCGTTCGTACTTCTCCTGGGCCTGCGCAAAGGAAAATGAGGTACTGTGAGGCAGTGCACGACAATTATTCCACAGGTCGATTACAATGCACCAACCAGAGAAAGCAGCCTGCAATAACAAAAGATACTCACTGATTTCCCTCTCAGTGGCACATTCATTATGTGAAGCACTTCAAAGGATGAGGCAGTGCCAAAATCACTGCAGTGCACAGATGAAAGCTCTCACTGCTTTTGTCATAACAGAGGTTTCAGAAAAGTTCATCAAGAAAGTTCGAGAAGAAGTGTGCATGGCGTTTCATTCTCACTGAGCTGGTGCACACTTCACTCTGGATAGCATTTTTTTCGACACTGCATACTCAGTATACTTAGCATAGTACTCAGTTCGTATAAGTCAAGTCAAGTCAAGTCATCTTTATTTCAACATCACAAGGATGCTAGGGGCGCAGCCAAAAAGCCTATTAACGGCTTGACGAGGGGCTGCGCCCCTTACACCGAGATATCTACTGTACAGTTCATTCATTCCGGGTATATCGAAATGGTCAGAGATTGCAAAATACCATAAAAACCGGACTATAGGTCGGACCGGAACATAGGTCGACCCCCGAACTAACCAATTCTAAAAATGAAAACAATCTTTTTCAATGGAAAAAGTACCGAAAGACACCCTTACGTTGACACAAATGCGACTCAAAAGGTTGCACAATGGTGACAGAATCTATTTTCATTTCAATGCTGCTTGTATGTACCCTGCCAATTATTTAACAGTATCGCGGGCATTGACCCGCGTGTTTGTTTTTAGCACACAGAAGTACGGCGCCGTAGAGCAAAGCCCTTCCTCTTCATGAATCGCCGTACCCAGGATGGCGAGCCCTTGAATTGCGCCTTCGCGAGTCTAGAGGCACGCGCGATCTCTACCGCATTCACGCGGATGCATTCAGCAGTTACAGGCAGCGATCTTGAACGCAGCGCAACCTTTCCTTCCAATTCTGGATACGCTGCGGTCCACCCACGAAATGATGTTGTCTTCTAGTTGCTGCAAGTTGTAATACGCAGCTTCTGCCTCCGCCAGTACTGAATGCTCTTTTCGGATACTCCAAATTCGTGCCGTGCCGCCAGGTTGCTGTAAGCCTCCGCGTACTCAATCGCATTTTTCTTTAAGGCGACAGTGAAATGCCGTTGGCTTCCCCTCATTTTGAAACAAAATGTGAAAAAACAGCCTTTTAACAAAATAGCTTTGCAATGACGGAAACGCAAAATGGCGGTGCGACAACGTCGCCATGCCGCGCTGCTGCTGATGGCGATGGTGATGGAGGCTGTTGACTTCAGCCACCCATTGTTGCAAGACTTCCGTAGTTGTTCCGCCAATGACTGGTATATAAGATGGGGTCAACTTTTCGCCATTGTTTCTTGAAAAAAAGTTTGACCTATATTTCGGTTTTTACGGTAGTTCGACACACAAAAAATGGCAGTAAATACATTTATCTGTAACCTAGAAGCAAGAATGCACTGCATTCACACTAATGACACGCTCCTTGCAACGACACATCACTCACCAGCTTTCTGGCAGCACATCACTTGCTGGGCATGGCTCGGCTTAACCTGCTTTGCGTCAAAGCCGCAGCGGACGGTGTTTTGGAACCAGCCACTGCTTATCATAAGACTAAACCTTTTACTAGTACACTATAAATAGAATAATCTCTCATCAAGATTAAGGTACATATGGCTTCCACAATGTCTTCGGCATCAAAGCATGCCGGGTGCCATTAGGCTTTAGTCAGGTTCTCTTCCCCACATAACAGCAGTGGCACGCGAAAAATGAGCAGTCAAACCCCGCTACAGTGAAATTTCAGATTTTACGCCCGCAAACCATAGAAGGCAATGCAATTATTTCCCGCACAACGAAATATTTTTGGAGTGGGGATACGCATCAGCGATATTTTTGTCTAGTAAGTAGCAGATTTTTTTTTTTGTTTCACGCATCAAAATGTGCTTATCTGGTTTGGCCTTGCCAAAAGCGGCTGCTGAAGTCAGTTTGCACTTTTAGTAGCGCTGCTGACATTCACTGCGGAATCGGATTTCATGAGCAGACGTGCGCGCTTAAGGATGCGATCCGGCGCCTGCAACTGTTATGCTGACGGCAAGGGGGCTCGGACTCCGCATTTGCTACTCACAGCCGTCGGTGCAAGGCGACTTACAAAAGCATTACGAAAATCAGTTGTGCGCTCATTTTAACGTGAAATTATAGTGTCGACGGTCACAGGTAACAAATTCAGGCGTTTTACGACGAGCGGTGGCTAGTTCCAAAACACTTCGCTGTGGTTTCAGTGGGGAGCACATTAGGCCTAGGAACACCGAGCCAGCAGGACGGAACAAGTTGCTGTCGCTCGGTGGAGGGCACATCGTTGCAGGAAGCGCAGCGCCGGCGTCGGTGAACTCTTGTCTCGCTCTTGCAGCACAGGCGAGCACCGTGCTCCTGGTTTTTTTTTTTTAACGGTGCATCAAATTCAGGCACTGTCGTTCTAGGTGGTTTCAACGGAAAGTCACGTAGCCGGTTTGTTCGTATTGCGCATTACACATAGTCTTTAAGGAATCTGAACAACTGCATATCTGACACATCATCCAAAGCCTCAATGCTGATGTGCATGTGACTCCTACTTAACACACAGTGAGGTGAGCGCACGCGCGCTTCGTCCACACTGAATGCCCTGAGGCAGCATGGTCTTGGCATGGACTCATAGGGCCGCACAGTTCACCAGTCCCCAGGCACAGGAAGTGACCCCTACAGCAACGTTAGGAGAGGCGCCACTTGCAGGGGAGTGGCATGCCATCTGGTGTATTGAATGTTCCATGAACAAATGTTCGAGAAACGCAAATAATAGTGATATACTACTGCACGGAATTTTCAAGGGGATGCTCCTATTGTTCGATAAAAACAGTAATTCGATACACCTGAGATCAACAAAAGCTGCAGTTCCAAACTGCCATGCAGTAACATAAGCTACTTTATTTCGAGAAGGAGAAATATGCGCATTTCACACTTCAGGATTTCAAATTTGAATATCTGCGTATCCCTAACAATAATAATAATTTGAGTATAATACTCAGAATACACACTTACATACCTTACGTTACCTCTGCCTCAGCGTATCAACGGAAGCTTACTTCAACAATTCTGTGCTCGCAATTTTGTCCACTGTCACACACGCAACTGTGATATCGACTTCCGCTACACTTGCCCCACTTGCGGCAACAATGTAACTGCACCAGTGCAGCCCTGGTACAACCCTGTACTACCCTGTACAAAGAAGTACACCCTCATCTGCCTTCATCACCGCCCAGTTAGTGCACGCACTACACTCCCGCACACTGAGACAAGAATGAACATTCCTAGCAACGACACTGGACCATACAGGCCATAAACTGCTCTCCCACTTTAGTAACACACCACACCACAACAGCAAGCAGCCCTGCACTTCGGGAATGTGACTCACCGGACACAACACCGGGACAACAGTGGCACTACACTAAATTAGACACCAGCGCAGGGTAGGGTGGGCTCCTGCTGGGCCTCCCCACCAGTGCTTGAAGACCCACCTGCTTGGCCAGCGAGTGCTGCACATCTTGGTCGAGGACGTGCTCCGCGTCTCTGCGGGCATTGTCCGCCATCTGGCTCTGAGCCTGCGAGAGCTCGTTCCGAGCGGCCGCCAGCTGCTGCTCCAGTTCTTGCACCTGCAATAAGAATGGCGCGGGCATGTCAAGCGTCAAAGACCACCACAACTTGAAACCACAGATATTCAGGCTCAGTATTATCACTTGCACTGCGTCTCTTAAACTGCCACTGCAGCTATTTGGACGTCCCATCAGCAAACTAGCCCCTCTAGCCTAAGTCGCATAGTATCTACAAAGATGATCTGAATTAACCCGAGGTCCCCCAGAAGAACCCGTCCCTCAACAACCCTCCAAGACCTCTGATATCAATTGGAAAGTTTCAGCACTTTGTCACGGATGAAACCACGCACGTGCTAGCCTGCCAAGTAATACACACATTATGTTGCAAATGGGAATGGAATTGTCAATGGCCATATGAAAACGTTTGCCAAACGCATAGCGGAAATGAAGATGCATTTTTTTACCACATTATTTAAATCTGCTTTTATTCTAATTCAAGAATACTGGCCCTGTTGCAGTGCAGTACCTACGAGGAAATGTTTCAGATGTGTCAGGAATACAAAGTGCTGGCAAGACGCACTGCAAACGAAATGACGCACATGTGAGCATTCCTTGTTTATATCTTTGAGCACAGGGACTATCTCTAAAAAACTGCACTGTTGAATTTCAGGTACCCTATTTGACACTTAACAATACAGGTACTTCACAAATCAACCGGAGCTTTATTACGTACTTTAAAAATTCTCTCACTATTCTCAGCAGTTCTGGATCTCGAATTCAGCATCTACTACTACAACACTTCCATCACTGCATGTCTCTGCGATGACAGTTTCACACTCGAGTTTTAAAGCTGGCAAGCTAGCTAATGAGCACACTTCTACTGGGCTCACAAGGGGCACCCCAAGAAACGGGTTGAAGGTATAGTACACTAGTAGACAAGTGAGCACCCACCTTGGCCTTGCCCTCCTCAAGCAGTCGAGCCTTCTCATTGGCCAGTTCATGGATCTCTTGCTCCAGACGCGATACTCTCTCTTCCAGATCCCTCTTGGCTGCGGGAAAGAAGTTTTAAGAAATATAAACGGGACACTCAGCCTGCTTGCTTAATGTCGCCAAATAAAACCATGCATCACTTCAATTTTCCACATATACCATTTTTCACAGACTGAGATATGCATGCTCCACTGCGCCAGCGTCCCACCACCACACTGCACAGTCCCACTGCACCTAGGGCATGGGCTTTCTGGTGTTTATATCTCAGAAAAGTCTGCTTTTTTTCAGCATTTATTTCTATTTGGTAAAGCATATATTTTGGGGGGCTAGTTGCACAGTGAAATAGCTAAAAGCGGTGAAGAAAACAGCATGATTGTCAGCCACACTGGTAAACACACTATGTGCAGTTGGTTGCAGTACAATAGGCTTGTTCGCTACGTATGTGCAAATATTCGATTGAACAGTAAAGTATTCACATTTGATTCGGTCAGAATGTTCGGTATTCGAAATCTCGAGTTATTTGTCACGAGCGAATAACGTTTCGGGAACTGTTTCTGGAAGTGTACCTCCTCCGGGACAGTACTGCGACGCACGTGCAGCCAAAGTCCAGACTCTGCGCAACGTGCCTGCGGTACCACGCATATGCTGGAGCCGGTCTGCGCGTGCTCGCGGCAACAGACTCAAGCAGGCGGAAGCGCGGCGCCCAGATCTGTACTTGACAGGCGTCTACGGCCACGCTACTGCGGTCCCACAGCTCGTCATGCTAACATTGTCGTGCCGTGAAATCCTGCACTTCGCAAACAGCCACATCCCGGCATCACGTGGAACAGCTGAAAATTTTGCCTCGCTGCAGCAGCCACACCTGCATCACCTGCTGCGAACGTCGAACTTCCGACCCTGCACACAGTCGTTCGTTTCAAAGAGTGACAAAAGTCGTTCGGCGCAAAGAATGACAGAGATCTTGAATGTAGCCGTGAATGTGTGCCGGTCGTTTTCCGGACCCGGATCACAAATGACGACTGATGAACTACTTTAAAAGCTTGTGAAACTCAGCCAGCAGAAGTCAAATGCATCAGAGCCAAAGAGAAACTACGTGCGAGTGGCTTCGGCTCTTCCGTCAGCTACAGACACTCCCCGGCGCCGCTGCGGTTCCAAGTGGGGGTGCCGCCACGATTGGAACAGTGGCCCTTCCCTCAACTATTGACGCTCCCTTGAGCGCCGAGTGCGCGGTTTAAAGTAAACAAAAAAATTGGACACCTATTAACAGTAGAACACGAATGCGTTATCGGGCCGCCGCCGCTTATCAGCAGAAGCAATCAGCGGCCACGTGTGGGAAGTGGGCTGGTGCCGGTTTGCTGCTTATTGACAGCCACCACGGGCCGCCTCGCGCGGTGTGGGGATGCCGGTTCTGTGTGTTGACTTAGCAGCTGCTCAAGGCCAGCACCAAGAGCGATGTGACAGAGCCGCGCAGCAAAAATGCAACCACGCTGTAGCATGCCTGACATCTCATTTGCCTCACCTTTATTTATGGTGCGATGCTTTGGTTTCAATTTTAAGTCGACCCCCCCACTTCAGATTTTGACATTTGGAAAATAGGTCAATTTACAATAGTGTAAATACGGTGTACACAGTTACTCTAGGTGAGTGCGCCTATGAGGTGTCATGGAGTCGCTGCTTAAAAACAACAGCTGTGATACGAAGCACTCACAATTAAGAGCTAGTCTTACATATAGGTGGTGTCACAGCCCACAGATATGTCAGTACCACATGTAGGATGGCTTCCGCCATTTCCGATGGCCATTTTTGCAGAAAGTCGACATAGGTTCAACGAGGGCCACAAAGCTTCTCCGCATTCTCTCTCTTTTTCATGTAATGGCATTTTGCGCTTGAAAAAATTCACGATTCTGAAAATGCCTGTTGTGCCAGTCAACCTTTTTTATGTGCCAGAAGTATTCAAAATATTTGCTTAGAAATTATTCGAAGAAAATTACTATTTGCTTCGAACAAAAAAACACACTTGCACAACATGAACATCTCATGGCGTAAGGCAAGGTGAGCGAAATTTCTCGCAACATTCATACGAACTGCAGTGCTTTGCAAAATGTCACAAACTCTTGCACAAGATGTCTCTACACTGCATTTCTGCATAAGCAGGGTTCGCGAAGCAAAGACCTAAACATTTTTCCTTCCTGCTTGCAGCATCACTTCCAACTAGCTGCTCCACCTCGTGACACTCACCGAACTCTTGCCCAACAGTGTCCCGCTATGCCACCAGATGGTGCCACTGCCTGTGCAGCGTGCCCTTACAATGCAGCACGGATGACCCACCTTGCTGTGCCTGCTCCAGGGCCTGTTGGCAGTGGCTGCTCAGGGTGTCCTGCTCGGCGAGGCGGGCTTCTGCTTGGCTGCACACTGCCTTCAGGTGCTCCGAGTGCTCCCGCATGGTGCGTAGCTCAGCCTGTAGCTCTGGAAGACAGCAACGAGGAACACAGCAGAACGAACTTGAGAAAGCTTGAGGAAAATGGAAAAGGCAAATCAAGACAGCACAGGGCTTCCCCCCACCCGACAAGACTAATTACACCCTGTGATTGTTCACTGCCATGTGCCAAAAGCATTTGAAAGGCCCACGGAGACTGGCGGTGAAAGCTATATGACAACCTAAGACAGGTTACATAACTAAGTGCAATGAAAAATCTCAACCTGTTAATGAACGTGCACCAAATAATGATCCAAGTATACTGTACCAATGTACTTCACTGATCCATCTTTGCAATGGGCCCCTGCACCGTAACACTGTTCAGGCGTGAACAAAAAAGATTATAGCACAAGAGACGTGTCACCACAGCAGCAGATGGCAATGCTCGACGCTACTGTTAAAACACGCCGATAACAAGAGTGCCAGGCTTGCTCACAAACCACAGCACCGCACCAGCTGGGCGGTGCGATTTTGTAGCTCTGGCAGCGCCATTTGTGCCAATTTTTTTTGCTCATGCCTGTACTTCTGAAGAATTTTTTATATGCATGCTCCCAACCCAAGAACTGTTTTCTAGGATTCCAAAGGGTCAGCAAAGCAGCCTCATTTGAGAACCAGTGGTTTGCTAAGAGCGACAGAAAACTGACCTTTGATCTTGTCCTGGCTCTTGGTGAGGAGGCTCTTCAGCGAGCTGACTTCCGCCGTCTCCGCCGCTGTGTGCAGGCAAAGTTGAGGAGCACAGGCTCAAGGTTACAGTTTCTCAGAGACTACACACAGTTGCCAGTTCCACAAGAAATGAACACGAACTAATGTCCAGCCTGGCAAGCAACAGACTCAATGATCTCCCATGGCCACATGCCAATTCAACTTTTTCTCCTCTAAGCCAGACTTTGAGCCCGATACTTGGTGTGCTGTGACCATTTAGGTGCAAATCAAAGCCAGGCAAGACCACCATTTGCTACCTCAACCAAGGAGTTGCCCTACACCCATTCTGTCTGAGTGACTGACACAGTCATTGCATTTGTTCTAAAATGGTGCTGTTGGTTTGAAACCTCCCGGTGAGATGACTGGTGACACTTCTAAATCGGGGCTGATCCCAGTAACAGCATGTAAAAATCTGCGCAAGAACTGCTATCCAAGCTGCAAGTGAGTAACGGGTTTCTCAAGCCTATTCTCTTGTCAATAAGCAAAAGCAGAAATTAAAACTGCACAGCCCCCTGTCACCCACCAACATACCAGCATTTAAAAAAAGGGAAAGACACTGACAAAAGTTTACGGGATGCAGGTTAGCAGAAATTAATTTGCACGCAGTCAGGCAAGGCAAGTCAGTGAAAATCACAACAGCGAGGCGAAACAGAAATACTAAATTATTTTCTGCGAATCACATCCCGTGCACTTTTGCCCCTGACTGTACACCATGCTGTCACCACAAGACACCGAGAGGCCACTTATGACATTAACCCATAAATTGGCATTTTATCCTTTCATTGGATTTGCAATATTTATTAAAATATTCGAGAGCACAACCTGCATACAAGCTCATCAAATTCCCCAACTTTGACTGACATGTCTCCTGGCAAGCACCCATAACAGCGTTTGATGAATATAAAGGTTTATTCAACAAAGCCCACAATTCTCTACTGCGAGGTACATCACAAAAAGAAAACAAAAACCAATCATACCCACCTTTCTACATCAGAAATAGGCCAGCAGTTTCATACTACAACATGCGAGATGGCCCAAAGGACAGATCAGTACAAGCATTGGGGATGAAAGCTGCATACTGTTACAGCTCCACAAGAACTTCATACTGAACGTTAAACCCAATGCAGATATTAACCCATGCCGAACTGACTCGACAGTGTTGCATGCTGCTTAAATACCACCACTTAAATGTGAACACCTGGAGCTTACCTGAACCTTCGCTGCGTGCCAGGTGAGACTTGCTCTCAGAAAGCTAGTGAGAAGAAGAAAAAGAACAAGAACGAGCTTCAAGCACATCACCGTCAACAGACTTTTTAGCTACACAACATTTTCAAATCTCAGCCCTGAAATTCCTATAGGAGCAAACAAATCTTACAGATTTTTTTTTTTTTTTGCTTCATAATGAAAAACCCGACTGGCCTTGGCCACTCAAACTTGGATGCCCCATGACAACTGATGGGACCAAACAAAATCAAATCTAATTCAAGACATCCGGCACCAAGCAGCACAATTTGATGGTCTAAATTTGTTAGAGATTTTGTTACGGTAACTTGATACTACGGTGAATTTGGTACAGGGGAATTTAATACGGTAGATTTAATACAAGGTGCTCGCAGTCAGTACAAACAAGCAGGCTGCTCACTATGAGAAAAGATATATGCACAGTCAGCAGTGGCCAAATCAACGCTGGGTTCCATATGTGAAGACGCTCTATTGAAGCTACATACAACAGAAACACTGGCAAAACGTTTTGAAAGGGACAACAATTTGCCACTACACATCCCCATCAACTTCCAGCATTACTGGCAGTACGGTGAGCAGATTTTTCCATTTCCCAGAAAATATCCCAGAACATCTAAAATGCTAAACACTACCTGAATGACTAGGCCTGGTGGGAACTTGTTGGACAGACAGTGATACAACAGGCATGACCAGAGTTGACGCAAAACAAATGATGAAAGCCATTTAGCTGATGAGCTAGCTCCTACCACATAAACTGCTGATTTTTCTCCACGCACCGGAAATGCAAAAAGCTGTAAGGGTAACATGCTGACATTAGTTTTTTAAAAGTAATAAACTGAAATAGAAAGGCTCCACTGATGCATGATGCACTGTTACTACAGACCCCCCCCCCCCCCCCCCCCCCCCCCCCCAGCATCTTGGCACGCTGCCAAGGTGTGTGGGCTGCGCTGCCCCCCCCCACCTTCTGGCAGGAGCTCTCCTCAAAAGATAAGCAAGAGGTGATGTTATCAGGGGCCGGCAGCATCTTGGGGCGCTGCCAAGGCCTGTGCTGCAGACGGACGGACGGGGGTGGAAACTGAGGAACCAGCTACAAAAAGCTAAAGGCTGCAAAAAAAAAGTAAATTCTGGCCGACAAAAGTGGTGGGGGCGGGTTCATTATGCCAGTGGGTTCATTACGCGAGTATATACAATATATGTACTGTACTGTATACTGTACTTCAAACCCACGGAAGCCATCCCAACGCACCTCCTGGCGTGCCTGGTGCAGCTGCGCATAGGCATCAACCAGCTCATCAGTGGACTTGCGCGCCCGCTCGGCCTCAGCCCTGGCATGCTGCTGGGTTTCACGCAACTGCCGCTCCCAGGCGGCCACCGCCGATGAGTGCTGTTCCGCTTGGGACTCCAGCTGCCGCTGCAGGGACTCGCAGCGAAGCTCCAGCTGAGCCACCTGCAGCGCAACAGCAGAACGGCACAGGGCACTTAAAAATACACCGATTAGTCCGGCTACTGTGTTTACTGTCTTCATCTCATACTAAATAGCAGCTGGCATGTTTGAAAAAAAAAAAGAAACTATAGCACACAGCATGGCCCCACGAACGTTCAGCAAAGTGCAGCACCCCACCCAGCAATCCAAGCATGAAATATTGCCTTAGGGTGACCACAGGGGGAAATTACCACGTCTCCTCGAAACTGCGCCATTTGGCGTTCCAGTCATGAAACAATTCTTTGTTGAATACAACAGCGTCTCTATACAGAGGCACAAGAAGGAATAAGGTGCACCCGAAACTCATTACGATAAAAACTTAAATTTATAACGAGGTAACTTAATAAAAATTAATAACAAAGTAACATACACATAACTGCAGAAACGTAGCTCTTTGCTGAACCCAACGTTACAGAATTTATTACAGCAACATCCATCACGATAATTACAATGACATTTAGCTGCTCCTGCAAGTCCGCTCAATACATGCTAAAAGAATGAGGAATCCCTTTTAGGGGCATTAATTTCGAAGGCCAACAATTACTTACTAATGCTGGTACATAAACAGAAAAGAGGAAAAAAAAATGACACATTCTATACCTGTTTCGAGGCAAAAAAGACACAGGAATGACTACTGCACCACATTAAGAAATTCCACTATACATACTCCTCGTCTTATATGGCCCAGACATCTTACTACACAGTCTAGGTATATTTTCATCTCAGAAATGCATCGGGCATCACTAACTGCATCAGGAAAGTGCCAACTAAATGACAAGCTGCAACCATCTGCGGGCCTGTTCACAGATAGGAACAGAGAGCAGCTTGTTCTCGGCAAATTGCTCAACATTAGCTGAGCACTTTCCAGCACCAGGACCCTTCAGAATGTGGTTAGCAGCAAGAAGGCGCAGGCGATAAGGGAAAGGACTTGGCTTTCTACTGAACTGTGGTAAAGGAGCAATTCTCGGCGAAAAGGCCTGTCGACCACATGCTTCGCAAACATCTAGTCCACAAACTACGAAGGCTGTTTTAATTAAGGCGCTTTCGTGGCATACATGCATGGCCAGATCGACATCTGTCAGAGACCGCAGCAACTGTAGCAGCCTTTGTATTACGAACAACGATGGAACTTTGCACACAATGCGTGCTCTCTCAACGACACCTTAGTCACCATAAGCTGGGCAAGTCTGCACTCTACACTTTCGCCAGGAATTTCTCACTTTTCTTCTTTCATATTCTCTCTGTCTCTCTCTGCCTAGTATTTTTAAAAGAAGCCCCACAGCCTTCCTCACCTTGGCCTGGTCGGCAGCGTTACGCTCCGAATCCATGCGTTCCAAGTTGAGCTGCAGCGTCTGCAGGTTGGCCAGGATGCGGGCCTGCATGGCGACACAGAACCGCAGATAATCACTTCTCCAGCCACAAGGAGGAGCAAAAACCACAACAGTACCTTCGCTATTTCATACAACACCGTAGACGCACAGATTACACAGTAAAACTTGAGCCTGCAACATCCTAGTCGAAAAATAGGAGAAGGCAACAGGCAAGAGCAAGGCACGTAATGTGCACAACATGCAACTGGCAGTCTGTTCAGGCGACAGAGTGGACAATGCAGTAAGTGTATATAGCTGAAGGTAGCAGAGGCTAAGAGGGACTGATGATGGACACAGCACATCTACATCCAATTATTGTTCTCAGTAAAAATTGACTCTCTGGCTATGTTGATGTTTGTCCAGTAGCAAAAGACAAAAACAGGATTTAAGTGTTCCCACTCGCCGAGCCAAACGCGCAACTTCCTTACCAGAATGAACAGGTTGCCACCATTTTGAGATGAACTGTGGTCTAGGATTCGCACCCAAAAATCAGTGTCGACACGCTCATTTTACTTGAAAACTCAGCCTTTGTAGCGATAGCTACATTATGGTAGCGTTTCGAGCCTTCAGCATGGCAGCGCCACGGCGGTGGCGGCGCCGCCACGCTGTCACGTGGTGTGGAGCACCTGCTGCTGCCGGCAGCGTGGCGCGCCGGCGAAACCGAGCTCCCACAGCCGTGCGCATGCGCCGTGTCAAGTGGAACGAAGCAGAAGGAACGTCCAGCGAAATGGAGCGGCGAAAGACTGACTTCGCAATTCGACTGAACGAGTTCCACTCGGCCAGCTGTAGCTATCGCGTCACTACAAGTTTAACCAAAGCTAAACCACCGCCAATTTTTTTATTTATTTTTTTACACAAGTACGTGCAGCACCACAAGGGCATTATTGCAGGGGAGACAACTGGAGGAAAATAAACATGTGACAAAAACTTAGAACAGCTAAGCACAGTTGGTAAAAGCAAGAAAGTAACAAAATACGTAACATCGATAAGTCATCTTGACAGCAAATTGCCTTCGGTGTACCGCGGTGCAAAATTACAACACAGAAATGGAAAGGGTACACTACCGCATGAAGCGCAATGCCAGCCAACAGACATGAAGTAAACGGTTGATATTAATCTACAGCAGACTGCGTGACAACAAAGATTGAAACTCTGAACACATTTTATATTCACCAATGCTCTTGGGAAGCCTATTTCAGTGTGCGGAAACGTGCGGAAAAAATGAATTACAGTAGACATTAGTACGACAGCGCATTTGAAGAACTTTCAGCTCACGATCAAACCGATGATAACACCTCTATTTTGCTTTTCTACTCTTTTCTAGGTTACAGAAGCCCTGTTATTAGTGAGAGTGGTCTCTTTACGATTAGGGTGCGGTACCCTAACAATGAAGGCCAACTTATGTTTGTCTTCGGAGTACCTTTAGAAAGCCTTCCGAGAGCGTACGGTCGCAGCTGTCGCAAGACAGGGTTAGCGCATATCCTCATTTAAGGGCACACTTTTTTTCAGGGTTTTGAGAGGGATTGGCATTTTTTTGTAAAATTCTTCCGACTACAGCGCAGCCTCGATTACGTGCCCCCCTTTTAAGCTATGACACGCTTTTTTATGACACTACAACAATATAGTACAGCTCCAGTGAATTCTTTAAATAACTAATTACACTGAAAGTATGAATGTCCCTGCCAAAACTCATAAGTCTATAGCAGCCGATGCTCACTTATTCGATGCTATGGGCCTCGCACTGGTTAATTCGAACAGGCTCCCGAAAAGAAGCTTAGTTGAGGAATGACCGGCGCGGAAAGCGGTGATCACAGTCGCCCCATTTAAACCTGAATTGCATTCTGCAGCACCAACCGCGCACCTCCAAAATGGACAGCCAAGTCTCCAAAAATTGCCCAACCGCATAGTTTCAGTTTCACGCTTTTCTGAGCTTTACACCAGCCCATGGCAACAGCAGTTATCGGCCGCACATCAGCCAGCCAACCGATTCAAGTTGCACACTGCTTCAGCGTGTCTCCCCTCGCGCCCATCTGCATGGTTCTTCCACTGCACCGAAATTACACACCCATCAGGTGCCGTTCGCTGTTTGTTCAATGAAGCACAGCTTCACATCTGATCCAGGTGGCCATGGTCCCGTGAAGCCTCTGATGGAACTCCATCACTACCATGCCACACTGTGAAGGTTGCCAGGGAGGACCGGATCATTTTGGAACAATTTTGCTTCGATGCTCATGATAATGTGCACGCAGTTAGGCATTGATGAAGATGTGAAAATTGGTCCCTGTCGTGCTGTTCTCATCTTAAAAGTAGGCCACCACTGTCAAATCTTTCACCAAATAATATAATTCAAGTGGCTCTAGTGAGTTTTTTTTTTTTTTTCTTGAGGTCATTTGATAATTTGAACTTCGGATAATTCAAACGCTGTTTCTGGCACCTTCAAATTCGAATTAACAATCTTCTACTGTAAGCGGCATATTTCCTCAATCAGAGTTATGAAGATGCACTAACAACGAACTTGATGCTGCGCTGGCTTGTTGTAGAAGGTCATCATCACCAGGGCCCGATGGTGTGACGTACTCCGCACGTCACACCATCGGGCCCTGGTGATGATGACCTTCTACAACAAGCCAGCGCAAATCTTTCACCAAATAATATAATTCAAGTGGCTCTAGTGAGTTTTTTTTTTTTCTTGAGGTCATTCGATAATTTGAACTTCGGATAATTCAAACGCTGTTTCTGGCCCCTTCAAATTCGAATTAACAATCTTCTACTGTAAGCGGCATATTTCCTCAATCAGGGTTACGAAGATGCAATAACGCCATAGCAACAACACACAAGAGGTGCCGGCACACCAGGCATGCACGTAGCAACTGCTGGCAAAACTTGCCTGGGAGCCCTTCTCCTGACGCGACGCCTCCAAGTCCCGCAGCAGGCGGGCGTTAGTCTCCCGCAGCTGATCCCGCTCGGCCCGGGCGCTCTCAAGCAGCACCTGGGCGCGGGACGCTGCCTCCTGTGACGTTGAAAGTTCCTGCACACGTGGTTAAATAAAGTGGATAAAGGAAAAGCGGGGGGTTGGGGCATGCATGGATTTAGTAGGTGCTGTGGGAACCCCCCAAAAGCACTCCCAGTCTAAGAACCCCTGGTCTACTAAACTGCAAGTACTAGTACTAAACTACACTGTCTACTAAACTGCAAGTACTAAACTGGAAATACTAAACTAAACTGTCTACTAAACTGCAAGTATTTTTAATGCGTTAGCGTTAGAACGCCCATTATCACAAACTGCCCGGTGTTGGCATGTGAAGCCTCAGCGGAGAGGAGGCAAAAAAGAGGAGACCCCTCCTCTCCATTTTCTGAGGAGGGAGAAAAGTGCGAGGAGGGGGGGGGGGGCAGGGGGAGTGGAAAGGAAGTCCGTGGGACGCTATGAGTGGAAGAGGTGAAATTGTGGTCGCCAATCAGAGTAGAGGGGTGAGTGCGGAGAGGGTGTGTGGCGTGTCACACGGCGATTGATAAACTGGTTCACGCCACCCGCCACCGTCAGTCAGCATGGAACACGAACGGTAATGCACACTCTGCTGCACGCCTCAAATGCACCCACCTGCCGAAGGGTGGCGAGCGCTTGCTGGTGCTGCACCAAGGTATCGGCCATGTGCTGCGAGCGCTCACGCAGCGTGATGGTCTCCTGCTGTAGTGGCTCGAGGCTTGTCTGCGCCAGCTTCAGCCGCTCCTGGACGTGCGACAGTTCTGCCTGCTTGCGCGCCGCCTCCAGCCGTAGCTGCAAGCACTCCTCCTGCGTTGTTGCCAGCTGCTCTGCCACCATCCTGCACATGGAAAAAAAAAAAGAATCCCCACATCAACTGAAAGATGCACCCTAAGCTTCGTCCACCACATAACAACTGGATTCTTTCCTTTCGTTTCAGGCCACCATGCTGACACCTGATAATCTAACAATACAGCGAAAATTCACACTATTTCCAATCGCTAGAACATAGAAAATAAAGCAGGGGCATGCGAATATTCTAAATTTCGAATAAGAATCAAATACTTTATTTGATATTCAGTTCACATTCATATTAAAGAAACTGATATTCGAGGATATCCGAATACTGAAAAATTACCCAATATTTTGCAGCGACTGTGTACTGTGCAGACTTTCACAAATTCAACCGAGGCAAAAACAATGTCTGGGCAAATTGTCCGAAATCAAGCTTAAAGTGCCAGGAAAACAGTACATAGGCAACCTCTTTGGTTTTTTTCCCCCGAGTCATCTGTCGCGTGGACCAATCCCATTCAGACACAGCTAGGCTTGAACTCGTGCAAAATTCCGCAAGTGGGCTTTTTCACGCGGCACCCAATAAAAACAAGATGGCCGACCTCCACTTCAAGCAATCACAATGAGAAAGTGTGCTGTTTTTTTCTTAGATTCTTCGATAATGTGTTATGTGCCCAATGCCCGCACACATGGCATTCGTCCTATCGCCATCTCGTTTTAGTCAACTATGACATGCGGGAAAGCTCACTAGTGGAATTTTGCACGGGTCTCTGGAAGGGGCAAGTTAAGGGGTGCCGCAAAAGGGGCAAGCAATCATGCAGAAATCCCGTTTTTGCACTGTGCATAGTAACCAGCACACTTACCGTAAAAACCGGAATATAGGTCGAACTTTTTTTTCAAAAAACCATGGTGAAAAGTCGACCCCCGTCTTATATACCGGTCATTGGCCGAGAAACTACGGAAATCTTACAACAATGGGCGGCTGAAGTCAACAGCCTCCATCACCATCGCCATCAGCAGCAGTGCCGCCATATTGCGTTTCCGTAGGTGCAAAGCTGAAGCCGGCGGCCGACGGAAGTTCAGAAATACGGCAAGGAACTCTACAACCATCCCTTTCTTAACAAGGCCTTTCATTCTCCCAAGAGTACGATAAGAAGTTAAGAAATACAGCAAGAAACTCCACAACTTTCCCTTTCTTAATAAGGCCTTTCTTTCTCCCAAGAGTTTCTCAATTGAAACCACAGAAGCCTGGAAAGGCCATTATGTGAAAGAAAAGACCAAGACACATTTGTAAGCTGATCACCTAAATTACCATATTTACTCGCGTAATGAACCTACTTTTTTTCCAGAAAAGTTGACATCAGTTTGGGGGGAGGGTTCATTACGCGGGAAAGAAAAGTTTCAACAGATTTTTTTGGAAGGGTCGAACATGAAATATATTTCATATCCTACCTCCGTTCGGTCTGTCCTTCCGCCATCAACAAACGCACGTGGTCAGAGGCGTTGACGCTGCTGGTGTTTAGCATTGTTCACTTTGACGCGATCCTCCGGCAATTTTGCTGTAGCCGGCGGCGCCGCCCATTCGCCTCCAGATAATGGGAACATGCTGAACAGCGGTCCTGATGGTCAGGCGCGCATTTTTTACGAGAGGTTAAAAAACACAGGACAGTGAACGGTGACCACTGCGTAATGCGAATGACTATGCCTTAGCTGACATCATACAACGTCTTGGCACTCTGCCAAGTTCGGAGTGCGCAGTGCTCTCCCCGGAGCTCTCCTCAAAGATAAACAAGCATCTTGGCGCACTGCCAAGGAGTCCTTTCTTCTGGAAGGAGCTCTTCTCAAAAGATAAACAAACAAGCAGCCTATTAACACGCTGCCAAGGTTTGCGGTGTGGACAGCGCAGAAACTGAGGGACCAGCTACAAAAAGCTAAAGCCTGAGAAAATTAAAAAGTAAATTCTGCTGGACAAAAGTGGGGGCTGGGTTCATTTTCCGAGTGGGTTCATTACGCCAGTATACGGCACGCATACTACTCTTGGAGTTTTTCATGACGGCTGTGACCAGCCACCTGCAAGCTTCTGCTGTGCAAAGCACCAAAACAGCACAGTATATTTTTTTGAAAACAAGATGTACTTTCGCAGCCCAGATTCAATTATGCAGTTTTGCTGCAAACTCAGCCGCTTCCCACCTGTGATTCTCTGCCATTTCCTTCTTGTATGTGTTGAACTCCTTCTGGAGCTCGGCGAGTGCCGCCTTGGCATCCTGTGATGGAGTCTTCGACTTGCCAAGTGCTTTGTCAGGTGTGTGCCTGCCACCTACGGCCGGTGTGGACGCAGTTTTGGGCTCAAACATGCTCTCGTCCTCCTGCCAAGGTATAAAGGGTGGCATGGTGGGCGGGCATCTTTTGTGAATCCGCATGTAAAAAACTGCAACCATGTCCCCACAACCCTGCATGCACAATGTCGATGCAATTCTGTAGCAACACCAATGCAGAAAAGTACACTCATCTACGTCATGCCACCAGTTACAACATACTCGGTGGCGCTCTAGCACACGCTGCCACCGTCACAGTCATGCCACTGCGTTCATGATCAGTTACAGGCTTACTAGTATAACTTCTCTACAGCTGAAAGTAGTCTGGTGTAACTAATGAAAACATCGTAAAGAAGTCGATCCACTGTTTGCAAGGCACAAGGTATGGCAGTCCCAACACTGGCTAACATCAGTCTGTAACGGAACGTGTTTGAAGGACCCTTTCATACATTTTGTTCTGCGCATGTTCTGAAAGCACTCTCAACACTGGCTGTCGCCTCCACACAGATGCGAACTGCGCACCACCTATGCGCACCTGCTTCCGTGAAGCATCGTGACAAACAGCATTAAAGGGACATTGAGGAGAAATTGAAGCTGGCTTGTATCGACAGAATACCAGCTCCTGATCACGAAAACGCCGCTCTTACTGAAAACAAAGCTCTTGTAAGGTAGAGAATAGTAAGAACCAAAATACAGGCATCGCCGCCACAGGCGAAACTCACAAGTACAAGCGTGGTGACGTCGTAGGACAAGAGACGACACCTTGGAGGAATTTTCCTTCCTACATAGTGCGCGAATCTCTGAGACTGACAAAGGAAGATTGCGCGGTTCAATATTGAAGTAAGTTTTGTTTTAAAACCGATAGTGCACTTTTATCACACAAAGAAGGCAGACAAAAGGCAACCTGAATGTTGGAAGCAAAGAAAACCGATTCTTGGCGGCGCCACAGGCGGCCAGGAGAGTTTCGATTTCCTAAGGCGCTTTGCGTCTATGAGCTTTGCGTGCCCCGTGGTTTTGTTTTTGACGCGCCTCGATTTACAAGCGCCGAACAGCAGAGGAACTCCAAGTGCTGCTTCAAGTGCTAGTTAACCTTTGAAGGAGCCTGTTAAGGCTTGTCAGATGATCGCCATGGTCGATGAAAAACTATGATGGCACGATGGTCGGTAATCGTACAAGACAGCACTTGTGTCTTCGCACGCTCGCCCGGCGAAACATTCCCGGCTGTGCCAGTCAACTTCAAACTACTTAACGGAAATTTATTAGGGACGGGAGGCAAGGTACAAGGCAGTTCAGAAAATTGCTGATGGCCTAGCTCTGTAGGCCAGGATATACGTAGCGAAAGCGCGGAGATTTCTGCATCGGAAGAGTGCATTCACTAGATGTGCCTTTATTGACAAACGCTACTCGAGCCGTCGTGGCGGTGTGATAGCGTCTCCGCCTCAAATGCCAAAGGCCCTGGTTCGATTCCGAACCTCGGCACAGAATTTTTTTTTATTCAGTGAGTGGGCGGGGGGGTTTCAGTGGCTCCCATAGATGCCACCACCGAATATGTTGGTTAGCGGTTAAGCTCAGGCTCTGTTAAGGCGCGTTTATGCTCCGGCGTAACGCGCGCGCGCGCTGCACGGCGACGTCACGTTGGCCAAAGCGAGACCCTCTATACTCCAACTGCGGTTGACCACCGACGCGTTCGGCGGCTTCGGCGCACTCTGACCGCACTGGCGGGGAGACTTGGAGCATGCCTCAATTTCGCGCCGAGTGTGCCAGCCGCCCCCGGCCCGGCCAGACTGATTCGGCTCTGCGGTGAGGTGCGCGTTGTGACGTAATTCAATAACTTCGGCAGTTGGGCGGAGCTGTTCTTTTCGAGCTCTCAAATAATTTGATCCATTCATGGTACACATCTGAAGGTACATGCAAGTGGGCGAGAGAGCCCGATCCAGTGGACCCATTGGATCTAGCGGAAGCCGTTGAAGCGTCGTGCGTCGGCTTTAGTTTCAAGGTGCCCACTTTAAACGCGACCGCCCTTGAGCACCTATTCGTTTTTTGTGGCAATAAAATAAACAAATAACTTGGCCCTTGCAACCGTGGGAGACCTCGACGCCGCCTGCTGCCCCGTGCAACCACGCGTTCAAGGAATCCGTTGGCCCCAAAGCCCCGGCCAGCCTCCGATGGGCACAACGCGCCGACCTTGTCCTGGCGCCTCGCAACTCCCTGCACTGGGGTTATGATATTTAGTTTGCAAGGCTGCTCACTGAGGAAGGGGCAAACGACCCACCGGCGCCTAACCTAACCGTGCTCCCTCAAAAGCATCGCATGCTCTGTGGGGCTGAGGTCGCTGAAATGAAGGCCGAAGATTTTGCGAGAACTACGTCGTCGGGTTCGTGAACAGGATCCATCGCAACGCTGGCAAGATGCCGGTGCAAACGTAAACAGAGCGACAGTAGCGACCCCCGACAGATGCCTTCAACGTGCGGCGGTGGTAGCTTTCATTTCGGCAGCCGCTAGACCGCACCACTAGCCGCCAGAAATCACGGAGTCTCCGTTTACGTCACGTTTCACGTCACACCATCCTGTGACGTCACAAGAGTTCTCCGTGTCGTCATAAGAGTTCTCGAGTTTGAATCGGAGCGGCGGGAAAAACTTTTTCAACTTCGAATCCAAATTTCTTTGAAATAAATGAATCTTTCGCTGCCGGACAAGCGGCAACAAAGCCATGAAATGCCGAACTATCAGATTTTGCTAACAAAAAAAAATTGATAGAGTTCTCCTCAGTGTCTCTTTAAACTGATCGCGTCAAAAACATCAATGCCACTTTGTTCTGGGAAAAGCTGCCGTGCAACAGCTACTGTCCTTGAAACTGCAACACACAACTGCACGGAAACAAAAGGATGGTGGCACCTACCATGGGTTCTGGCAGGTCAATGTCCTTGCGGCCACTGGAAGCGAGCAGGACACGGTACATGTCACGCTGCCGCGAGATGGAGGCCACAAGCGCCGCCTGCCGGCTGCGTTCCTGCTCTAGCTCCTGCAGCTGGGCCAGCAGGCCATCCAGCTTCTCACGCAGCTCACAGCTCCTGTTAAGAAGAAGGAAAGAAGAATTAAATAAAGAGGAAAGAAGAAGGAAAGGGGACTTTCTGGAGCACCCACAACTGTAGCAAGGTGAAGCTGCACAAACGGAGCCTGCACTGGCTTGCCTGAGCTAGCACGCAAGACCAATGAATGTTGGAGAAGTGCTTGGTTAAAAGGGAAGAGGGTCTTAAAAAAAATTTTTTTAATGAGGTCACAATTATGAAATCTTCAGAGAATATGTATTTTTGCATGCTAATTCCAAATATGGATTTTAATTTCATGTGCAACAATTTCTTGAGCACTTATGCAATACGTTATGTAACTTTTTGTAGAGAGCTTTCAAGAAATCGTGTTGCAGGGAACTTGCTAGAATGCATGCCATTGGTTTCTCTTGACATTAAGCTATGCAATAAAGCTAAAATTATCATCCTGCCTGTCATAGAAGTTGAGTTATAGAAATTTCAAGTTGTCACTTCAGAAACAGAGAGAAATTTTTCTTCCCGTTCGTGAAGTACGAAGTTCAAAACCCTGTAACTCAACTTCTGTGATAGGCAGGATAATAATTTCACCCTTATTGCATAGCTTGTTGTCAAGACAAGCGGACGGCACACACTCTAGCAAGTTCCTTGCAGCGAAATTTCGGTAAAGTTACATAATATATTGCATCAAGTCCACAAGGATTTTTTTGTACATTAAATTAAATTCCATATTTGGAATCAGCACGCAAAAATACATGTTCCCTGAGGATTTCATAATTGTGACTTCATTAATAAAAATTTTTTCTCCAAGACCAGCTTCCCCCCTTAAGCCGAAATGCAGGGGCGAAGTTTATACAGCACCATAAAACATTCGGTTTACACCTTCACTGTGATGCAGCTGCACTTGAAGCAAAGGCCTCCACGGTTTGTCTTCAAGCACATAAACCAACATGGAATACCCTGCACCACAGAGCCCCGCCCCGTCTCTTAGGCACAGAGTTGCAAGCTGATCAGAACCGTCGTCTTCACCAAAGCATTGGCAGAGCTATTGCGGCCTTTCCAAAGCTGCTGCAGTTGCCAGAGGTCACGCGACAGCACTGCCATGACTGCAAGCCCCCCCCCCCCCCCCCAAGTCTAGTGTTCTTCAATCAAAGCTGTGCCAGTGTTTGCTTGTTAATTGATTGACGGTCATGTCATCAAATTCATTTACTCTGTGCAGACTGTTCAGTGCTGAATGGATTTTGTATAAGTGGACTAAATTTTTTACATTTCTATGAGCCGCTCAGTTTATTAACAAATCCTGTCCACTAAATATGACACCTTGAATTGTAATATGCGCCACATCTGTGAATTGGTTTCGGCTTACGATCATCACTAGATGCAATTTAAATGCGTTTCATTGAAAGGTTCTTCGTGCAACAGCTTTTTTTTAAAAAAAAAACAGTTGAGAGTGTTTTGAAAGAGCGCCCAAGTTTATGGGGATTTTTGTGTTTATGAACCGGCTGATGACATTAAGAATGCAATTACTTGTAGGATTTAAACTATGCTCTATCTCAGCTGTTCTCATTGGCCTTTTGGTCCTCTGCATGATGTAATACACAACTGCGACGATACGAATTTCGGGACAAAATGAATTCATACCAGCCGGAGTGCACTGAATGCAGCATGCAGAATTTCAGATGTGTTCACTCCGCACCACTACTAATGAACATGTGAGCCACGACCGCACCCTCGAACACTGAGCGCTACCCGAACATTGCAGTCTCTGCGACAGCCAGTCGTGCTGAATGCACCACGAGCACTAAGCTGTGGCCGCACGCCTGTTTAACTCCCATCAAACATAAACACAGCTGCATGAATGCATTTCCCATGCTTCTGCATACGGATTTTATTTGTAATGGATGGTACGAAATTTTGGCTGTACCAATTTTTTGTGACCCCATGAGATTCGTATCACTGCGATTCTACTGTGTGCCAATTTGAAGATGGGAGTCTTGCCAAGGGAGAGCAGCTTTTTCTTTTCCATTACCTCGCTGGCATAATGTGCATGTACACGCCTCAAAGAAAGACAGAGAAACTCCCAAGGCAGTTTCAGTAATGGTCATGCTTCTGAAGTCTAAGCCAAGCTAGAGCAGAGCTAATAGCAAAACCCACCTCTCCTCGGCCGCCTTCTTCTCTTCATCCTCCTGCTTCTCACTCAGCTCCCGCACCACGGCCAGCAGCTCCACGTTCCTCTGCTGAAGCTCCTCGATGTTCCTGCAGGTGGACACCAGTCAATAAAATGATCCAGAGATCACCCAGTTGTCAAACAAACAGCTGCCAGCTTTTGCTTTCACTGAAGTATGACAAGGCAACTGGACATAGCTTGGCAATAGAGCAGGTGGCAGAGGTGAACAAAGAATCAGGCAAGTCAACTGAGCTTTACGATGATCCGGAAAAGCCACGGGCATGTGTCCAAATTCAGGATAAGCGTCACCGCAGACTTCAATTTTTTTGCCAACCACAAAATTGATAAAGCGAAAATCCCTCTGCACATCTGATCAACCATAATCTACACCGTCGGCTTTCCTCCTCGGGTTGTCATTTATCGAGGGAGAGCATAATGACCTGCATAAGAAGACGGGAGAACAGTGAAACCCTGTTAACTCCAAGCCTCAAAAACCACGAAAAATATAGAGACAAGTAAAGTACCAAAATTTTCAGTGTTCTAATCTTGCTTCGTAAACATTCAAGTCTTCTTCCGAGCTTCATTTCACAGCGCAATCCCCACTGTGCAAAAGACCCCTAGAAAACAGTGCAGCATCTCAACAAACAACACGGCCGAAAAGAGACGCACACAATGGCATTCGTAACGTGACCGATGGCAGCAGCACTTGCCGCGTTTTCTACTGTGGCTCAGACGACATGGCTACCTGTACATGGAAAGAACAGGGCGGGAGTGAGCCTGCATATCCACTTGTGGCTTGTCCAGCCGCCACTGCCCTGGGAAAGACTCCAGCTGCCCTGACCACGCATCATCAATGTGCGTGACAGAGGTGCTGGCCATTGCAGCCAGGTTGTGCTAAATACGGTAGAACACTGCTGTTATGCTCCAGGATGCTGTGTTTTCCCGGCTGCTATGTTTTCGTGAGCCAGTCCCGTCTAAACTCTCATTGAGACCCATGCAATACAGACTTCACTGTTATGTGACAACTGTGGCAGCATTCCGACGTGCTAAGTCGTGAATGTCACTTCGCAACAGTGCTTAACCGCACGCCGGCATTTTGAGAGCTTATGTTTAACGCATACGAAACGGCTATGGCAGACTGGGCAAAGTGTGACTTGGCCACCGCCACGTTCAGCCGCCACCCGCGCCGACATCGCCGTGAATCGCGTGTGCTTGCAAGCGTAGTTCCATCACCGGTGTGGCACGAGCGCGAATGACCGAAGTTGCGAAAACAAAACAATGCCACGGCAAATGCAGTGCAAGCAGCGCTGTAGAGATACAGCTGCATGGGTTGGCTCCGAAGCTTGTTTCTTTCATCCACATTTGCCTTGTCGCCTGCGGCTTAAAAGCACAACTTCTGAGTTCCAGTGGGCGCGAACAGCTGCTCTGGCAGAGAGACAGCCACCACAGGCATCTAAGACGTCCTATGCATGCGAACAATCGCGAGGGCCAAAGTGCCATGCTAATTGCAGAGAAGCGTGCTGCCCTTGTTAGAAGTAGAAAAAAAAAATGGCTGGCGGTTTAGCACTGCTAAGCATGGTTATTTGTGCGTGGACACCACACCACTGCCACATGCCTAAAAGCGCAACTGAGGTGTCCACCGACCAAGTGAGCCAGTTACACTTGTGCTACTCAGAGGCTTCACACAGAAACACGCCACTGAAACACGGGGGAATGTGGCTAGAAGTGCTTTCGCACTGAAAACACTGCAGACACCGATGTACCACGCATGCTTACCCGCTACTGTGTTTTCTGGGTGGTACAGTTTCTTTTCTGCGGTCCCATGAAAAACGTAACACCGAGGTTCTACTGTACAATGCAGTACAGAACGTATGCCATCAAGAGGCGTGAATTGTGGCGTACCTACACGAAATGCACGTTTGTAGGCACCACGACTTGTGGGGCCATGCAGGCCGCTCGCTGATGGCACTTTTTTGAGTTTTCATTGGCCAGGTTTCGAGATAATAATCATTTCGTCGCAAGGACACTTTCACGCTAAGCAGAGGCAAGCAGACAGTAGTACCTACTGCACGACATGAAAAAGTGGTCAACTTCGACATATGCGAGTTCGAGTTAATGACGATTTACTGTAGAAGCTTAGCAAACCAGTAGTTTGGTTCAGTTTATAGGGTGTGACATCCCAAAGTGACTCTGACTATAAAAGACGCCATAGTAAAGGGTTCCGGAAATTTCGACCACCTAGGGTTCTTTAACGTGCACCGACCTCACATAGTACACGGGCATCTAGCATTTCACCTCCATCAAAATGTGACCGCCACGACCGGGATCGAACCCTCGTCTTTCGAGACAGCAGCTGATGAATATGGGTTTTTATGGCGCAAGGGCATCTACGGCCAAAGAGCGCCATGGCACAAGGTATTTTCTATTTCTCAAGGTAAAGTAAAATACCCATTTCCCAAGCATTTCACCCTAAAGAAGCCGAGCACCAGACCAGAGGAAAGCTTGCATCCACTGTTTTACCGGTGGGTGCCCAGCAGCACTGGGGATCGAACCTCGCACCTCCCGCATGCAAGGCGGAGCGAGACAGCAGCTGAGTGCCATAACCACTGAGCCACCTCGGGGGCTCAAAGTAGTAATTCCACCGAAACCTCCCTTCCAAGGGTTAGAATCACAGGAGTGATGGGAGGATTCACTCCTGGGCAGCTCAAGACCGGTCCGAGCTACAGCTTTGCATAGTGGGCTGGGCCCTGAAGGTTGTTGCAGCCCAACAGTGCCCTGCCAATTAGAGCAGCCCGAGCGCCCCTCGCCATCCTGCTCATCACCCTTGCCCTCACCTGATCCACTGCAGTGGCTCAAATAAAGCTCTTGCCAACCAACCTGAGCTCTTGCATTAATGAAATGAAAATTGATTGCGCAGCACATGTGGAGTTTCAAAAATAATGATTTTCAGCATCTTGCACATGCTTTTCCCTTGTTTTTGCCGCTGATTGGACTAACTCAAGTGGCCGCCCATTTCAACCAGCCGCTCTCATTTGCCGACCACTTATACTTGAGACACATCATGAGGCTCGAGAGCATGGAGCCAGTTAGCAGCCCACCTGAACGTCACAAGGTGCTTTGAAATGACCTCAGAGGCCGTGAGCGGAGGCGAAGACCCGTCGTCAGTGGAGGTGATCTCCTCCACTTGTGACGATGGCAGCGCATTGCCTGCACGCGCATCTTCCACCTCTTGCGTCAGCTGGCACACCTGCAAAGTCAACAGCACCGTCTTTCGCGCCCCCTCATTTCAGCCTCCACAGTCCCGGGTTATTACTATACTACGGCAAAACACGCAAATGCAATGCAAAACCACAGCCAAACCGCAAAGACCGCAGTATACTTCCTAACACTATACTATTGCAAAATCAAAACTCGGCTCCTTCGGAGCTTAGGGAATCGATAAATGAGACTGACGCGGTGCGCTGCTTTTAACACGCACTCCAAATGCTGTTGCACATCCTGTGCTTTGTGCACCTCAGTACTAGTTAGGATTCAAAGAACAACACGTCAAAGTAGTCGTTCCTTCGTAATGCGTAAAAATAAGCAGTAAGTGGAGTTAATGCCGAGACAGAATGAATGAAGATAGCGCAGCTCTTTGATGCAAGGGATGCTAACACAGAACAATGTTAAAGCACCTGACTCTTTCAGTTCTAAAGCTAACAGGCGCTTTGCTACCCCTCATCTTATCTAAGTCGCCAAGCATTTATACGCAACTCCTCGTTAACCGACTCCTGTTTCCTCATTCATTTCTCTTCTTTCACTCCCGTGTCTCCTCTTTCCCCTTCCATTGAACTCGTTCCTCTCCAATAAGCACTGAGGCCTGTGGACCCATAGCTGTAAGGTCAGTGACGAAATCCATCGAAGCCAATGTGAATTGAATTCCTGAATCCCTGTTTCAACTAAAATCAATGTGTCCACTCCCCTGGATTAAAGACGCAGAGGCCCAGCTGTTGAAGGCATATCTGTAGTATTCAAATAACGTAAATCAGCAAATGTCTCCTAAAGACATGAAACACTTTCCCACTTGCATCAGGAACAGTAACAAACTGACCAAACCTATTTCTACCTAGAGAACAGTTAACGGATGTTCAGAGCATGCAGCCAGAACTTTAGAAGTATAGAAAGATGGACAGACATGCTTCTCCAATCATTCTTGAAAGCAGCACGAAGAACGGGGCAAAGCAGAGAGAGATGACGTGAACGCCGACTATCAGCTCGCAGTTTCATTTCAGAAAGCATGAAAATATAACCTTCAAGCCACTTGGGAAAACAAAAGATGAATGGGTGTGTACAGCCCAGCATGAAGGTGACAAAAACAGGGTGGCACTTTCTGAAATAAAACCGCCAGCTGACAGTCAGCATTTGTGCTGTTCACCTCTCTTTCGCACTGTTTTCAACAGTGAACGTCAAACAACAAGCCCAACTCTACACTTCTCCAGCCGCATGTGCATACCTGGCGCGAGAGGTCCTTGGCCTGCTGCTGATAGCGGCGAAGCTCCCGCTGGGCGTGAGCCAGCGCGGCTCGAGCCTCATCCCGCTCACGCGCCCTCTGCTCCTGCTCCACCAGGGCACCTGTCAGCTGCTCCCGCAGGGCAGCCACGCTGGACGCCACCTTCTCATACTCCTGCAATCATGCAACGCCAAAGCACCAGTGGTCAAGAAGAAGAAGCAGAAAAGGATGATTACGAATGCTTATAGTGCAAGGGCAGCTTTGGCCAAAGAGCACCATGGCACAAGGTACCGTATAAATGCGTGTAAGGGCCACACTTTTTTTTCCGGATTTGAGGGCCAATTTTCGGGGTGCAGCCCATACACACGATGTGCGGAAAAAAAAATTTTGTAAGTAGAAACACACCAATCAGAGTGTGAGCAGCATTTATTCTACGTTCCACCGTCACTCGCGGAGTATTCCGACTATGAGCTGGTGCTGTGCTCTGATGCAAGCTCATCCCCTAAGAAGTCACGCAGCATGTCCGCTGTCAACGCGTCGCCATTATTCCGCACTTCCATCACTTAGCAGAGCAGCTCTTCTTCCAGTTCGGGAAACTTGCATGGCTTGGCTCACTAAGCAAGCTTTTTGCAGCTTGTGTTCCTCAGTGCATCCTTTTGATTGCACCATCGTCGGATGCACTTCTCGGCCACGTCGAAATTCCTGCCCGCCGTATGCTTGCCATGTTCGACAGGAAACTCCCAGCCATGTAGCTATTAAGGTGATTGCCCATCGTGCTAAAACTGCAACGCTTGGCGGCAGCACGTGCAAGCCACAACTGCGGTGAACTAAGACACTACCACAACTCCCGTCCCATGCCTTCGACAGCTGCAAAAGGCTGGAGCTGGTGATAATGATGCCGATTTGGACAGCGGGAGCTCGTGGCAAAGGAAAATGTTGACGATGATGATTATGATGAGCCGCGGCATCGGGCGCCAACCACGGGCGGCACCTGGAAGCTCCTGTGCGCATGCGTTGCCTTTGCGATCAAGTGCACCATTGCTCGCAGCTGGAGCTGATCGCGGAGGCCACGGCGCGGGCATTTCGAAGGGTATTCCCGCGTGGGTCGTGGAAAGTTTTGGTGTGACCCTTACATGGATATTATTATTTTTTAAATATTTTGTTCGGGAAAACAGGGCGCGGCCCTTACACACATTTATATGGTACTTTCATCCACACAGGAGGGAGCATTTCACCCCTGAAATATATCGCACTACGGTATTCGCGATTTCACAAATGGTTTTTTGGTCCTTTTTAGTTGTCACGAAGACTGGAAAAGTAGGTGAGTCTCGACATCGTCTCTGTTACGGATACTTTCAAAGATTTTCATCAGAAACATAAGTTTTTGTTTCGGGCTGGAATTTGGCCTTGTTCGTGGTAAAATTTTCAGCCACTGGGGCTCTTCCTGTAGCTCTTCTGTCAAGGAAAGTTTTGACGAATAAAACGGTTTTTAGAGATTTTATTGTAGTTTTTATTGAAACAACATTTTTGGAGATTTCTGTACTATATATAAGGTATAAGCAAACAAAATTTTTCACAGATGTTAATCAAAGCCATTTACATAACAAGTACCAGAATAATAAGCCCAAGCAAGTTTGCATTTTTCTGACAAAAAATAAACAATCAAGTGGGAATTTCATTACACCGACACAGAAGAGAAACATAACTTTGTTTGAAGCAAGCACATTATTTGGGTACCAGCTGCGTAAAGAATTGGTTACTACTCTCACACAAAATTTCAACACTCTGCAGAGAGTGGATTTTAAGAAAAGGGTACATTGATGAAAAAGAAATAAATATACTAAACAATATTCCTTTACAGCCATAGCTTTTATTACAACTGCTATATAGCCAACTAGAGCTTGTGTTGCCGTCTTCCCTTTTTGTGGTCATCTTGTTTGCTCTTCGCTGTTAGGATGAACAACATAAAGATGTTCACAAGTAACAAAGACAGGACTTCTTACTAACTGATGCCTGTGATGTAAGTGAAGATGAAATACACAAAGAAGGGCCAACTGTATGAGAAAGGTACTCAAGTAAAATATTTTGCGTTTTTCATCACCTATGCCTCAGGTGTTGGCAGCACGTTGCCCTGTCTTTCTTACTTGTGAACGTCTTTATGTTGTATTAATTTCTGGCCAAGAGAATGAAGCCCCAACTAGCCCAGCAAGAAATTTTATTGAGTTCATATGATATGTTTTCACGACCCCATGAAATTCGTATCACCGAGGCTTTGTTGTGCACACAGTGGCTGCATTACAGTACAGCCGTCAATGCAATCTCCTGGCCTTGAAGGAGGACAATAAACTCGGGAGTGTTTACAAGAGGGAAGCTTGCCTGCATGTGCCTAGCCACGATAGGCACCCTGTCGGCCAGTTCCTGTGAGAGCTCGTGGAGTTGCTGCTGCAGGGCCTCTTTCTCGCGGGTGGCCTGCGCTAAGGCCCGTTGCTGCTCCAGCCGCTCAGTCAACAGCTCCGTAAGGCTCAGGCCAGACTCCGATGCCAGGCCGGACACATGGGCCGCAGGAAAGAGGCGCTCCATGATGCCACCTGCATTCAAACAAGGCCAAACCAGGGGTACTTAGCTTTTTAGTATGGGTGTGCAAATATTGAATATTTCCTATAGGAATCAGCTATCAAATGCCTGCTTAGTGTAAAAAAAAAAAAAAGATTTCAGAAAAAGATAAAGAGGAAAATGTAGTGGTTAGTTTTCTTCTCGAAATAGAGTGAAACTTCTTGAAAGTAGAGGGGAGCGCTGGGGACACAAGGCAATAAGTTCATTCCGTGGGCAATAGCAACGGGCAGGCAGAAAGGGGAACCTGGAGGAAGAAGCATGCTTTTCCGCAGCCGGTCTACGGCGGCGGGGTGACTGCGTGCACTCTTTCCTAGCTCGGCCACAGTGCCTTCGCCTAACCCGCCCTCCCCACCCCACTCGTTGCAGTGTTGCGCATGCCGTGGTGAAGGTAGTGGCGGCTGCTGCCGCAATCACGCTATCAGTGTGATCGCAAAACATTTCTTGGCGTTTGCGACTTCGAGTAACGAGGTTTTCTGCAAAAGCTCTCTAACATGATTTAATCTAGATTTATTCCTTATTTTGGTTTCCATTCTGCATTGTCCTTTCGAGTCTTCTCGTGAAAGCTGCATAGAGTGAAAACCTGGATGTAACGAAAAACCCAGGATTTTTTCAATTTTGTCATATCCAGGGTTAACTGTGTAACCGAAATTCGCGATATAAAATTACGCAAGATACTCAGGCTGAAGAAGAAAAGTTTAGTCAGTGAAGGAACAGCAACATGGGAGAGACCTTTTCAGTAGTTTTAGCACAGTTTTGAAGCTGCTCACAAAAGCCAGTTATGTTGGCTTCCCAGCACAGCACCGCACCACGCGGCGGTGGCAGGTGAAACGCCACCTAGGCTGGCTTTCTCGCATTACAGCGGTGTAGGGTAAAAAAAAAAAAAAAAAACGGATGCCAGGACAAAAGCTATCGCCGTTTTCACCACCTTCACTCCACGACTGTCAACACGAGTAGATGGCTGCTTCCAGCAGCGATCTCTATGTACTCACGATAGCTTTTGTGTGGATGGAAAAGGTCTCTCCCAGTTGCTGACAGCGCCACAACCAGCTGTTTTTTCCGCTGCCGTATCTTTTGTGGCACTGTTGGCAAATGCAATTTAAAGCGCGAACTGTGGCACAAATGCTTGCCACACCACCACTGGTCACCCATGTAGTGAGGCAAAGTCTGCCATGCAAGCGGGCTCAGCTTGGCACTTGGCAGTTCGATATATCCGTTTTATGACGAACCCAGTTCGATATATAAGGTAAGGAATGCATGCTTGTTAAAAAGATTTAGCAACAGTCAGGTATGACCAATAATTCCATGTTTGTTATAACGAGGTTTGACTGTAGTGTAGTCTATGCAACTGAAATAAACAAAACCAGACTCAATCAGCACCATGCAAAAAAAAAAACAATGACATGCACTGAAATGCATATACTGCTTGATTAGACGGCATAAGAGTATGCAACTTGTAATGTGGCCATGCAAAATTAATAAAAAAAAATGATAATATGCATTGACACATGATCAAGTAATTTATAATAAAACGATGGGTAGTAAAACTTCATTACCATATTTACTCGCGTAATGAACCCACTTGCATAATGAACCCGCCCTCCATTTCTGTCGCTCAGAATTTACTTTTTTTTTTCAGCCTTTAGCTTTGTGTAGCTAAAGGCTGAAATTTCTGGTTCCTCAGTTGTCGCGCTGTCCGCAGGGAAGACCTTGGCAGCACGCCAAGATGCTGCCGGGGGGGGGGGGGGGGGCATCAAATCTGATGCAAACCAAAAAACAAATATACCATATAAACGCAAGTAAGGGCCGCACTTTTTTTCCCAGATTTGAGGGTCAATTTTCAGGATGCAGCCCTACACGTGAAGTGCGAAAAAAAATTTCTTTTTCAAGTAAAAACACACCAATCAGGGAATGAGCGGCATTTATTCTACTTTCAATCGCCACTCTCGGAGTATTCTGACTACGAGCTGGTGCTGTGCTCTGATGAAAGCTCATTCCACAAGAAGTCACGCAGCATGTCCGCTATCAATGCGTCGCCATTATTCCGCGCTTCCATCACTTAGCAGAGCAGCTCTTCTTCCAGTTCGGGAAACTTGTACGCTTGCCTCGGAAAGCACGCTTTTTGCAGCTTGTGTTCCTCAATGCAATCTCTTGGTTGCACCATCGTCGGATGCACTTCTCGGCCATGTCGAATTCCATGCCCACCACACGCTTGCCATGTTCGACAGCAACTCTAACAGTTGGCGGCAGCACGCGAAAGCAACAACTACGGTGAACTAACACGCTACCACAACTCCTGTGCCTTTGACAGCCAGAAAATGCTGGAGCTGGTGACACTGATGCCGATATGGATAGCGGAAGCTCGCGGCGGAGGAAAAAGTTGACGATGATCATGAGCCATGGCCTCGGGCACCATCCGTGGGCGGCACCTGGAAGCTCCTATGCGCATGCGTCACCTCCGCAATCAAACGCACCATGCTCGCAGCCGGAGCTGATCGCAGAGGCCACGGCACGTGCATTTCAAAGGCTATTCCCGCGTGGGTCGTGGAAAGTTTCGGTGTGACCCTTACACTGATATTATATTTTTTAAATATTTCCTTGGGGAAAACAGGGTGCGGCCCATACAGGGGCACGGCCCTTACAAGCGTTTATATGGTATTCTATTTGTATTCGAAATTTCGAATATTCACACACCCCTACAATTTAAAAGACTTGAGGAATCCCAGAAAGCGTTGAAAAGTTGCTGAAGAACCCCACGTGTCCCTAATTCTCTCCCTTCCCTCCTAGGGGACATGAAAAAAACAGCATGCACGACCAAGAGACTGCCCAATACAGTCAATAATGACTGGCTACACGGTGAAACCGTGCGTAACAAGCAATTGCAGTGTAGTGAAGTCCAAAAATAAAGTGGGTAAAGGGGGCGTGCAGGCTGAGGCATGCGTGGACTTAGGTGCCTGGGGAACCCAAAAAGCACACCAAGGAACCAATAGGTTCCACAAAACACAATCCGAGAGCCCGTGCCATGTCAATGACAGATGGAACAGAATGAGAGAGCCCCATCACCCACCCTTGTTCTCAAGCAGGTTGTTGGCCAGCTGGAGCTCCTTGCGTAGGGCCTCCACGTCTGCTTCCCGCTTCTGCAGCTCCTGCTCGTGGCTGGCCTGGGTTTCCCGCAGAACCTCCTGGGATTTCTCGGCTGCTGCCTTGGTCTCCAGCAGCAGGGCCTGCATCTCCTCCAGTGTGCCCACCAGCTCATCGATGCGGGCCTTGCGGCTCTCGGACAGCTCCTGCACGCGCCGCAGGCCAATCAGCATGACCACCATCTGCCCAGTTAGGTCCCCTGCTGGACAAAGACCTGTCCCATTGTCCTCGGGTTAACCCTGCTCTGCGCCATGTAAGGTCACTTAATCCCCGCACGCTTTCTAATCTCATCTGCCCACCTGACTTTCAACCGCTCCCAGCTACCACTGTGCTAGCACAAAAGACCACCCGTTATCTGCACTTCACATCGTGTGCCCTGCCCATGTCCATCTCCTTTCCTTGACTTCAGCACTACCAACATTATCCGGCAACGAGCCCAAGCTAGACCTCTATTGTACCAACCAATGCTTGCATCATCACTGTCACTTCTTCACTTCTAAAAACAGCAGCAAACAGAGAAAGAGTTTTTGAAACGAAATGATGATGTATTATCGTGGCACTAGGGCAGCACTGGCCAAAGAGCGCCAGGGCACAAGGTAGTTTTCTTAACACAAGCTGGGGACCAAGAGTTTTTCTTTTCCTCTTTAAATTGCAACTTGTGGCGTTTAAAGCAACTGATCAGACACAGGCTATGAAGGCTACGAGTGAAGGGCTCTAGATTTCAATCCCGTGGGGTTCTGACATCATGTAGCACATGGGCGCCTGTTTGTCTAAGCTCCATCAAAACACCCGCCAGTCACTCCTGTGTGATGCAAGGTTCAGCAACAACTGTTTACAGTGCTGAATGTGCCACCAGACAAGTGGCACCATCTTTGTGCACAGGCATGAATGCCATGAGCACTACTCTGTAGCTGCACACAGAGGATGCCGCTCTTTTTTTTCTTTTGTTTTTTATGGCTGGGCAGGCGACATGGTGTCAACCCAATAAAAAGGAGACAGTCAATAAATCCTCATCGTGATCACCTAGTTTGAGCTTAGTGTTACACGAACAACACCACAGAACCATGGCAGAACGGGGGCAGGCGGGCGGCAACCGACTTGCCTTGTGCATGTCTGTGAGCCGTGCCTGTGCCTGCAGCTCGTGGCGAAAGTGTGCCTCCAGGCTAGCCTGGGCCTCCTGGGCCTCACGCAAACGCAAGGCCAGCGCCTCGGCCCGCTGCTCCTGCTCCCGGGCGGTGGAGCGCCATGTTTCCACCTGGCCCGTCAGGGAGCGCACCTGCACACACACACGTATACACACTGTCACATGGATCCATGGAGCTTTACAGGAAGCCAGGATAACGCTCCTGAAAGGAGGAGCTCTTCAACGCCGCGGGAAAACAGTTAGGTGGCTCTTGTTTCTCCCATTTATTTCCAAGTAATTTAAGTTGTTAAAACGAGCCAACACAAACAGATACCGTGGGGTTCCGTGCTTCTAGTTTCCTACAATCTGCCTGCGATCACACCACGACAGTAATAAAAATTACTCTCTCAGAACAACTGCGACTCTACTCTACAGCCGTGCGTTAGCCTTTATTTCAATAAGTGCTACACCTTGGTTGAAGAAAACATGGTGAGCTGCAGCGAGTTAAGCAAGAGAGAGAGGAAGGACAACTGCCGGTGGCTCACATGCTCTTTCTGCTGGTCGAGCTGTGCCTGCAAGTCGAGGGCGAGGCCCGCCTTGTCGCGGCGCAGCTGTGCGGCCTCCTGGCGGTGGGAGGCTGCCTCCTCCCGCAGCTCCTCCAGTTGTGCCTGCACCAGCTCTCGTTCCTGCTGCAGACGCTTCTCCCCATGCTGCACAAAGGGGGGACGAAGCAACGCCCCGACGCGCACATGAATTGCGGTTTCAGTTGAAGCGCAAAAGCACCACGTGGCAGCATCTGGTCACTGTCAGCTTCACTACATGCACTGCAGGACGAGGGCCTCTCCCATATCTCTCCTGTCATTTAATTAATCCTGTCATGCACCAGCTGCGGCCACCGTATCCCCGCAAACTTCTTAATCTCACCCGCCCACCTAACTCTCTGCCGCCCCGTGCTATGCTTGCCTTCTCTTGGAATCCAGTTCAGTACCCTCCCCAAGACCATTTCCTTCCTGTATATTAACGTTATACCTATTGCTTTCTTTTGTATTTAATTTCAAGTCATAGATTTAAGTGCAAAGGGAGAATTGCGCTTAAACCTCGGCGACTTGAGAGAGACATGCAAGCACACAACACAACCTCTTCGATGGAGAGGCATGCTCACTGTCCGGGAGTAAGCAGCACATTACCACATGCTGTTCTTTAATAAGACAAACCAACCAGTAGCCCTACACATTGCAGTTCTTGTCAAAAGTATACACGCCAAAGGGTTTGCTTCCATACTGGACTGTGTGGTGCTGATGGGTGCTACCGAGAACTACTCTCACCTTTTAAGAGTTTTGCAATGCTAATAATGATGAGCCCAGCTGCGTAGCCTAGAAGAAAACCTGGCGGGCTGTATATTTGCAGTGAAGAATGTACACTTCTGAACTTGATCAAAGTGAGCAAGCTAGACAGATTAACCCCAAGGTGGGCCAGCATAGTTATAGAGTTACTCGAATTCTCGAGCTGGGCGAGAGCAGCACTGGTGTCCACCTCCCACCAGCTGCGTAACGATTCGTCCCAGTGACCAATAAAGAAATTAGTCAACAAATCAGCCAAACAGGCAATCGTCAAAAACAAAACGAAAAAAAGTGGTAAAAAGTGGTAGGGTTCTAACTTAGTTAAACCAAGTAGACGTGCGAAAGCATGTGTTGAGCCTGGCTGGCTCATGGTTTTGCTTTGCTGGGTCGTCAGCCCGTCTCGTGGCTGCATAAGTTCAACGGTAGTAGTAGTTGATGAAGACGACGATATGCAATGCACAGCGCAAGTGTGCGTCGGAGTTTAACACGAGGCGTGATCGGCTGCGGTGTGGCACAGTGCTGTCGTGTAGTAGCCATCAAAGTTGATCTGTTCGCCCACCGCGGGTTTGAATCTCAGTCACGACAATCTTTCTTTTATTTACTTATTTACGGTTTGGCCAATGTCACCTTCAAGGTCAAGCTTCTCAAGAACTCGGTGAGCCGATTAGACCTCGTGAAGTACTGCTTTTGCCCTAAAAATAATGCTCGAGTAGTTGCTAGGCAGTACTGACTGAATGCAACACATGACCCTGGTTTGGTTCAGGGGGGTTTAACGTCCCAAAGCGACTCAGGCTATGAGGTACGCCGTAGTGACGAGCTCCGGAAATTTCGACCACATGGGTTTCATTAACGTGCACTGACATCCTAAAGTATGCGAGCCTCTGGCAAAATTCAACCCTAGGGAGCAAAGTTTTGAAGAAGCTGCAAAATTTTCCCAAGCCTAGAAAAAAAAAAACTGCAGCGCAACATCTATAATGTTACGAAAGGGCAGAGGACTGACCTGAGCACTGAGCAGCTCCAACTGGAACTCTTCGAGACGCACCGCTTGCTCGCGCTGCTGCTGGTGGCTGCTGTTCAACTCTGTCTGCAGAGACTCCAGACGCTCTGCATGCATGCATACACATACACAGAGGTTAGTAAACAATCAGTCAGTCAACTTCTATCTAATCCCAAAGCACAAGATCCTATAGACTGCAGGCTGTTTACTACACAATTAAAACCGCCACCACGGTATCACATACTGCCAAGTGAGCACAGAGCACAGCATTGTCGAAGGTCACGAGATACATTTACACTCACGAGCCAACTACTCAAGCTCCAACAGCTGTCCCTCTGCGCTCAACTGCAATGACTGGCATTAATGTAAACACAATAATCAACAATAAAATGTTGGCCCACCAATCCCAACTGTTAAGGCCCAAAGTGTTTACCCAGCTGTGGCTCCTTTATCTGGGCTTTAATGCTTTCTTCGTATGACTCCTTAGAAAACATGTACCAGCTCAACTAAATGAGACAGAACTGACCCTCTCCCAGCATAGAAAAAATCTCACTTCCTTCCAAACACCCCTTACTTTCTCATCAGGCACTTTGGATGCATAGTCAGCAAAGTGTGTTGGGCACCTAGCTGACTGTCCCAAGCAAGGAACAGTCGGCACAGAGCCAAAACCATACCAGAACAAAGGCCACAGATCAGCTTCCCAGGTACAGTTTGCTGGGCTGCTTCTGTCCGTAGTACCATACCTAACTGTTATCATGCAGCCACCTGTAGCACTAATCTAGGTCTTCTCCAGCCACTTTTTACACTATCAGTGTTTCCAGTGGCTTTGCAGAGGCCCCTTGCAATTTCTAAACAAACACTGCCCTGCACCCTTGAAAAACAACCGCTGTTCCTAAGTACCAAGTTTCCTCATTTCTTAGAAAGCAATACACTTCAATGCAGGCATTCCGGTATTCCTTCTAAGCCTGGAGAAGTCAGTATACCGTTGAGGGATGCTATCTCCTGCGTTCGCTTCTCCATGGCTTGCAAGAGCTCCAGTTTTTCTTTTGTCGCTTGCTCCAGGTTCTTCTTTGCCAATTCCTGCCCCCACGACAAAAACACAACATTAGACTGCACATGAAAAAAATAAAAAGGCACTTGTTGCCTCAAAATGAAGCCACAATGATCAGGTTTCACAATGAATGAACACCAATGTATTCTAAGCTTCGCAACCTACACGCTAATTCTCCGCAAAAGCTTCCACTCTTGCTTGCCGATATATTGAAGATTTGCACTGGATACCAGCCAGCGGCCAATGATCTCTAAATTCAGGCATGTGATGCACACATATAAACAATTCCCTTCTCCGCAAAATAAATATGCACGCAAGGCAAACCAAAGAATGAAATCTGAATAATGCAGGTTTTGTTTCCCCGTTGTGTAATATGTTCCTCGTGCCTTTCTTTGCATTTTCTGTATGGAGTAGAGCCTCGATTATACAACTTTCGGGGGACCACGGGATACCGTCATAATATTGAAAACCTCGCGCAAGTGATGCATTCGCGTAATAAACTCGTCCGCAACTCTGAATTTTAAAAATTAAAGTTCGTCTCCCCACAGATCATAGACGCGGCTCTTTTCGTTCTGCGAGAATTGGTTCTGAGACTGCACACAGGCCGGCTCTTCGACGTCAAGAGGTGGCTTCAGACGAGGCGCGCGAGCGCTCCATCCCTGAGCACTAAGTAGGCATCACATATGCACCTCGAAAACGATATGCTCGACAAGCCATAAATATGGCTACTCCGACCCTTCGAAGACGTTTTCTGGTGCGTCGTACGACCATGCCAGCAACACGCCTTTTTGTTCAGACTTCCTCTAAAGCCGCTGTCACTCCGCAGCAGAAAGCAGCAGTGTCTGTACTAGGAATTCGCACCATAAAGGAAGAAAAAAAAACGCGATGATCGCCTGCGACACTAATGCGCCGGCAGTGCGCTTTCTGCAACAATGTGCGGCCCAACGGGTGACAGCGCCCCGCTCGTCTCTGGCTAGCATTGTTTCAATAGGCCTAACGTGCTTTGCACTGAAGCCGCAGCGGAAAGCACTTTTGAACTAGCCGCCAATGACCTTAGAAATGCCTGATCTTGTAACCACCTCTACAATAACTTCATGCTGGTATAAACGTACAGTTGATTTCCTTAACGTCTTCGTCAGAAAAGCATGCAGGAAAACAGGCCAAGCGGGCCGCCTCGCACTGACAGCCGCGGGTCGCACATGCAGAGTCAGAATCCGAGCAGTCTGCAGAGCAGTCATTACAGGCCGTCTTGCTCTCGATCGCATATCGCTGGCACGCTTATCCATCTTGATTCCGACCTGGAACCAACTTGGCTGATGTCACGTCTGCCAATAAAGTGCTCTGCCAGCGTCTCTCACTCAGGACGGTTCCTGCCAGCCATTGTACGAAGCGAGGCATGCATATTTTTTCATTTTATAATCGAGGCTTTTAATGCATAATCCCTATGGTAGATTTGCCATGTCCGCACCAATTCGTTGTAAAATGCGAGTCGTCACATGAATGGGGGATGCATAATCGGGGTTCCACATTTTCCTGGCTGATCCAATACCAATATTTTGCTCCGTTTTCTGCTGTTCCACAAACCTGCACATTTTTATTCCACCTTGCATTGGCCTCTAGAGCAGCCAACGGTTAATAAAAAAATTAAGGGCCACTAGGCTTGTCACCCTGATCAAACTAAGCACTAGGAAGACAAACTCAAACATGTGCCAAGACTTTTCTGCAATAGCAAATTCTGTATGAAGTTTATTTGCAACCCCAGGGTGCCATGATGTCAGCTGAAGTTCTGCACACTTTTCTTAGCCACATGGAGCATGGCAGGTGTAAGTAGACCACAGCCTTACTGCCAGTCTAGGCATTAGTTTGTCTAGTTACTTCAACCAAGCTAATCACACCAGCAGAAGCAGGCCTAAATATGAATTGTTTGCAGTTAGTAGATCACCGCAATCTGCCATCAGGTGAAGAAACTTAGCTACCTTCTATCCAAAACCAGTTATGTGTATTCCTCGCACAGCGCCAGAAATTGAACCCCTCAATTGTTTCAACATCTAAAGCACAAAACTTAAATTCTGCAAGCACTGCCTGAGAAACGAAACTACAAACCTCCTCTAGAGCAACCTTGATGGCTCCATAGTTGAACAAGCCAAGATCTTTAACTCCAAGGGTCTGCTTAGTTTTGTTGAACTGGCTCCTTGTGCCACGTACAGCCCCGATTATAATCATTTTGTGCCTATGCGAGGAGAAGAGTGCTGCGAGAGAGACCATAGACACTCACCAGGTCCACCTTAGTGGCCGAAGCGGCAGTCTTCGCTTCTTCAAGCTCCACACGGCAGCTGCCCAGCTCAGATGCTGAGAAAAGGATTCAAAGACGCGAACCTTGGTCACCACTTCCCACAGGATTTGCCAGACTAGGTGCCAGTTCCAAAATGAACAGTAATGAACCACAGGAATCATAAGCCAAGAAAATTCAGGTTCCTTTATGCACTGCTAGATAAATCACAAAGGGCTTAGATGACCACTGATGAGTGCTCTATGAGTGTTGTATTTTGCATCTAGACCTAGAAGCACAGAACTAACAGGTGAACTACCATTTAAACATTTTACCTACTCAAGTTTGACTACCCAATTGTCTAGTTTTCCGAGCTTACAAAAAATTATGCGTCTAATAACAGAATCTCGCAAACAGCTGTTTCTGACAGCTCGACAGGACATTGATATCACTGCAGCATGCAATAATTCGTAGGTCAATTAAATAAATCAATGCTTGAGAAAGCCTTTGCAACAACTGCTCTAATGACTGCATTACACCTTCCTTCATTTCATATGAAAGGTGCTCCACATGATAATGCAACAATGCCAGCTAACAAAGCCGCAATGGTTAGGTGATATGCGCCAACAGTCTTGGGTCTTTGACGCCAATGCCCCATCATGTAAACACCGAATGCCACAGCTCTGTGCAACACATGACAATTTAGATCGGTGCTGCTCTTGCCAAAATGGGCAAAATGTTATGAAGTGATGAGCACCATTGGATATTAAAACAGACTTAAAAACAGAGCAAAGAACTAGAATAAAACTAAGGCATGTAAACATGACCAATTATAACTGCAGTGATTTAATGAGCTGGGGCAAGCCATGACACCACATGTTACACAGCGTTCCCTGCTGAGAGAAGAATTGCGGGAAGGTTGTACCAAGCTGAGCTGCCTGCTGGTTCGACCGCTCACAGGCATCTTCAAGCACGCTCGTCTGCGACCGGTGCTCCGTGAGGGCCGCCTCAAGCTGGAAATTGCTCCGCTCTGCATAGTCCAGGAGATAATGAATAGATGTAAGATGAAGATTAGATAAGGAACACATATTAGTACTAGAGCAAAGCAAGGAACTACTGCACTGAAAGTCTAATCAGTTCCGGTTCCTTGAACCTTCATGCAACACATGGCCCACTGAAGAATGTTGTACAGAAAGGAGTCGTTGAGAGAAATCATTCTATGCTTAATTACATAAACTACACATCGATCACATAGATAAAGCACCAAGTGTTTGTCTACACAATGCTCGTAATCCCCACAACAGCAATCGGAAAACACTGCAGACAAGTGCACATGCCTCAAAAGCACCTTGTCATTCACTTCAGACAATAAAATCACATCTATCACACTATGAATAATAAACTTTTCTTAAACCAAGCTGGTTGGCCACTGTAGAAAATCAAATAAGCAGCTATAGGTAGGCCGAGTACCTTCCGGTTTTAACTGAAAAACGCCAACAGACATCCAGCGATAAAAATAGCATGAAATCAGTTAAAATCCACAAGCACCGATGCCGATTTTTGCCAACAAACTTTTATATTCCTTTCCTTTCTAAAGCACAGTGGTGCTTAGGTAGCCACTAAGGGTACCAACAATATTTTGAACTCCCGTCAACGAGAATATTGCCGCAGTGGATTGTTTCATCCTTCATCCTTCAAAAAGTGCAGTGGGTACAGCTGAGCACCCAAGTGCGCAGCCTGCTTGATCGTAGAAAATTTTCTGCCATCAGAATTAACTTTACCGACAGATGCATGGAACAACTTTTTTTAATCTACTACAAAGAAAGTTCGAGTTTGGCCAAGCATAAAAAAAAAAGGACGAGCCAACTCTCAAACAAGAGTTGTCAGAAACTGCGGCATTAAATTAAACGTTATCCATCATTCATTCAGTATTGAACGAAACTGTCCCTCCACAGTCAGCCCTTTGTTTTCATCAGGCTCTCGCCAAAGTTGTGAACAACTGGTGCTCAATTTTACATTATCGCAAAACCACTGATACCACTGAGGGAGGAGCTAAAAATTCAAACCACAAGTCTAAACTTTAGAACATTCACAAAAAACTTTTGAGAACGGCCTTTTTATATGGCACATGATGACTCAGGTCAGAGAAGAACCTCATTTACGTGTCCACGTCTTTGTGTGAAATTTTCCACCTGCCAAAGACCCTGGAGTTGGACAGCCTAATGAACCTAGTAAACCAGAATATGTAGCTAGCAACACTAGTACAACATTCTACGAGGTACTCAAACAAGTTGCTTCAGAACATCAAATAGAACTCCCACTATCATTTGCAGTTCACAGATGTCTGCCTGATCAGCATCCGAATTGTGGCCCTTGCGAAAAAAAGAGTAGCCAGATGAATTTTGGACATTACTACAGGCTCGTAGTATGAGACAAATGCCGCCTGTAAAGCTTGTCGGAGCACCAAGCTTGCACTGCATAGTGTCAGTGCTGGCGTTATTGCTCACTTGTTCTAGGAACTACATGCGTGCGGCAAGTCTGTATTGGTTTAGGTTTATGGGGGTTTAACATCCCAAAGTGACTCGGACCATGAGGGACGCCATAGTTAAAGGTTCCGGAAATTTCGAACACCTGTGGTTCTTTAACTTGCATTGACATCGCACAGTACGTGGGCCTCTACAATTTCACCTCATCGAAATTCGACCGCCACGGCCGGGATCGAACCCGCATCTTTCGGGTCAGCAGCCGAGTGCCATAACCACTGAGCCACTGCGGCAGCTTAAGTCAGTATTGTCCCAAGAGTCTTAATACCTCAAGCCCCAATGTTCAATGCACATTTTCAAAACTGGGTGCTTCAACACACGCATTTAAATAAGGATCCACAAGCCTACTACTACAAATAACTGTGCACAGCATATGTAACAATGAGCCAAAAGTATTGGTGCTCTGTTTCTATCACTCCATTTGTAAACTATGCAAATTATTTTTGCCAATACCCACCCCTTGTAGCAGTTGCACTGTATACTAGCCGAAAAACATCTGGCGATTTTTTCAGAAATGAACACCAGAAAGGTACGGCAGAGATGTAGGACGTAAATAAGAAAGCAAGCTACAGGTACGTACGTATTCACTGCTGATGGTAAGTTGTGGCTACACAGAAAAGGTTTCTTTTTCTTTTTTAAAACATGCATCCTCTACAGGTGTCAGGTTGAATCAAAACATGCTTACATTCAAAGCAACGGCACAATAATGCATGCCTTCTAGGTGATAAAGGTGCAGAAAGTCTGAAAAGGTCAAAGGGCCAAGTTTTCCTGCAGAATGAAGGAATCAGTCATTGCATCCCTACTACAACTTGCCAATGGCCCGAACGGGTCATCTCTAAGATCGATGCTTGTTGGGCTAGTTGGTTAAACATGACTTCAATGGCAGTGCAGGTAGAAAGAAGGGACGGGATAGGACACAAGATGATAGGGCACAAGATGATAGGACACAAGATAGGATAGGACACAAGATAGGATAAAACAGATATAGGATATAGGATAGGAAGAGAGAGGACACAAGATCGGGGTCATCTCTGACGCGCAGAGGGTCACTGGGCCTGCGTGAAAGTGGCAGTCTTCCCTGCCCACAAATGAAAATTCAAGCTGGCAACGGCAAACACGACTGTAAACTGTGCTTTGCACCAGCATTAATTGCTACGTGTGCTGTTTACAACGGACGTCGAACTTTCGCGCACACAAATAAAAAAAATGAAATCCGTGTTTTGCGTTTCTGCGGCGGCATACCGGCTGAATAAATACGTTCGCAAACTCGGAACGCACTTTGAAATCCGAAAATCTAGGAAGCAGTTTAGTAACGGTCAAAGCGAGCATTATTATGAGGCGCAAACATCATTTGCCTAGCCGGGCGCTTCGACAAGAAAATACAGCGTATAACGGCCATACTGACCACCCAAAAACTGAATGAAGCACAGGAACCGTAACTTTCTTGGGAAAACGCAGTTCCACGAATGCAGTGTTCAGTCGGTTGTCAACAGAACGGCCGTCAACCGGGTTGTTGTCAACCGATGCCAAGTTTTATGAGTGCAAACGTATTCCATCTCAAAGCGGCGGGAGAGCAGCTGCTTTTGTCTTTCGAGCACAACACAAGAACGAAAGAGTGTTTTCGAAATAAACATCGGCTTACCGCATCTCGCCTTGAGCTGAGCATTCTCCTCACGGAGCTCCTCAGTGGTCTTGGCATTCAGGGCAATGAAGCTTTCAAGCTTCACCCTGCTGGTCTCGGCGAAGGCCTGTACCTCGTCGGCGTCGAAAATATCTGTTAACATCACGCCGAAAACAACGGCACCAGCGCCGGCAACTAACAATTACGGCAAGAAATGCCCGCCATGTGCTGTACGCTGCGCAAACACCGGCTTGACTAACGGATGGCGACCGGAACCGGACGCTCGGCAAGTGAGGTCACGTGGAGGAGGAACGCGCGAAATTGGAACGCAAGTTTTGCACGTTTGAACCGCGGGCCCTGACGGCGCCACCAACACCACTCTGAAAAACTTGGATGATAGTTCTATCTCTTTTCTAACTGAGCTAATGAACTAGATTTGGGACGGGGAGGACTTACCGGAGGAATGGAAATTCTCTAAATTAGTATATATCCCTAAGCCAGGCAAAAGTCGATCTAGGCAACATGCGGCCCATCTCTCTGGCATCTTGCATGAGCAAGCTAATGGAAAAGGTGGTGCAGACAAGCGTCTCGTGCTACATGGAGAGCGAGGAACTCTGGCCTGTTGAAATGGTAGGTTATAGACCGCGTCTTAGCGCACAGGACGTTATGTTAAGGCTTAAACGTGATATACTTGATGATCCCGACAGAACTAAAGGGGACAGGGCAATCTTGGGGCTGGATCTTACAAAAGCCTTCGATAATGTGGAGCATAGAGCGGTCCTTGAAGGCCTCAGTGAGGCCGGAGTAGGTATCAAGTGCTTTAACTATGTCAAAAGATTCTTAAGCAATCGAAAGGCCCCTATAAGCTTTGTAGGGCTCTCCTCAAAGCAGATTGGGCTAAGGGGACCCCTCAATGTTCAGTCCTCTCTCCAATGCTCTTCAATTTTGCCATGATAGGGCTGTCCCGCAGGCTAAAAAAAATTGAGGGGCTAAAGCACAGCATTTATGCCGATGATATGACCATTAGGGCAACAGGGGGAACGAACGCTGACATCTCAAACCGGCTGCAGGCAGCAGCTGAGGTAGTTGAAAACTATGCTCTGGAGAGAGGGCTTTCCTGCTCCCCTCAAAAATCTGAGATCTTCTCGCTTAATACCAAAGACCAGATGAAGAAAGATACTCGCTTCCCTCACCTATACGGCCCGATAGAGATTGTCGTTGGGGGTAGGTTAGTACCTAGGGTTTACACTATAAGAGTCCTAGGATACTTTCTCCAGACGAACGGACGTAACATAACCACTGTCAAGAAGCTTAGCACCTATGTCGCCCCAGTCATAGGTATCTTTATACGGATCTCCCTCAGAAACAAAGGCCTGCGAGAGTACTGTCTCCTGAGATTAGTACAAGCATTCATAGTGAGCAGGATTGCATACGCGACTCCATTTCTGAATCTTAGTCAGCAAGAGGAGGAGAAAATAGACAAGTTAATACGAAATGCATACAAAAGAGCTCTCGGCATCCCACTTAACTCCTCAACGGGGAAACTGCTTAGTATGGGAGTCCACAATACATGTGCGGAGATCACAAGGGCAGTAAGAGAAACGCAAATTTGGAGGCTTAGCTCCTCAATAGAAGGGAGGCAGATCCTCAATGACCTAGGGGAGAGCGAGAGGAAACCCCGTATACTGCAGAGCCTCTCCCCTTGGACATGCGGAAGCATCTCAAAATCGCCAATATACCTAAGAATATGCACCCGGAGCATGATAAAGAGAGGAGAAGACATAGAGCTCGAACAATAATTAACAATCTTGCCCGGGACACGCCGGGTAACATAGCCTTCTGCGACGCAGCCTGTGGGTCCGATGGCGCCTCCGTCATTGCCGCCGTTGATGGGAATGGGGAGAAAGTGACTGCGGCATCGATTAACACTAGGAATGCGTTAGTGACAGATGATGCTGCTATTGCCCTATCGTGCGTCAGTACCAAAGCCAAGATCATCTTGTCTGACACTAAGGCAGCTGTTCACTTTTGTAAGGGGGTGGTCTCCAGTCAAGCCGCCAAATTACTAAGATACCCCTCAAGCACAGAGGTCTCCCTCATATGGGTTCCTGCTCATGAGGACATTCCGGGGAATGAGGCTGCTCACAGCGTCGCTCGAGAATTATACATCCGAGCTACTCTGGAAGTGCCCCTGAGTGGGAATAAAGACCCTCTCATAACGTATAAAGAAATAACCAGAACACCTAGACTGGATAGGAGAACACTCTCACTTCCGGATAGGTCACTCACTCCAAAGGTATGCAGGGCCTGGAGGAGGCTTCAGGTCAACAGGTTCTTTCCGTACTCTATACTACACGATGAAGACTCTGGGGAGCCTGAGCTCTGCAGTAGCTGCCACAGAATGACTTCGCAAAATCACTTAATTTGAGAGTGTCAGGATTCTCCTGGGGCTAAATCACAAAGCATCCCAGACCTTGCCATCTGGGAAGAGCTGATCCGGAGCCACGACCAGGATCAGCAAAGACTCCTCATCCGTCAGGCGGAGACAGCTTACTACAAGGCTCTTTTCGTGGTCTCCGGTGCTGAGAGCCGACCGGGAGGCACCCCCTCCTAATTGCTGCGCCCGACCCATTCATTCATTCAACCGCGGGCCCGCGGGGAGGGTAACACCACCCCAACCTGCGCCTAAAACTTAAAGTTTACCTCCTCCGCCTCCACCTCCAAGAAAATATATCCGGGCTTCGTGCCTGGAACGTGACGAGATGGGTGCTCACACCCCTTCCCAATGGGCACTGAAGCTCCCTTGGACGTCCTAGGGACGCTCAGTGAAGTTTCAGTGCCCATTGGGTTGCTTGTGTCTACACAACGCAGTGGAGGCGCTGCACACGGGGCGATGGCTGCGTCTTGTAAGCAAGCAAGGCGAGTTAATTATAGGTAGGTGGCCTGGCCGGAAGCAAGTTACACAAATTGGTAAACAAAGGAGACACTTCAGCCACACCGTGGGGAAGAGATGAAGAAGGGTGTGAAATCACCGTTTTTTTTTAGGAATGGAAGTGGCGCTGTATTAGCGAAAAGCTTCACTACGCTAGGTAAAGCAGTCTTCGGATAGGCACTGGATAGCCGTGTATGGCCAAGGATAGCTGTGTATGACGATATGTGGTACAGTTAAGATGTCGAACCCTCACCCATGACCTTTAGTTGACATTTGAGAGCAGCAGAAGTGTGGGCGCAGCTGGAAAAGGACAGGGTCAATTGGAGAGACATGGGAGAGGCCTTTCCCCTTCAGTGGGTGTAGTCAGGCTGATGATGACGATGACGGCATCGCATAGCAAACGGGCGCCTTTGCGTTTCGCCTCCATTGAAACGCAGCCGCCGCGGTCGGGTTCGAACCCGGGAACTCCGGATCAGTAGTCGAGCGCCCTAACCACTGAGCCATTTCAGTTTTACAACGTTGTCAACGTCAACGCCAATGAACCCAATGAACGCCGATGGTATTGCTCCAGTGCCGCGTTTCTGCCACAACGTCAACGCCAACGCATGCGGCGCACATCTCCCGCCACGTACCTCAAAGCGTGATTGAGGTGTCCACTGACCCAGCGAGCGCCTTTCCTTTCCTTGCATGACTCCCTCAGAAACTTCACGCAAACCCTGATATTTTGCGGGGTGGGAATTTCGGTTGAACTTTTTTTTTTCATCAGAAAAGGCGTTTTCTGCACGCAGGCCTGGGAGGTGGCCGGCAGTCCTCGACCGCTAACGGCTTCTTCCACCAGATGGATGGAGGCGCGCTGGAGCTCAGGGTCCGGGCTTCTTAGCAGGGTCTCCCAGGCTTCTCTACTATCAATATTTTTGCCTGCCCCGGGAGAATTTGGGCACTCCCAAATCATGCGGTAGAGGGTCCCTCTCGCCCCACAGTGTGTGCATCTATAGCATGCGACCTCAGCTCTGGGTACGCGTGGTACGCCCATACCGGGTTCATAAATGTATTAGTTTGTAGCAGCCTCAACGCGACAGCTTTAAGTGTTTTCACACTAAAAAACCACAGACAAACATACGTAGTCTTCCCCATTTTACAATTGAATTTACAGTTCTGAGCATCACATTTACCGCTTTCGCAGCATGCGCCTTTGCTTGGTAATTTTCTACGCTCGGTATTAACGCATTTTATTTATCCTGATAACCGTATTATTCATTTCAATTTATGCGAGTCTTGCGGGCTTGTGCGCATGGGGTCATATCTATAGGCCTGAGCTGAGGCGTCCAAAACACGTTCAACTTGAAAGCTGGCACCCTTGCTGTTTAGTTTCTCCCCCCTCTGTCCTGTGTTTTCGGGCTGAACACTTTTGTGCGTAGCAGAGCAGACCACCCTTTCCTGTCGCTCACGTATACAGGCATTTCTACAAATGCATTTTTCACAAGCATTTTTACTTCAAGAAAACGAGTTGTACTCAGCATCAATAGCGTGCGAGCGCAAATGAAGGAGAAATTACAGAAAGAATAGAAAAAATCACAAGACAAAAATAAACATTAATTTTCCAGGAGTCAATACTCGCTCCGCGCGTTGAGCTTGGCATCGCGTGGCGATTCCAGTGGTTTGGCGCGCTTTAGCAGGGATGAAATACCGTATTATGAAGTACCTTCATAATTCTTTACCCGCAAACGATGGGCTACTGTCTGATTTCTGTTCTCATTCGCTGGTGCGCACTGCTCGTCCGCTTTTCACAAGGGCGACGCAGGCTGTATGTGGTTCTTCCATACGCGCTCCTTACCAACAGAAACGCATTCCACGATTTTACAATTTTCTGAGCATGCTTTATGCTGACTAAATACGCTGACATCGTCTCCCGCGTGTTCTTTTACAGTTAACGTAATTAACATACACCGCAGGTTAGGGAAAATTCTTTGAAATGCGCGCTAACCAGCAGCACGCCCGCAAGAGGCGCTCGCATCGCATAAAGTCAGATAAGAAGTGTGTAACGGTCGATTTGGAGCGGATGACCGGGAATGAATAATGGGAGGCTATGATTAGCTGTTGAGTACCGCGGCCCGCACGCTTAACGCATACTTAATACAAAAGCACGAACACGCGGCTTGAACTGACGCCAGCGCCGCTAAGCGTTGGCTATTGGAATCAAGTCTCGATATGTTTGCGTTGACCGACGATAGCTGGCGCGCAGTTCGATTTGACTTTAGGGCGTACAGCGTTTCTTTGGTACTTCCTCCATGGGTGCAACCATAGCCCTTCAAAGGCACAACGTTCCTTTAGAAAGCTGTATCGAAGCACTTTGTTCGACTATTCTTTCGCGTGTGGTCTCACGCGCGCCCAGGAAACGTGTTGCGGTTTGTCTCGGCAACCCAACGTGGCGTGCGACAGGTCACGCGCCATTCGAGCTTGCTCTCAAATCTGCCGCTTGAAAGAAATAAAGGTTACTAGAAAAAACGGGAACAAACGCGGGTTCGTGATGTTTGTAAGGTTTGGAAAGAAAGTAAATCTGCCGCATAAGGTTGGTTCACGTTCTTGTTCATTTTTTCATTCTCCTACAGCGCGCATCGGCCTTTCTGTCCACGCTCGCTGCTCTGAGATCATACATTCTGGGGTAGTAGGAAGAGAGCTAGCTGCGCGTGGATGTGATAAGCGATTGCAACTGATTTTGTGGGGCCTAGTTATAATAGTTAGTCTTCCTAGTTTGTCTAAATAGCCCATTTTTTGTAACCTCAGTAGTAAAATTTAACCTCAGTAGTCAGTAAAATGTAACCTCAGTAAAATGTAACCTCAGTAGTCAAAATTTATGAGCGTGAACATGGCCAGGCAATTAGGTAGGTAGGTAGGTTGGTTGGTCCACCACGTATCGCTACAGGTAGTGTTCGAGGGTATATCAGGCACACGCTCCTTTGTGCACTTGGTCACGCTTATAAATTTCATGACTGTACATACATGCTCAAGGCTCAAGAATGGCAGGGTGATGGCTCGTCTTTTCTAGTAAGCGCCAGTAAAGCAGACTGCTCTACTGTGTTTTTTACTGTGCTAGTAGGATAGACATTTTTCGGCGAAATGCCGCTGTCTTGGTGTCCATGTCAGGCCTCCGCCCTTCAGTCCCCCTGGCACGTCGGAGAGGATCGGAACACCTTCCGGGCACCTTCCGGTAAAAATGCATTTTCCGCCTACAATTTCCCACCTTACAACCGCTCACATACTCCAAAGGCCCACTACCCCTCTTCCCAAGCCATCTTCGCTCTCGACTGGCTGGCAGGTGCCCACCAAGCACCAACAAAAAGTCCACGACGAAATCAAATCTAAATAAGTTACGTTTTATGGAGGAAAAACGCTAAGGCGCCCGTGTGCTAGCTGTGCGATATCAGTGCACGTTAAAGATCCCCAGGTAGTCGAAATTATTCCGGAGCCCTCCACTACGGCACCTCTTGCTTCCTTTCTTCTTTCACTCCCTCCTTTATCCCTTCCCTTACGGCGCGGTTCAGGTGTCCGCCGATATATGAGACAGATACTGCGCCATTTCCTTTCCCTAAAAAACCAATTATTATTATTATTATTAAGCAATAGTATGAGAAGGCGATCAATGCGAAAGCGAAATTAACAACCAGTATAATGCTACCGCAGATTGGTCGCATCAGATCGTATGATCGCCAGTGAATTTCTTTTTGTAAAAAACTCGCAAAGACGACCGCATACAAGTTCTTGAAAGTGTCAGCTTATAGCAATTGATACACATAATTGCTTCCAGTGACGCTGCTGCCTGTTTTTCCTCAATAAAGCAATAAGCAATAAAGAAAGGAAAGAGGGGGAAAGAATGGCTGCAGCGACCTTTGATGTGTTCGGTTCTTGTCGCGTGTGTTGGGTGTATCTCGAGGCTCGCTTGTTAGTGCATGTCGAAGCGGATGCACGTTCGGCGCAGATCGCGGCCCACGATCTCCGTCAACTTCCTGTCACTAATGGTTTCGAGGCGTCGTTATTCGCGCTCTCGTCTGTTCTTCGCGCGTGTCTGAAGTGAAATCGTGTTCTGAAACGGGCGTCCTCCTGGAGCAGACAGCGCCTTCCGAAAATGATGTACAGAGTACTGGCTTTGGTCCTCTTTTTGGCGGCTTTTCACAGCCACACGACTTCGAGCGAGACGACTAAGCCTACCACGGCCGGAGAAGCTCATCCCCCAGTTCCCGCTGGCCCGGTGCCGACTCTGGAAGTCAAGGACGTGGTCGTCGTTGGTGGTAAGTCCCGGTGGCCATCACTTAACTATATATACTAGCCTGTTCGTACACACCTTGGGGTGAGACTCTATCTGAACCGGTGCATACTCCCGTTACAAAAATGGTCTATCGACAGTCTATAGACTTCTTCTATAGTCTAGCTATAGTCTCTGCTATAGTCTATATAGTCTATAGTCTATAGACTCTACTGCTTTCCTATAGATATTTCTTTTTGTCTATACAGTCTAGAGACTGTCTATAGACAAGTCTACTAAAAGTGTATGGCCATAAATCTGTAGGTTGTCTATGTACTGTTCTCTAGGGTTTGTACAGAGTCTATAGACTTTATAGGCAGTCTACAGACTGACTAAAGAAATGTTTGAAAGGGAGATCGACTGTGGATGCGACTACTATAGTCGGATACAACTCAATAACGCAGTGGCTTTTCCCCGACAAAGGACCCGCTTCCAGCCAATGGCGTCGGCCAATTCTCATGTAACGACTTGCATGGCAATGCAGGGAGCGGTGTGACAATGCAAGTCTACTAAAAGTATATGGCCATAAATCTATAGATTGTCTATAGACTGTCTATATGATTTGTATTGCCTGTAGACTACTCTAGGGTCTGTCTTTAGAGAGTCTATAGACTTTATAGACAGAATTCATTGGACAGTCTATAGACTGTCTAAAGAAATTTTTGTTAGGTATAGTGTCCTGGAGCCGATCATGAGGTAACGGGGTCGGTACCGGGTCAAGGCGGCCGCAGTTTCCACCGAGGCTAAGGGCAAAACGTTCGATGCTCTGAAGTTGTGGCGCAGCCTTAGATGCCTGACGGGGTCGGAATCAAGCCGGAGTCCACCCCATTACAGGGCGCAGTTGTGCAACTCTGAAAGAAAAAGTTCGCCGGATACACCGAAGAAACGCCGAATGCTACGGCTTGTGCTCGCGCTCCCTTCCTGTTGTTGAGTTCGGCGAATATGGACATGGGGAGGATTCCCTGAAAACCACCGCGAAGGTGAATGAGTCCTCTGGAAGAAACGTGGCTGCAGGAACATCGGGTGCAGCGACGATAATAGCGTCCCCACGTGTTCGAACAGGTCATCAGACGTCGAAGTACAAGATCAGTGTTTCCCTCTTCAGTCACGCTGGGGTTCAACAATTGCCCGAGAGCTGCGCCTTCGACAGAGGTTCCGCGTTTCGGTCATCAGTACAAGATCTTCAACCCCTGCTGGGAGACAGCCCGCATTCCGGTGTCACGCAGGCGCCTTCCTGTTCCAGATGGGCGCAGTCCGAACCCACGTGCGCGCCTACCTGGAGGCCGCGTAGACGACAACGTGACCGGGTCCTGTTCCCTTTCCCTCGACCGAGCTGCGAGAGAACATCAGGACCGCCCTGCCGTGGGTGGTACCATCAGTGCCATCGTTTTATTGGACATCATTCTTCGAACTGTATTCCCCAGCTAGGGATCTGGGGAATACGAAGAGTATTTAAGGAGCTCCTGGTTTGGTACCAGAGGAGAGCCCCCCCTCTTGAGAGATACCCTTTGCTGGGAGACACTCCCGACTGCTAAGAAGCTCCCTTTACTCGCACATCAACATGCCACTACCTCATCGGTATGAAGTGACGTCAAGAGCTACACCACAGTTGCGTCGTGCGCATCCCACCAGCCAAGTTGATGAACAATCATCATCGTCATCAGCCTGACTACGCCCACTGCAGGACAAAGGCCTATTCCATGTCTCTTCAATTAACCCTGTCCTTTGCCAGCTGCGGCCACCATACCCCCGCAAACTTCTTAATCTCGTCCGCCCACTGCTACGCCATGCCGTCTCTTGGAATCCACTCTATTACTTAAGGACCAGCAGTTATCTTGCCTTCGCATTACATGCGCTGCCCAAGCACATTTCTTCCTCTTGATTTCGACTAGGATGGCGTTAACCCGCGTTTATTCCCTCACCCACTCTGCCCTCTTCCGGTCTCTTAACGTTAAACCTATCATTTGTTCTTTCCGTAGCTTGCTGCATTGACCTTAAATAAAGCTGAACCCTTTTCGTTAGCTACCACGTTTCTGCCCATGGAAAACAGCTGTCGGTGGATCTCGCGTTGCAAATGGTGATTGAACTGGGAGGATTTTTTTTCTTTTCAGTTTCCTGTTCGTCCAAGCTCACCCATGCATTTTGAAAACACAAATAACCTGCGTCCTCGTTTCGGTACCATACATGTGCGCACTTGCAAAGACATGAGTGCTCCTAGTTTTTTATACGTTTGAGCTCGGAATACACTTCTGCAAGGATACTGGAGAGTACATTAACGCCGAATACCTTTCTTCATTAACAAAAAACACTGATTTTTTAGTTCTGCACCAGAACACGTCTTCATCTGAGGCTTTCAATAATAATTGGTTTTTGGGGAAAGTAAATGGCGCAGTATCTGTCTCATATATCGTTGGACACCTGAACCGCGCCGTAAGGGAAGGGATAAGGGTGGGAGTGAAAGAAGAAAGGAAGAGAGAGGTGCCGTAGTGGAGGGCTCCGGAGTAATTTCGACCATCTGGGGATCTTTAACGTGCGCTGACATCGCACAGCACACGGGCGGCTTAGCGTTTTTCCTCCTTAAAAACGCAGCCGCCGCGGTCGGGTTAGAACCCGGGAACTCCGGATCAGTAGCCGAGCGCCCTAACCACTGAGCCACCGCGGCGGGTCTCTTCTGAGGCTTTCAATTTGCTTTCAATTTCATTTTCAGGACGGTGTTCGTGGGGTGGTCTGATGTTGGAGCCGACCACGCTGAACCTAATGAAAGAACCCTGCGAGGCCTGGACGTGCGACGCTGAGAACTTCACCATCACCATTCAGAGGTACACAGCTGTCCATGTGGAGCTGGCGAATATATCGCGACAACGGGACAAGAGACCCGGATTAAAGGAATCTCCTTTTGCGCTGTTGCTGGTCGCAGAGCGCATGAGAGCACAAACGAAGAAAGCGAGATAATCAGCGAGCGTTTCTTTTTTGTCCCAACTCTCCAAACGAAGCGCATTGTAAATGGGGCCATTGTGTCTGCCCCCTGGAGACAGTTCAAAAATTCAATCCTGTCGAACATTGTTTCCGACCGTACACTTTCTTACTGCTAAAACTAAAGCTCCCGCAATGCAAGTAAGAAGAAATCGCAAGCGATAGGAACCAGCCTGCGTACAGCTCAGAAAGAATTTCTTGGTGTTTTTGCAGAGATCGGGATATACCTTGTGTACATGTTTCTGTATACCTACAGTGAGGCAATTTTCTAGGTATTCATAATAGCTATGGCATAGTTTGGTACGGACGCGTTCATATTCCAAATCTTGTGTATTTAAGGAGTAATTACCCATTTGCATCCACCCAAGCGCAGCTATACGCCTACAAAGGAAAGCTGTACAGCTTCCACAGAAGCTTTGTCGTTAAAGAAAAATTCGTCTTGGTCCGGGGTTCGCACCCAGGACCACAACTTCACCGGAGTAGTCGCTCTACCAACTGAGCTAACCGGGACGTCTAGCTTATATGGTAGGGCGAGAGCGAATTGATCAATAACTCGAAGCGGGAACAGTGTTCGACAAATGTTTTAGGGGAATCCCCCAATGTGGAGTAGATTTGTAATAAGGAAGTAATTACTCATTGGCATCCACCCGAGCCCAGCCATACGGTAACAGAGAAAAGCTATACAGCTTCCATCGAAATTCGGCAGAAAAATTTCTGGTCCGGGGTTCGAACCCTGGATGATCCCTTTTTACCAGAGCGGTTCTCTACCAAATGAGCTAACCGCGACGGCTAGCATGTCTTCGAAGAAACCTGGTCCATAGAGCTTTAAGGCGAAGTATGCTTTGCTTAAGAATGTTGTTCAGAAAAAGAGCAGTTACGACGTAGGTTAAATTGGACTTTTGTTGCGATAAATCCAAAAGCGAAGGTTATGTACACCTTCTCAAAGACAAACAGCTAAAAAGTTTGCGAGCCCAGTTCTCACTAAGTACACCCCCCCCCCCCAACTCCCTTAACCCTCTTACCCCGCCCCCCTATCCCTGCGGAGCAGCGGTAGCATTTCGATAGAGGCGAAACGCTAGAGACCCATGAACTGTGCGATGTCAGTGCCCGTTAAAGAACCCCAAGCGGTCAAAATAATCCGGAGCCCTCCACTATGGCGTCCCTCATAGCCTGAGTCGCCTTTGGACGTTAAACTCCCCATAAACCTCGACCCTCTACCCTTGCCCGTGTGAAGCCGCCCTGTCTAGCACGGCCCAGGACTGCCAGCGTCCCATGATCGACCGGGCCAGCAGTATAGCTGCGGCACATTGGGCAGTTGACTACGGGCTTCACCATCTGGACGCCTCCCTTCAACCGCAGTTCATAATTAAAAGGACACTGAGGAGAACTTTATCATTTTTTTTGTTAGCAATATCTGATAGTTCGGCATTTCATGGCTTTGTTGCCGCTTGTCCGGGCGCGAAAGATGCATTTATTTCAAAGAAATTTGGATTCGAAGATGAAAAAGTTTTTCCCGCCGCTCTGATTCAAACTCAGGGAACTCTAATGACGCCACGACAACTCTTATGACGTCTCAGAACGGAGTGACGTGATAAGTGACGTAAACGCAGACTCCGTGATTTCTGACGGCTAGCTGTGCGGTGCGCAACCTTCCTTTGCCAGCCTCAGAGATTCGTCGCTTTCATGAAGTAATGAAAATTCCTCCAAGGTGGCGCCTCTTGTCCTAGGAAGTCATCACGCTTGTACTTGCGAGATTGGCCTGTGGCGGCGACCCCTGTATTTTGGTTCTTGCTATTTTCTACATTACAAGAGCTTTGTTTTCAGTAAGAGTGGCGTTTTTGTGATCAGGAGCTGTTATTCTATCGATACAAGCCAACTTCAATTTCTCCTCAGTGTCCCTTTAAGGCTTTTCTCTCCCTCATACGGAACCATTATTGAAATTTAAACTGCCAGGCACTAAAAAAAAGCATCTTGATCGGGAGGGATGCGAACTTGCGTTCCATGTCGCAGTTCGAAGGATGCACTTGTGAAAGGAATCGGAAACGCTGATATAAAATAAAGTGTTCGAAATCCTCACATTTCGCGACAAAAGAAGAAGCATTCAGTAAGCTTCGCCTAAAACGTAGGTTGGGTACAGACGAGGTGAAATCGATTATAGAACACTCTCAGAGAACATATCCAGTTGGGCTGCTCGCCATACATGCGCGTCTCACCTTCCTCTTTTCCAAACATTTGAGAACTTGACATGTTTATAAAAGACACGGCTGCAGTCTGACGGGCTTTGAATGACGAGTGGTACAAAAAGCTCGCACTTTTAATTTTGTCAGTCTCTGTAACATTGTCTATAGCGTTAATTGCAAGTAGACGAACGCGGAAAGGAAGAACTTTTGTTTTTACTTGCCCATTCGAATGTAAAAACTTAAGTGTACGCTCAGACAAGTTCATACGGACCCGGAGACGCAGGTGTCATGTATGGCGTGCGCAGCCAGGTGTTCACTGTCCCTTTGTTTCGAAGCAACCAATTGTGGAGAACGGAATTGATGTGACAAGACGCGGTTCGAATGTAATAGATTGTTCTCTGTTGTTAAACTGATCAGCAAAACAACGGAGCCAATTACATTTCCAGATGACTGGCTGGGAAGAAAAACCAACCAACCAAAAATTAAAAGAAGAAAATGCTGACTTTTTACGCCTCTATAAATTTGTCTGCATGATATCATACATTGGGATGATGTTAGTTATGCTCAATGAAAACCCACTGCTTTTGAAAAGCCTTATTGTTAGCATTATGTGCTCGGAACTATCGTCAGTATCAACGACGAAGTTGTTTTTGAAGTTCTTCAAACGTGTTAGCGTTCGTATGAAGCTGGAAGTGAGAAGATTCATTTGTAGTATGACAAATGCGTGTGCGATGCGTCAGCGGATATGACAAGCTGCATGCGGCAAATAGCCGCGCCAGCCGCATTGTCATGTAGACGAATGCCTCATACGTGACATGAAGCTCCTGATAACCCAGGTGCTTCTTAGGAGTGAAGAAATTTTTAAGTTATGAAGCTACACATTTAATAACACACTAATCACGTATATAGCCCTACTTATAGTACAGCCACCGCGGTGGCTGAGTGATTATGGCACTCGGCTGCTGGCCCGAAAGACGCGGGTTCGAACCCGGCCGCGGCGGCCGAATTTCGATGGAGGCGAAATTCTAGAGGCCCGCGTACTGTGCGATGTCAGTGCACGTTAAAGAACCCCAGGTGGTCGAAATTTCCGAAGCCCTTCACTACGGCGTCTCTCATAACCTGAACCGCTCTGGGACGTTTAACCCCCATAAACCAAACCATAAACCAAACCTATTTACAGTGCTTATAGTACTTTTAGTTTATAAAGTAGCATGCAGCCATTAAACTAAGGACAGGAGACTTGAGTGCTCACATAACCTTGTCAAGCAGACTACAATGGCAATGGGCACTGAAACTGCCTCGGACGTCCTGTGGACGTTTAGCACATCCGTGTGACGTCCAAGGGAGTATAAGTGCCCATTGGCCATGTACTAGCCCCTGATCTAGCACTGTTTACAATAGCCACTGGGACAATCATAGCTTCACTGCTGCGTCAATAATCGAAAGTGCGTTGACAGGATCTCAACCTTGCCGGAATTTATTTTTTTTCCCATTTGGTGACATCTTTCCTGCAGATTTACCTCGTTTCTGTGTTGACTTTGAACACAAACTTGGTTTTGTGCGCAATTGTTCCGTTTTTCCTTCAAAGTGTACCTCACTTTGATGAGTTATTTGAGTAAATATTTAAGTTTTTCACTTCAACTCGCCACAGTACACAGAAGTTCTCTTTGATCCTTTTTTCTGCTCAGCGAAAGACAGCAACTTCTTGTTTATATTAGGATGCATCCTTTCTTTTCAGCAGAAAACACCAGTTTTGCACTACGGCACCTCTCTCTTCCTTTCTTCTTTCACTCCCTCCTTTATCCCCAAAAAACCAATTATTATTATTAATTCATTCGTTCTGGGGCCCCGCCGCGGTGGCTCAGTGGTTAGGGCGCTCGACTACTGATCCGGAGTTCCTGGGTTCGAACCCGACCGCGGCGGCTGCGTCTTTATGGAGGAAAAACGCTAAGGCGCCCGTGTGCTGTGCGATGTCAGTGCACGTTAAGGATCCCCAGGTGGTCGAAATTATTCCGGAGCCCTCCACTACGGCACCTCTTCTTCCTTTCTTCTTTCACTCCCTCCTTTATCCCTTCCCTTACGGCGCGGTTCAGGTGTCCAACGATATATGAGACAGATACTGCGCCATTTCCTTTCCCCAAAAAAACAATTATTATTATCATTATTATTATTATTGTTATTCGTTCTGTGTCTCTTGGTGATAATTTTAATTCATGAGCGCGATGTCCACTTTTTGAAGCTATGGACGTTCAAGAAAAAATACCTAATTGTAACAGCTCACATCAATGTTTTACTTTGTTGCCAGATGCGGAGATTTCCAAGTACCGCAGCACTGCGAACTCGAGGCGTCTCTGGAAGCATTCCCAAGCTGCTGCCCCATTCTCGTCTGTGGTGGGGTTTGAAGACTTGCGGCGCCAGCGTTAACCCCATTTGTGCTGTCTGATGCACTTTTCCATATTTTTGTTTCATCTGCTTAGCATGCGAAGTGGTTTTGCTGGAGAAGAAAAAAAATATTAAACGATAAGACCTCTTATAAAGCCGTGAAGCTCAGAGTTTATTGTCTTGTAAACATGTTAACATCTTCCGCAACGAATCAGCAACAGCTTCTGCCTAAAACTAAATGTGTTTGCATTTCGGAAAGCAACCCAAAGCAATATGTAGAGCACATGCCGACCTCTCTTCCTTCTTCTGTGAATAAAACCAACTTTCTTTTTCTTTTCTGGAACACAGTGGGAATGTGGGTGTAGCATTAAAGATTCATGCATAAAAGGGAGGAACGCCCACACAAATCTTCGAAAGCAGCGCTGCGCGCCGCTTTCGAAGATTTGTGTGGAGCGCTGCTTTCGAACATTTGTGTGGACGTTTCTTCCCTTTATGCGTGGATTTTTAATGCTACACCCAACCTCCTAGCAGCAATATAGCGCTATTTTCGTTTGATATGACGTCATTCTATATAGCGGTATTTTCATTTGATATGACGTAATTCTATATAGCCCTATTTTTGATATGACGTCATTCACAGCTGCACCAAGGAGCCTGTTTGCTCATGTCTGGTGCTGTTTTTATTTTAGTAAATTGGAAGTTCAAGCGATTGCTGCAAACAGGGGCGCAATTAGCATTCTTCAAAGCGACTACTTTGTCCCGTCGTCTTTGTCAGTGTTTCGCCCTATCAGTGCCTTTCAATCGAAATGAACTTTAACGCACTACTTCAAGAGGAATTCCTCTTAAATGAACATGTCCTTTGGTGCTGACAGCTAGGCACGCACAAAGACATGGAGACTGTCTGAAGCGTTCGTACTTCTTTTTAATGATTTCGTACGCATTGTTCGCACTAAATCATTTTAACAAAGAATCGAGAGAGTATTTCAGCAGCCAGAGTGTAGAAATTTATTAACCATTAACTGTGGCCTTTCTTAACCACCAAAGCGTCTGAGTAGATGGCGTTCGTTCGGCTACTGTCAGAGCCCAAGGTGCCGGAATCGCAGACACTGAACGACCCGGGCGATGGAAACTAATCCTATACAGCGTCCCTCATAACCGCACGCAGGCTCAGGACGTTAAATCCCACATACCATACCTCACTCATCTTCGATTGTCTATTTGAATGGACCTACGAGGAGCAAACTGGTAAGCCCCGAAGAACATTCCAACAAGTACTGCAATAATTCAGTCCTCCAGCATAAAGAATGCCGTTAATAGACTGACCAGAATTTTATTGCGTTACGAGATCGGAGCTACACACTGGGCTGAGCCTCCCTCTCTTCCGTGGGAAACGGATCCTCGGGTTTTGCGGGACGGAAGTCGATGTCGCAGATGCAGTACCGTCCGTTGCACCAGGCCTCCTTGGCGCCTCGTGGGAAGCATTCGTCTTGGCACTCCTGTGTAGTGCAGCCCGCCACAACGTTAAACGCCAGTAAAAAGAAGGTCACCGCCGTTGGAAGAATAGGGACGACCATGGACTGCGGACATCTCCGTCCAGCCGTACTGTGCATTATGATGACTCGCGTCTCTCCAGCTGCTGGTGGTATTGTCTTATTTCTCGCTCTGTAGTTTATCTTGTGTCTTGTCTTTGCCGTTTCCACTGCTTGCAACCGCACATTGCCTGCATAAAAGTTGAGCGGGCAAAGTCAAAAAGCAGTTGCTGGACAGTTACTTTCAGTGGAGAGTTTGTAATACGTATTATCTTATTTTTACAAAGTCCCGTGTCTAAACTTGCACTTATCGGAGGAGAATAAGTTTCGAAGGATTTCCCGCAGTGCTGAGAAATTTCCGAATTTTCGCCTACGCTTCAGCGTAGACGTGCAATTAAAAAAAAGCTAAAGAAAAGCCATAGGCGCTCCGGCCGCATATTTTAGAAATTATTTTTCGATTCACTATTCTGCGCTTCTATATAATGTGTAACTTCTCCAGTGACGTCATGGTTAAAGACCGACCAGAGTTCCTTATCGTACCGTCGAAAAAAACCGCTTCAAAAATTGTCTAGCTCCAGTGGACACTTCACATCAGGTTAACAGGAAGGTTGCACGTGGATGCTGAATTGGACAAGTTGCAGTGGATGCATGTTTGGAAAACTCAGCGCGCGCGAGGGAGAGAAATAGCTTGAATTTGCACCCGTAAAAAATGACGGGACGGAAGGCTATAGCCTAAATCCCCATTCATTCCCCTAACCGTCGGCCGGAATCCTTTGGGACTCGGCGGCGGTCATGGCGAGACCGATGACTTTGCGCTGTTCCTCTGCTTCGTGGTTGAGCAATGAGGTCTCCCAGAATTGTACATTTCTATTCGGGTCGTCATAGAAGGGGCAGGTACAGACCATGTGTACTAGATCTGCAATGGTATTTTTTAAAGCGAAATTTATTGCCTCAGGGCATCAATGACGGGTGAAAATGTGATGAAAGATGTAGTATAGTGCTACTAAAATGAATGGAAAAAAGGCTAGCTGATTTGAGGAAGTCCTGTAGAGAACGATAGAGTCCCTGCGTCCAGGCAATGTATGAAGCAGAGTTGCTTGGTGAAAGACCCGCTACCTTCAAGTGCCGGATCCTTGTAGGCTTGAGAGCGGTGTAGTTCCACAGTAAGTGATGAATGTCGGCTTCAATGTCCTCGTGTTTACATATCGGACATCCTGGCCGAGGAAACAATGCGTATCTAGGCAAAACAAGACGAAGACGAAAAGCAAGAACAGACACGAGCGCTGCCTTGGCACCGCCTATGATTTAAAGGAATCATATTCTTAGCGGTAAGAAACAGACACAACACCAAGCTACACACACACAAAACACCCGCTAGACTTCAACTGTCTTTACTGGACACTTGTACGACATAAATATGTATCACTGAGCACACGCAGGTGCCTCGTCATCCGCATCAGGTCTAACTACGCCCTTCCCTCTCCTGCACGGCATACGGTTGCGCAGATAAACAATCTCTTTTTCTGCCAACGCCAGGGAGGGAGTGCTTACACACATGTCGCCCGCTTCTTGAATACGAAAGGCTTCGATAATTGGTGTTGTGTCTGTTTCTTACCGCTAAGAATATGATTCCTTTAAGCCGTTACCAACTAGCCCAACTTAATGTTTTAACCGCCTATGAGCTGAGCTGTCAGCTATCGGCGACGTTCTGCATTGCGTCTGTGCCCTGTTAGCGTCTTGAGCAGCGCTGAGTAGTTCGTTTGTATGCCGCAGGTGGCGTGACAGTCTGCTGTTCTCCGGATTCTGATCCTATCAGGAGGATTATGGAGAGTTTCGCAACCGGTGTGATCAAAGAGCTTTGAAGGCCAACTTGCGTTATTATTAATATGCTCTTTAAAGGAAGGCAAGGCCGACAAAAGGCAGCCAGCAAAAGCTGAATCGGACAAAGAGTCGCAAAAAATAAAAACGGCCGCAGAGCGGATATTGCTTTCATTACGAATATTTTAAGAACGTCGTGAAACTTTTTCTTGCCGCCGAGTTAGTTGTGTAGCTTTTTGTTGGCGCGTTAACAGTGCATTGATAGTTCTCACGAACCTCTTAGCATGATAATGCAGGGAAAGGACTGTCCCCTTTTATCTTCCACTCCCTGCATTGTCACGCTAGCGGGCGCATGGAAATCGGCCGACACCATTGGCTGGAAGAGGATACTTTGCCGGGGAAAAGCCGCTTCATTCTTGAGTTGTATCCGACCATAGTGCCATAAAGCTGCTAAGTAAAATGTTGACCGTACTGAGTAAATAAGTATTACGCATATTTCTCGTCCAGCGCGAAAGAGAAAAAATAAACTTGCGTGAAGAATGACATAAACACGATCATATCTGAGAAGATAGCTTATCGCGACACAGATGTGGAAAATATGCAAGAAGGCACACGGTGAGCACCTATATTTGCACCTATGTTTCTAGTTTGTAAGGCTGCCACCACACGCCACGTGGCCCTGAACACTCAAAATCACCGCGGGAATTTCCAATGTTCGGTACCTACCATTGCTTTTCTATACTAAGCGACTCTAAATTGGCCATACGCAATTATGCGAGGGGCACAATTTCTCAGGCAGTAATGAACATATTGGGTCAAGCAAAAAATTTAGCCACAACAATTGATTTGATATGGTTCCCGGCTCACTCGGGGAACCCTGGCAACGAAGCGGCACACATCAAAGCTCGAGTATTCGTTAGCCTAGCAGGAGACGCGGTAATTACTGAGAGTTTCTCAAATGCCGGCCTAGCATCATATAACGACATTACTAGTCATTTAAAACTAGAAAGATGGATCTTCTCCCCTCCATACAAAACCATACACAAGGAGATGGAGACCACCTGGACGCGACTCCAGACGCGATCCTTAATTACTCCTTACTTACTATCAAAATTAGAAATCTCGGTGATTACGACACGGAATGTACACTATGTGGCGAAATAGCCACTTGCGATTACATGTTGTGAACTGCAAAGAGGAGCCGCCACTGGAATCTCTAATACAAGTTCCTACTCTCGAGAAAAGGGAGGTCGTGTTGGTCAGCTCAAACCTGGCCGTTCAAACCCGGGCCATTGAATGGGCCACTCAGGTCGCTGTTAGCAGTAGACTGATAGCCATCTAGCACGGATCGTCTTCAATTTTGCCTTTTCTGACGAATTAAATGTTTAGCAATCAGTTTCTATGGCCGTCGGAAATAACTCATGGTTGCGTAGGAAGCATTTTATGTTATATTTTCTAGATAAAAAGAAGAGTCGGCCATGATAAACACGCCATTCAGGCAGAATCTCTCGGGACTCTCTAGTTCTCTAAAAATTACAAGTTCATTATATATCCCAGTTGAGTCACGCGTTTCTCGCTACTCGCAGCCGACAGATGGCCCTAGTTGGCTGTGCCCGTGGCAAACTGGTCGTGTCTCATCTGTAGCGTCCGTGTTGAAGGAAAAGATGTCAAAATTAACGTCGAACCAACTACTTTCCAAACACGAGATCGCTCCACCGTACATAAAACAAAGCTCGCTCACATAGCGGGTCCACTTACGTGGAATATTTTTTTTTTCCTCGAATCGACAGTGAGTCGTATAAGGGGCGCCGGAAGGCCGTTAAATTCGGAATAAGTCTCTGGCTCTGACACGTCAGCGAACAGTCTTTGACTACGTTGAGAACAAATGTGAGCGCCAACTGCGCTTCCCTGTAAACCATTTAGGCTCTTTCAGTCGGGAGGCCGTAATTTTTACATTTCAAATCATCCTCGTTGTCACAACTGCACGTTTTTTATGGCTGAAATAACGCGAAAGCTAAATGTAAAGAAAAGAACGAAGCGATGAAAAGAAAACTAGCCTTCACTGCATTTCACCTAATTCTAAGAAAAAGTGTCGAGCGATCATTGTATATTTATATATCAGCCAACATGCCGAAAAAAGAAGAGAACGCCATGAAAAAATCTCCCTTTGTTATTTCCATGGCCGGTAAGCCTGACGCAGACGGCTGGAATAAAGCGCTTTATGCGCTGCGTTAATAAAGTATAAATGAGAGCGAGAAGTTGGAGGCGGCCCTTCGTATTATCAGCAAAGGCCCAACAGCTCTTTTGAAAGCGCGAATGTGTGCAATGAAAGCGGCTTTCAGAACATAGCAACAATAGAAAGGAAGGAGATAGATAGACGGGCCGGTGCTTTTGATCAGATTCATATGAGGGTGCTTGGGAAAACCTGAAGGGACGCTTAAGTCTCCGTAAAGGGACCAACCATTCCCATTATCGCCATCCGAGCAATTGCCTTCCGTGAACACTGGCTCTGAACACCACAACCGAAAGGAAAACCTAACCGCTAGAGCACCTAATTCGCATTTGGCCTAACTGCTCAAATCGACAATCATTTTTTAATGTTTTCCTCAAACTTCCGGAGCGAAATATCGCAAAAGGGAACGATGTCCATGTGTTTCGAGAGGCTGTAGGGGACACTCTTCAACCCAAAACTAAGCATTAAGGGTCGAAAGGTGCCGCTGTGGAGATGAAAGCGGCATACCTGCTCGCACTTTCTGAGAAGGGAACTTGCCAATATCCCCGTACGAGATCGAGGGTGGAAATGAATTTCGCGCCCCTCACCCTTTCTATCCTTTCCTCTATGTTGGGAATCGGGTATGGCTGATCCCTGGTAATTGCATTCAACTTTCTATAATCCACGCAGGGACGAGGATCTTTCCCTGGGGCCTCAACCAGAATTAGCGGTGAGGTATAGTCACTTTCCGCTGGCTGTACAACCCCTAACTGCAACATGCGCTGAATTTCCGCGTCCATTATTTCTTTTTGCCGGGGTGGTACCCTGTAGGGTTTTGACCGTACCGGCTCATCAGAGGTGAGCTCGATTTCGTGCGTCAGGAGGTGTGTCTGGGGACTTTTTACAGTTTCAGGCAATTTTGAGAACCGACATTTTTCAGATTTTTTTCATACTGACGGACTTTTCAAGCTGCTACAAGGTAAAAAGGGGCTGAAATAGGGAATTTTTGTTAATAGGGGGATTTTCGGTTAAAGCATAGAACATCACTATTAGGCAGAGGCGTAGTGTAGGGTATGTTCGGGTGGGAAAAAAAAGGAGGTTTGGGGAAGGAGCTTTTTTTTTCCTCAGCTGCCATGGTATTATACAGTATATAACTTGCTCTCTACTCAGGCGCTTGTGTGGAGTTGGAGAAGGAGGAGGCATGCTTTAATGACCACTGTAGATATTTGTCTGGTGGTACACCTGTCAGCACACTCCAGATGAAGGTGAAAAAATATTAAGGAAACAGATGCACGCAAATATCTCGCACACTCACATGCATACACAAGATGTTCAAAGTGATCGTGTCAGACCCAACTCCTTAAAAAAAAGGCAAAACTTTAAATAAACGTAACGCAGAAGCAGCTTCGCACCAGGTACCATGTACAAGCTCCAGGCACCTGTCGCGGACCCAAAGCAGTTTCCAGTATTCTGCGGCAGGCTGAAAAATTATGGTAGCAGGAGACCAAGAGTTCAAGGCCCTCGCCCACACCACATGTCGAGCACTGTGGACTGCTGGAGAATTCGATTTCGTGGAGGAAGGCGTCTGAAAGAACACATGTCGGGCGTGAAGAACAAAAAAGTCACTTCCAACGCACTTGCGGAGCACGCCGTATCGGCAGGTCATGATATCTGCTGGGAAATGGCTTCTATCATCGCCAAAGAAAAGAACTGGCTTTCACGCCAGTATCTCGCGTCCTTGGTGATTCAGACCACCGATAAAAGACTTATTCGTAACATCGGCAATCTCCCACACACCTATGCAAGATGCCTGGGACGATTATTGAAACCTATTTAAGCGTTGCGGTTCTACAATAAAATCTAGTGAACAAGGCTTCCGTATGGAAGCCGAAATGTCTGTTTTGACAAAAACCTTTGGTCGGCGTCTTGCTCTTCTTTTCTGTTGAAATGAGAAATAAGCTAGCATAATAAAAAAACGTCATGCCTATCTAGCCTGCCTGGCATGCGCAAGTAACAAGTGGAGTTGATGCGATGTAAGGGACTGCATTCATGGAGAAGGGAATGGATGTCACCTCGGATCGGTCACCATTCGTGCCCGTCTCTTCACCGTCGGCGTGGTCAGTGCCTGCCATGACGCATTGAGCAGGCAACCGCTCCATCACAACGCGGAGGTGTATACCTCAAGCTTCGCTGTGAAGTCTATATCGACGATAAGCTTCTCCTGCAGGCGTCGATTTTCTCGAAGTGCGCCTTGGGGTTTGGTATTAGAGAAGTGTAGGGAAAAGGAAGACTAAAAAGTAGCAGTGAACTAACTAGTGCTTCAAGCAATGCTAATTAGTATTACAGAAGATACTGATGTTCAGAAAAAACTTTTGTTCCAAACAGTCCCCAAATATTTGTACCGATAGTCCTTGCGGCCAGTAGCTGGTTCAACAAAAGTAATAACTTGTTGGTCAACCACTAAAAGTTTCCTTAGAGGGAAACAGTCCATTAATAAGCACAACTCTGCGTACTAATAAAGTCATCGCTATCTCCACGCGAAAAAAGCTCGTGAGAAGGTTTGGGGGTGGTCGCAGCCCAATGAGCACTGAAACTCCACTGGACGTTTAGTGGACGTCCACAGGACGTCCCATACGTCTTCAGAACATCCAAGGGAGCTTCCGTGTCCATCCGAAGACGCGATTAAGTCGTCGCGCCATCTGTCCCTATTTCTAAGAAACAAAATGCAGCGGCGAGCGACGGCTGGGAAGGCGGGAGCGTCCTATCCAGGCCTTTAAGTCGTGACGCCCTCTATCGAATGCGTTACGAAGCTCCACCCGAATGAATCATCAGTCGCGTGCTTTTATCAGCAGAGTCGCCCCGTCTGTCTGTTTCGCTCTGTGCTTGCGACACCACAGCGGGCAGCATTGACTACGATGCGCTTGGTTCTGGGAGAAATCGTTTGAAAGCGACAACACTAACAACAAAAACAAAGAGACGAACAGAAGCAACGGCGTTACGAGGCCTGTACATTTCTCGCGGTGCCGACTGAAAAGACCCATCGATGCGTCGCCGCATTTACCCTTTTCGTTCCAATCTTTCTCACTTTCTAGGTAAATGGGGTCGTCTTTAGAATGCTTTGTGCAAGCTAGAATGGGTGGAAGAAAAGAATGTCCTCGGTCATGCCTTGTGTGGAGATAATTTACGCACTACGCTGCGGCACCAACAGCTCGGCCCTCTTTGTAAAGGGACACAGTATTCTCAAAACGAGCTTTGTGAACAAAATATTCCGAAGACCGAGCAAAAGCGGTACACGGTCGACGAAAGAAAGCAGTTACGTGAGTTTCCTGAAACGAACAGGAGTTGCCTTAGAGGGACAAGGAAATAACTCAAGGTTGTATTGCTGCAGGCTTACCGAGCTACCGAAGCTGTGTACTGGCCACTGAGAAAGTGTTAAATTGCTTAGATAGCGTGTCGAATGTGTTGCGTTTATCGGTTGATATTCACTAAAGTGAATTCGCAGAGCGGGTTTAGTATAGCAGTGTTCTGCTTGGTAACACTCATCAGGTCGTTCTTTCGTTCCGTGGTTCGCTACGCCGTTGGTCATCGATTAACGCACAGGCTTTCGGAGACGGCCTGCCATACGTTTACCCTTTCGAAAAGGAAATTTGGTAGTGCACAGAAAAATGCCCCTTGTCCATTCATTCCGAAAACAGGGAGCCAGAGCGCATGCGCCGAACAATATTTGGAGGAACGTTATTGTCCTGGCCGGCTCACTGGCGCCCCGATATTTACCTATGCCCCTAACCAATAGTGTCGTCCTGTTCTAAAAGTCTCTAACACTTAGAATAACGTGACCCTGTTCTAAAAGTCCCTTTTATCCCCTTGGCGCCAAGATCAAGGAAAATGTATCCCAGACACTATCGCCTGCAAAGTCGCTTTCACCTCACCCCTTTTCTCCGCATGTCGATGGAATTGTATAACCAGGCCTGGGGTGCGGCCTGATCTCGGTGACCAGAACCGACAACGCACACTCTCACCAGAGTAGGATTTGGCCACCCTGGTATAGTACTCTATCGATATCCCGCCACCGCAGCACAGTTTCGATGGAAGCGAAAATCAAAAGGCGCCCGTGTGCTGTGCGATGTCAGTGCACGTTAAAGATCACCAGGTGGTCGAAATTATTCCGGAGCCCTCCACTACAGCACCTCTTTCTTACTTTCTTCTCTCACTCTCTCCTTTACCCCTTTCCTTACAGTACGATTCAGGTCTCCACCAAGATATGAGACAGATACTGGGCCATTGTCTTTCCTCAAAAACCAATTATCAAGCCTATATGAGGAGCGCGCCTTACCACAGTCTCGAGTCGAGATCCCCACTGATAAAGGGGCGAAAGAAAAATAAAGGAAGGAGCGCTACCAAATACGGCACCTCGTTAGTGATTAATGATAGCTTATGTGTCAGATCTATAATGTGAGATATGGCTCACACCGTACTGTGGAGAAGTGTAAATGATTTAGATCACGTTGCGTTCTTTAACATGCACCGTAATCTAAGCGAACGGCACAGTAAGGAGGCCGCCGTGGCCGGGATCGAACCGGAGAGTGAATTCTCGACGGCCCCACGCCGCAAACACACTGGGTTATACCTTATTAGCGAACTCATTTGAAAGGAGCGTTGAAGCATTAGAAATTCCAGCTACGACAGGTGCCAGCTGTCGACGGTTCCCTTTCCCTTAAGAAACTCATCGCGAAGCGCGTGCATCTAGCAAGTTGGCATCTAGCGTGTTGAACGCTTCTAAAAAGGCATCGTGTACAAATTGAAGTTAACCTGCACTGATATATTACAGCGCTCTAATTAGAAAGGGGCTATTTCCGCTGAAAACCGAGCTCTTATGAGCTACACAGTAAGCGGGAAGCACCCTATAAGTAGAGGAAGCTCAGCCCTTACCTATAAGGGAGTAAAAAAGCACTAAACGGTCTTCCAGCGCACTCCCTAATAAGGGCAGGGTGTGCTGTCCAAGCCCTGCCCTTCCAGAAATGGTCTATAGACTATCTATTGACTTTGTATGAATTATATTGCCTTCCTATAGATATTTCTTGACTATTCAGTCTAGAGACTGTCTATAGAAAAACTCTACTAAACTCTATGGCCAAAAATTTATAGATACTCTATATACTGTACAGGATTTGCATTGCCTATAGACTAGTCTACAGGATTTGTCTATACAAAGCTTATGGACTTCATAAAAGTCTATGGACAGTCTTTAGACTATATATCTAAAGAAATTTTTATAAGGGAGGGTAAATTTCCAAGTCCATCCTGGGACTTGGGCCATATATGTCCTGCCCTATTAGGGAGTGTGATGGAGTACTGTTTACTACGTTTATAAGCTCTTATAAGGCAATTCCTGTTTACAGTGTAGAAAACGTGAAAAAAATATAGTTGACTCCACCAACGGCCATTTTCGCAAGCAAAGTTCGATTCCTAAAGGCAGACTTTTCATCGCGCATCTCTGAGGCTGGGCTACGCAGCCATTCACTTCCAAACGAGTATCACAGAGTCCTTTTTGGTCTCTACGTCACGTGTTTGAAATGAGTGGCGGGAAAATTTTTAAATCAATTTTTTTTTCAGAAATGAACTAGTCTTTTCCTACTGATGAAGAAAACATACACTCGCCAAGGTTCAAAGAAAATAAGAATGAATTGCAAAAAACTGCCCATATATAGCTCACCTGCCCGTCCTTCGCTTCTTTGTGATCAAGGCACCCGTACAGGCGCCGAAACGTCAATTCATTCTTATTTTCTTTGAACCTTGGCGAGTGTATGTTTTCTTCATCAGTATGAATTTTCCCCGCCAGACGGGATTCCGTCGAGCCCTAGACTTCATTAGTCTTTTCCTGCTAGACAAACGTCAACATAGCCAGAAAATGGCCATAGAATCGACTCCTTTAAATAAAAAAAATTATAACAATTTGTCTTTCGTTTTCCTTTAATGATTGAGGATGGAGGAGGAGGAAAAACTTTATACTTTATAAAGTGAAGGGGAGTTGGGCGAGCTTATGGATGGGCCCTCATTCCAGGGCTCCACTGGCTTGAGCTGCCCTGCGGACCTGTTGTATGAGGGCCCGTTGGTCCTCCAGGTTATTACTGGTCAGCAGCGCCTCCCACCACTCAGAAACGTGTTTTCCGTCTGTAGAGTGTTTGGTTTGGCCCCACATCCCAACGAACTGTGGAAGAGTGTAGGGCGGGCCTGGCACCAGGGACAGGTGTCGGAGTATAATGATGTGTGTATGAGGTGTGGTCTATGGAGGTTTGGAAATGTGTTCGTCTGTATCTGCCGCCAAGAGACGGCATCTGGGGTGTCTAATTGCCTATGAGGTAAATGGAAGTGCCTCCTTTCAAGGCGCTGAAACTCGAGGAGTTCGTTATACCTATAAGGTAGAGGAGTAAAAGCGGGCACAGTTTGGGTGGCCCCGCTCGGTTGATGACGCCTCGAGCTAGAGCATGTGCCCTCTCATTTCCCTCCAGTCCCTCGTGGCCGGAGGTCCAGGTGATTTGGTGGTGCTTGATGTGGGGTGTAGTGCCCATGAGCCGACTGACGTGCTTGGGAACTCGGCCTCTCAGGAAGTTTCGACACGCGTGTTGCGAGTCTGTGATCGCATGGGCGTTTTGGCCTAGGGACTCGTAATGCCTAATGGCAATGGCCACGGCGGTGGTCTCCGCGGCCGGTGGTGTTTCGGCTCATACAGAAGAAGTGAATAGAGTGAATAGTGTGTTGAATAGGGTGGTCTACTGCCGCCACTGCGTACTTGTCATGGTGCGGGTATGCAGCGGCGTGAACATAAACCACGTTCGGGGAATTGGCTAGGCGTCGGCGTAGGTATACGATACTCGCGCTCGTCGTCTGCCTGTGTGAACGTCTTTGAGCATATGTTTCGGTATCGGGGCCACGCTGATGTGTTTCCTGTGCTGTTTTTCTAGAGAGGATTGAGCATCTAGTGCGCGGATGTCCGCAACTGTGCCTACTCGGCGTAGGGTAGCTCGTCTAGCTTGGGTGGTCTGAAGTCTTAGTGTTTGAGATGCACGGATGGCTTGTGATAGTTCCGCAAAGGTGTTGAAGGTTCCTAGTGCGGTCAAACGCTCCATCGAGGTGTTTTTAGGAAGGTTAAGGGCCGCCGTGTATACCCCCCTTATGATGGTGTCACCTTGCTGCTCCTCTCCCTTTGTTAGGATGTGAAAGGGTAGTCCGTATGTGATTCGGCTCAGTGAGCAGCATTGGGGGAAGCAGCATTGGGAGCAACATTGGGAATTGATGATGTGTACATGAGACAACCGAAACATCATGAACATGTAAACGCACCTACAGTACAACGCATATCGCAATTTAATGTGGCGAGACGTAATAGGGACTTTTCGAATAGGGTGACTCTATCGGTTAGGGGTATAGGGGAAAAGCGGAGCGGTAGTGCGCATGCGCTGGACAATAACCGGAGGGGTGGCATTGTCCTTCGCCTGCGAACTGGAGCCCCGCTATTCGTCAATGCCTTTAACCGATAGGGTCACCCTATTCGAAAAGTCTCTAAAGCAATAACAACACTGCGCCACCAAAGCATACGGTGTTTGAAAGAATCCCAACAGTCACCGAAACCAAAGATCGTGGGGAAGTGTTCTTTTTAAAATTTGTGGTGTTGATCAGCGGGAAATTAATAGCGCAAGTATTTTATAGCTGAAAGATAATTTTTAGAAAGCAGAAGAAAAACAACCACATGCGGCCGGTGGGATCCGAACCCATGACATCCGAATTTCCCGTCCAGTGCTCTACCAACTGAGCTACTGCAGAGGGTGTCCAGTCATATACCTACGGGGGTATTTATGTGAACAACGCGCGTTGTTATTGATGTCACCGAAAGGTGCGTTGCGCTACGCGTCTGGTAAACCTGATTTTTTGACTTTATAACACGACAGCCTTCTGGTAAATAAAATGAGCCATCGTCGGACACTCTGCCTGCATGCTCCTAACGGAGAATCACGCTAGCTTATTATGAAGGCAAAAGTCTATTGAGGGAAGTCAGGGCGAATAAGAGAGGAATGCGGCGAGCGTAACTCTCTCCCCTCACGCGTTTCCTCCTCGCCACCTATCGCTTGAACGCTGGCGCTCCGCATTCAAGAGCCCAGGAGAGGAGGAACGGGTAAAGGAGAGAACATGATTTACGAGGTTACCCTCCCCCTTCCCCCCCTCCCTTTTTGACTGACGGGCAACCAGTTAATGAAAAAGCCAAAGAAGCAGCCCTGGCAACTCGTCGAAGGCAGGTTTGTAATCAGTGAAATACACACCTGCTCGAGCTCGGCTACCGTGTGCTAGGTTCGACGGCAGCGAGCGGTCACAAAAGGCGCTCGCGACGCCGGGAAGAGAAAGGAAACCATGTTTGTGCGCCTTGGTTAGGCGCACAAAACACACAACAGCGCACCTTAGAAAAACGAGCACCTCGAGGAAGCCCGGGGGGTGAACCAGGTTTACCATTGTTAGTTGTCACAGCTGTGTTTGATTGTTCGCGTTCTCGTTTCTGCGTTTTTATTTTTCACCTGATTTTTTTTTCGTTCTCGCGCTCTCCTCGCCGCGTCGCGAATCCACGAGAGAGAACGTGCTGTGCTCTGCAGGACTTGACTTCACGGAGCACCCCGGAATACTACGGCACGACGACACCGTACTCTTGTCCTGGGCCCCCTGTGAGTCTCTGTGTTCTAAAGGTGCGGAAACCACGCCATCTCCGGAGCACACTGCTGGCATCTTCAAGGCAAGAGTAGGAAGCGCTTGGACTTATACTTAACGCTCGACTCTACGGAGACCCAGAACGCTCACCAGGCCACATCTTGTTCACCGTGGATCGTCGTCCACACGTTCTGACGAGTCTTCAAATGCGTGGCGCTCCCGTAAGCTGAGTGCGTTGGGGCCACGCCCATTTATTTCTTTCTCCAGTCTTGACGAACCCTTTCGAAAAAAGAACAACCGTGACAATAGGTTTCGATCACAATGCCGATCGACAGCAGCGCGCAGTACATATAAATGAATCTCGAAAGCAGAGGTCTTCTTACGGGAGCGGTTATGAAAGCGAGTGCTACGCTTCGAGCGACCTCCTGCGCCCGCCAGGTAAAGCTATCGGTTGGTTGTTTTGTGATGTGGCGCCTTGAAAGAGTCGCTTGGGCTCTCTCACTGCTAATAGGGCTGGAAGATGCTATTAATATCCCGATAGAGCACGCGACGCAAGCTATTTTAATGTATAATCAAGGCATCAGGTCGCGGATTGTCCGTAACGTCCTTGTGTTGCCGTCCCCGCAAAGAAGTCTTGAATGTGACCGAATCAGTTTTGGCGCTATTAGGGATGCAGCCTGATTTATAGCTGGCGTTTCTTATATGAATGAAAGCAGCCTGTGAAGAGGCCCGAGTAGATTTTACAACCTCTCGCTGCTTTGGAAGAACGAAACTAGATTTGCTTTCACAGCCTTTCGCGACCTCCGAAGAAAGTCACTGTGCCACAAGGGCCGGCAGCGATACGGTGGTTCAGAAAGTTGTTTTCCGGCATTCACTTGGTGTAGTTACATCTGCTTCGTAGGCTGGTCACGGCTACGCCGACTTTCACTCGCCTATGCAGGCAACATACCCGCAGTGCAAGCGTGTAATGCAGAAAAACGTACTTTTACTGTGGTCTAAGGCAAAATATTTGTGTGTTCGATGCACAGACCACCACGTATTTTTTCGCAGCGTCGTTAAGTCTGGCGCTTTCTTGAAACAATTTGCCATGTATGACTGCCAGAAATGAGGGCGGAGCTTTATCAACGAAAATATTATAATCTGCTTTCTTGAGGTGCCTTGACTGGTCTTCCGTACAGAGCCATGGTAAGCGAATGTTGACAGAAATGATATAATTAAACTGAGACGGGATAAAGGGAAAGACACAAACCCTCGGTCCCTTTTTTCCCTTCTTAACGTTATTACATTCTTCCCCTCAACACGTACCAACCATCCCGTATCAGCCCTCTTCTAAAATGAATGCTGTATTCGGGAAATATTGACGGAAACTGAAGAGATGATGCTGAGTCAGCTCCCCGAAACGTTCGAAGTAGTCCTATACTAAGGCTCCTATTTCGCACCTGTGTTTCGGTGCATCTTGTATTATGCCACTCACAAAATTAGAGCACGTTGTCCTTTGACCTGTCAGCCCTGTCACACTCAGTGACGAGCTTCATCGGGGCTCACACCAAAGCGTTTAACTAAGCTGTGATGAGTTTTCGGCGAAGTAAGCGTCCTGAGTACAACCAATAATTAGCTGTTTTCTTGCAACCGGCTCTACCTAATCGAAGCCTGCAAGTCGTCCTGACCACTGAACCGAGATTATAAACTGTGAGGAATCGTAGCGCCGTTCTTTGCGGCATTCTTCACTGCGTTGCTAACTCTGGAAAATCGTTGCCATAGAGTTACCGCTTATGGCCCACTGCCCTTTATCCCACAGGAAGCTATTGATCATGGCCGGAGATGAATGGAAAAGAAGACTACTTAAATGTAGACGCATACACATTTGTTTTTCATGTCACCGTCAGCATTTTCGGACTCGTGGCTTTTTGTATGCAGCAGAAAGTCCACCGCTCTCACAAGCGAATTTTTTCAGGTTAGATATCACAAGAAAATAAGTGATCGCCATAACGAAATCTTAGAGTAACTGCGGTTTTATATCATAATGGCAGCGTCTGTGGAAGTAAACTAGGTTCCTCTCAACCGCTTCTCGAATGTTCGATGGAACTTCAGGAATACTCTTGTCGAAACTTTGTCACGAGGCGGAGGCGCTGTGCTTAACCCAGTTTTTAGTCAGCGACTTCAGAATCGAAGACGGAGCTGAGAGTCCAGTGGACGGCTGTCCCATCCTTGACACTCCGCGACTGCCTCCCACCGGGGGCAATGGTTTTAATGGAGTCTCGCCTATTCACGGAGGGAAGATTCAGGGACTACGCCATTACATTTGGTCGGAATCGGGAGCTATTTTAAGCCTGTAGTGGCGCCTATAGAGACGCGCCGTAGGCTCATTACTTTACGGTAATTCAGGGACATGACTTGCTGGAATTTTGTTTTCATTGTGCTCTCTGTAAAAAAAAGAATCTGTAAAGAGTAATTTCACCTGTGTTTACTTTTCCTCGCGTGGCACGCTCCTTGGGTAGCTGTGAGATGACGACAGCTTCGTGCTGCTGTCATTACAATCGTCTTTCGGCATGTACCACTGAACAGCTGTTTGTCATTAAAAGCAGAACACAGACGTCTTCAGTTTTCATTGCGATCATGTTCGTCCTTCCCTTTAATAGTTTTTCGCTTTTGTTTTTGTGCGCGGTGTTTATTTATTTATCAATACTGCCAATCCCTTTTGAGGGATTTTTACAGGAGTGGGTTTTGGCCGCAGACAAACAGTCGACCAGGCATAAACACTATATCAAGTATTCAAAAAGGACAGTGAAGATTATGGGGACAATAATACAAATTCATGGAAAACCCCCAAAAAGGTTATAAAAGTAAATAAAAATCACAGTTTCTTTCGTAATACACTTTTGCTAGCTAACACCAAAAATTTCTCAGTAGTTGGCTGGACAATGACTGAATCATCAAGTGAGTTCCACTCCTGCACAGCTCGCGGAAAAAAAAAGGAAAACATAAAGGTATTATTTGTGCAGAAATATTCTTGTATGGCGAGTTCATTTTTGTCACGCGTTTCTTTGGAAGTTTGCAGGGTAATGTATGTAGCAGAATCAACTTTAAGTTTGTTACGTAAAATCATGTACAGAAACTTCAGACGGCGAAGCGTCGCACGACTAGCTAGCGTGTCAAGCCCAGTCTCAGATAGCATCAGCGTCGGAGCATCGGTGCGCCAATATCTGTTGCAGATAAAGCGCACACTTTTTGCTGGACAGCCTCCATCGTAGATATATGTTACCTAGCGTATACGGGAACGAGGCGACGTTTGCGTATTCTATAGTATTGGGCGAATGATAGTAGTGTGCGCCAAAAGCTTGGTTCTTTCGTAGAATACCGCAGGGCTCGTTTCAGAAACATGAGCTATACGCATCACTTTGTTTGTTACGTGATCTACGTGAGTTGTCCACCTCAGATTGGCTGATATAATGATGCCGAAGCATTTATGCTCGGTGGCTGTTTTGAGTGTAGTGCTGCTATAGCCGTACTGTTGTGTAATCAGCTCGCCCAACGTTCTACGCTACTGCACCTCAACCATACAAGTAAAAATTGTTTGGTTTAATGGTGTTTAACGTCCCAAAAGCGACTCAGACTATCAGGGACGCCGTAGTGGAGGGCTCCGGAAATTTTCGAACACCTAGGGTTCTTTATCGTGCACTGACATCGCACAGTACACGAGCCTCTAGAATTTCGCCTCCATCAAAATCCGACCGCCGCGGCCGCGGGATCGAACCCGCGTCTATCGGGCCAGCAGCCGAGCAGCGCCATAACTACTGAGCCACCGCGGCGGCTTCATGCAGGTAAAAATGACACAGTACTAGAAAATATAAGAACGACATTGACTTAAATGCCAGGAGCAGCACATAATCTAACTCGTAAATATTCCGAACCAGTTGTGAGTTCTGTCAATAATTCTTTTTGGTTCTTGGGTTTTCCTGCACTTCAGCAATACTCTGTTACGCTTCGTGAATAAGTAAAGAAGGATACATACTTTTTGAAGCATTGTAGTTTTCATTTCTTGGCATGTACGGCTCCTGACAATAAATTTAGCTTCATCTGTATTCATTTCTTGCAAGGAAAGAGTCTTATGCATGACTCGCCAAAAGTTTACGCAATATTACTGCCGCTTCGGAGAATACGCGGAAAATAGGCACGAATATGTGCGTCTCTATTTCTTGATGCTTGTGAATCAGGGTAAAGTATACCCGCAGTCTTGCGAACTGCGCTGACGCAAAGCATTGAAGTCAACATGGAAGAGTTCCCTTTAGCTTAAATTACTTTTAAAAAAAGAAATAAAAATACTTTTCTGCATGGTGGATTGATTTGCAGAGAAACCGAAATTCCTGCGAAATCTTTGGTGTCAAAGTGAAGAAAAATGCTCCTTGTTGCCAAAACAGCATTGAGATGGAGCCTGCGCTTGCTTTAGCAAGCCGAAAAAAAAAACTGTCTGAGGGGGATTCACTGGGGAGAAATGTTTGGCAACAAGAAAGCTAAATTATGTAAAATTCTTCGGTGAACAGGTGTGAAATCTATATGTACTAACAAAAAACCTGTATAAAGAAAAGTGCCGTATGTCTGTGCGGCTGCTTGCTATTTGCTGGAATACTAAAATGCGACAGACTGCAGCGTTATCGCGAAAGGCATCTGTGAACAGTGTTTCAATGTTCGAGAATAAGATGATCAGTTATTACGAAACTACACGTAGCGACTAAGTCCAGTGGTCCTTTTTAAAAGTGTCGTAACTCGAGAAAAAAAACACGAGTGCAACGAGAATAATTCTGTGTGTTTCGGTAAATTTTCGCCAGTATGAACACTTTGCTCGCTTTAGTTCACGTAATAGGGCTGGGTACTGATCAGCGCAAGATCAGTAGCGAACGATAAGAGTCAACACAGTAGGCAGGAACCCATCATAAACTGCACTCACGTAAAATGAAAATTGTTAATCTCGTCCCTGGCTTTTGATAAAATAAATTACAAATGCCATAACCTAAAATTGATTTCACTTTATTAGGCTTTTTTCCTTCCTTCTACCTTCCTTCTTTTCTCTCTCCTTCTCTCTTTGTTTCTTTTTCTTCTTTTCCTGCTCTCCTTTTCTTTCTTCTTTTCTTTCTTCAAGTCCTTCTTTCATTCTCCTTCTTACTCCCTTTATTTCGTCCTTCTTTGCTTCCTTCCTTCCTTCCCATCCATCCATCCATCCATCCATCCATCCATCCATCCATCCATCCATCCATCCATCCATCCATCCATCCATCCATCCATCCATCCATCCATCCGTCCGTCCGTCCGTCCGTCCGTCCGTCCGTCCGTCCGTCCGTCCGTCCGTCCATCCATCCTCCCTACCTCCCTCCCTGCCTCTCTACCTTACTCCCTTTATCCTTTCTTTTTTCTTCCCCTCTTTCTTTCTTTCTTCTTTTCCCTCTTTCTTCTTGTCCTTTTTTCATTCTCCTTCTTACTCGCTTTTTCTTTCGTTCTCCCTTGCTTTCTTCCTTCCTCCCTTCCTTCCTCCCTCCCTCCCTCCCTCTCTTCCTTCCTTCCTTCCTTCCTCCCTCCCTTCCTTCTTCTCTTCCTTCCTTCCTTCCTTCCTCGCTCTCCCTTCCTTCCTTTATACTTTTTCTTCCACCTTTCTTTCTTTTCTCGCTCCCCTTTTCTTCCTTTCTCTCTCTCTCTCTTCTTGCAGAGCCATGCGGAGCAGCCTGACCAAAGACAAAGCCTGAGCCAGAAAGCTTAGAGAAGCCAAGCCACTGCATCGCGGCCGGCGCGCAGGCAGAACGCGTCACCGAGGCCACAGCCATGAACTGCCTCGTTTCCCTGGCTGCCCTCGCCGCCTTTGTCTCGCTTCTTCTCGCTCCGGACAGGTGTCAGGCGGGGCCAGACTCGACGTGCGACCTGGACGACTGCGCGGCCTCCTGCTCCGAACTCGGAGCCATGCGATGGAGCTGCGAGGAGGAGGGCTGCCTGTGTACCTTCCTCGTGGACGACGCCAAGTCCCTGGAGCTGGGCGAGGAGATCGAAGGTGAAGGTCAGGATGGCCGCGGGAAAGGACGTCCCAAGATCAAATACAGCCCTGGAAAGAAGAAGAAGGGCTCTGGAAAGGATAGAGACAGCGCCGCAACTGACAAGGACAGCTCTGGAAAAGAGGAAGGCGGCCCTGGAAAGGAAACTGGCACCGGAAACGCTACCAACGCCCCTGATCAAGGGTTGCCTTCCGGTAGCGGGAGCGGTGAAAAAGATCAAGGACAGAAGAATCAAACGACGGGTGGACAAAGCGATAAGGATAAAGGGACGGCCGGTGGAAGTCCGCACACTTCAAAAAAGCCGGACAAAAAAGAAAGTAGTGAAAACGGCGCCGGACAGAAGGACATGGGCACTCTCAGCCTTCTTTCTAGGCAGGCACTGGAACCGGACAGGGGCAGTAGAGGCAAGAAAAAAAGCGACTTTAGAGGCCGGGCCGGCACGGAGCGCAGCAGTATGCACATGCCCTTCCTTGTGAGAAGTCTGGAGCGGCCGTTGTCCCAGGAGCAGGTTATGAACCAACTCAAAAAACAGAAGGGAGACATTCCTATGAAGAAGATAGAAGAGTTTATATTGAAAGGGTGACGTAAATAAAGACACTGTGCGTTGAAAGGGCGATAGATTATCTTGGTTCATTGTAAAGTCAAAGAGAGTGAACAGGGAAATATAATGCGCACCAACAACATAAAAAATGGTTGTAAATTAAACGCCCTTGTTTGTTTTTAATTCTTACTGAAAACGACACACAGTTCACACGACGAATGATGCTTTGAAATGCTCAAAGTTTTTCAAAATATAGTGATAGGCGCACTGGGAAGTGTGAGTACAAAGAACATATATATGAAGCATATTCACAGCAGAGTGGGTTGGGGAGCAAATATGAGTTAATGATGTTCTAGTTAAAATAAAAAAAATTGGAAATAGACGCCGTCGATTTAAACAGAATGTAAATATTGGGATGGGCGCCGCAGAGGTGCAAGTGGGCTAATGAGATAAAGAAATCTGCCGGGATAATGTACCCACGGCTCGCGCTGGGCGCGGTTATTGACGATCAGTGGCAGAGACTTGTGCCCTGTGGTGGTCATAGTTGGGCCAATAATAACGAGGAAGCAAATTACATGCTCTAAACAGCAAACTCGTATCATGCTCCTTAGGAAGTTGCCGAATAGTCGCAGGTATTGGGTTTCTGGGAACATTAGTGAGGGACATCAAATAAAGACCCAACAGCCGTTCTTAGTGACAACCACATTTATTCAGGCAGTGCGGGCACAGACAATTTAATCGTAATTTAATGTGCTACGCTAACCCTACCGATATATACTCGTCGAGGTATCGCTGTGATCCTTCCTTCATACAGGGTGGTTCACTTAAGACTTTACACAAATTTAAAAAAAAAATAGGCTGCGTGAATTAGAACGGCGCTTTTTTTAGCATAGCATTGTCAATGGTGTAGCGCATCAGGATGCAGCTAAGATGTGCTAACTACCTGCCTGGTTAACTAATATTGAATAGCTAACTTTTTTAACTATTACTCATAGGCTCTTTAATTATTGAGAGGCCTGTAGACCGCGGTAAGTAATACTAGAATTTCGAAAACGCGGTTTCCCTCGGCGCTGTGGCCCAACAAATTCTGGTTACACTGTGCCAAAATACATGCGCTTTCGAGAAGTTGGAGGCAAAGCAGCCTCTACAGCGCACGTAACTCGCCGAAATAGCGAATCTTTGTTGGGTCACAGTGCCGAGGGTAACCGCTTTTCCGAAATTCTAAAAACTGATATGCATATTACTCACGCTGGGCTAGAGTCTCGCACTAATTAGGGAGCCTAACAGTAATACTTAAAAAACTGAATATGCAATATTAGTTAAAAAGCCGGCTAGTTAGCACGTCTTAGCATTCTGATGAGCTACACCGCTGGCAACGCTATGCCCAAAAAAGTTTTAAAATGTGTAAAGTCCTAAGTGAAACACCCTGTATACAGGACCGGCTCACTTCATGCCCTGAGCATTGCGGCGAATTCTTAACAGGCGATGTAAATTGCCGAAGAATAAATTTTACCAGCCGAATAAAGACTAGGGACAAGAGGAAAGACTACACAGGACAAGGCTGTCCTTGTCCTGTGTCCTTGACAAGCCTTGTCCTGTGTAATCTTTCCTCTTATCCCTCGTCTTTTTTCGGCTGGTAAAAATTATTCTTCGACATGTCATACCAACTGGCCCACCATTCAGCCTTGTTGATGTAAATTGCGTCCAGTTTCGCCTTCGGGATGTCGTATCTCGGACAGATAGCGCCTTGCCCTGCAGCGGCGGTAGCAAAAACATCCTTCACGCTGGAAGAAGGGTATGTCCCGCTTGTAACATGCGCCCAACACGTGGCCCACCTTGTTACAGCCATCCGTGCACTGTTTCCTGGTGCACTGACACAGTGTGCCGAGAGGCAGGGTCACCAGGATGACCAACAGCAGCGCCACTCTGGTATACTAGCGGGTGACGTGGCAAAGTGGTGGGGAGGCTTCTGCGGGCATCTTTTGGCCTTCTTCCTCCGGCTTGGGACATAATCACTATCATCAGCTCAACTAATGTAGACTGCTGGGCAAAGGCCTTACCCACTTACAACTAATAAGCCCTGTCCTGTGCGACCTTATCCCGGCAAACTTCCCTAATCTCCCTCACAAAAATTTCTTTAGACAGTCAATAGACTGCCCGTAGACTTCTGTCTATAAAGTCTATAGAGTGTCAATAGACAATCTCTAGATTTATGGCCATATAGCTTTAGTAGACGTATGTCTATTGACAGTCTATAGACTATGAAAAGACAAAAATAAATATCTATAGGAAGGCAATAGATTCTATAGGAAGTCTATAGACTGTCTATAGGCCATTTTTATAAGGGAGCTCATCCCACCCCCTGCCTCTGCCGCCCCCCGCAACATCTGCCTTTTCTGGGAAGCCACTGAATTACCATTGAAGACCATGGGCTGTCTTTTCTTCGCATCACATGCCCTACCCAGGCCCATTTTTTTTCTTGATTTTGACTAGGATGTCATTAGCCCACTTTTGTTGTTTGACCGACTCTGCCCTTTTCCTGTCGCTTTAATGTTATACATATAATTATCTCTACAACAGCCTCGTTGCGCTGACACCACTTATTTCATCATCAGTATCATCATCATCATCATCAGCCTTAATACGCCCACTGCAGGGCAAAGGCCTCTCCCATGTCTATCCAATTAACCCTGTCCCTTGCCAGCTGCATCCACCCTATCCCCGCAAACTTCTTAATCTCGTCCGCCCACCTAACCTTCTGCCGCCCCCTGCTATACGCTTGCCTTCTCTTGGAATCCACTCCGTCACCCTTAAGGACCAGCGGTTATCTTGCCTTCGCATTACATATTCCCTGCCCAAGCCCATTTCTTCCCCTTGATTTCGACTAGGATGTCATTAACGGGCGTTTGTTCCCCCACCCACTCTCCACAATTAAACTTCCCGCTTCCGAACTCTTAACGTTACACCTATCATTTTTCTTTTCATGGCTCGCTGCGTTGTTCTTAACTTAAGCTGAACCCTCTACGTTAGCCTCCACGTTTCTGCCCCATAGGTGACTACTGGTAAGATACAGCTGTTGTATACTTTTCTTTTGAGGGATATTGGTAAACTGTCTTGTCATCAGCGAATCGCAGATTATTTAGGTATTCTCCATTAACTCTTATCCCCAACGGTTCCCAGTTCAGGCATCGGAATACCTGCTGCAAACAGGCAGTGAATAGCATTGGCGCGATCGTGTCTCCTTGCCTGACGCCCTTCCTTATTTAACCCTCTTTATTCTTTCACGCCAACCTTCCTACCTTACCTCACAGCGCGACTGAGGTGTCCGCCATGAAGTGAGACTCTTACTGCGCCATTTCCTTTAGCAAAAAAAATTCTTAAACCCTTTTCACTAGCTTCCAAGCTTCTGCTCCCTAGGTGAGTACTGGCAATATGCAACTATATTACATTCCTTCCTATATAATGAACAGCGCACGCAGACGTTTTGCACACAGCGTGTGACCGGTAGTGTGTGATTCTTGTCAAGCTTGAGTTGCATGTCTTGCGAAGAACTTAAAGAGAACGCTGATGCTACGTGAGCCGCTACGTGCCGGCTGCATACAAGTTACACGTAGAGGCCTTGTAACTTGTAACGTAACTTGTATGCAGAGCTCTAGGATTCTAAACTCCGAGTGTGCTGAGCGCTTGGAAGGGGCGAAAACTAGCGCGACAGCAAGTTTATGAATCTAAAATTTGAGCCATGACAGGTCATCGCACAAACAAATGAACAGCTGCATTGCTTTTAGTGCCTCCTTCTTTTAATGCAAATTCTACGAAGACTTGATCTTTCTTCTTCATAGGTGGCTCTAGTAGTTCCTAGAGAGCTCAGCAGGTAGGCTCCCTAATACGATTGTGAAGCAAACAAAGAAGCTTAAAAATAAGCTAAATAAGCATGTCCCGTCCCATGCTACTAACAATAACGGTCTTAATACTGCGGGGGAAATAACAGTGCTAAAAAAAGAGACCCATGTATGCCCGAAAAAAAGACAATTAAAAAGATAAAAATATGTTCTACTATAAGAGTCGTTGTCAATGGAAGGAACGTTGAAAAAGGGAAGTGATTATATGAGAAAAATGAGTAATGAATACATGTTTTTTCGCTGGGCTGGCTTAACTAATCTATTAGGTTTGGTAACGACCACTGACATCGCTACAAAGTATTGATACACGTGCGAAAATCGCCACTGAGCTGTTCAGAACCATAGCAGAACTCGGCATGGAGCGTCGAGTGATTAGTAGTAAATAGTAGTAAGTAATACAAGGGAGAAAGTCGACCCGCGCGTGACCCTCTATGGCGTGTTTTATCGGCCAGGGCCGGGTCTCGGCATTCACGTGGGGCCGAATTTGGCGTGCAAGCTAGCTTTGGACTTTGTTCTGAAAGCGCTGTTGACAAGGAAATTGCAAAATAAATCATATTTTGCTTTTTATGACAGATGTTTGCAGGCTGATAGGTGTAATTGTACTCACCTTTACAGCTTCCAAACATTTATAAAAGGAAAAAGCGTTTTACAAAAATGTGAGGGGTGTACCGCTGTCCCAACGGCCGGAAACCGCAGGTATCTTCCATGATACTGCACGCATTTCTCAGCCCGTGTGCACAAAAAGTTTTTGTTCAATAGCCGAGGCTGTAAATGGAAACGAACCTTTGTTCTAGAGCTCATGCTTCCTTTTAAAAACAGTTAGTTTCGCTTCAGTGCCTTCATATTTTTTTCCTTTAGGACGCAGTTGAGTGATCCCCATCCCTCTCCCTCTCTTTTTTTCTATCTTACTTTCGATATACCACGTTTTCCTCCCAATAAAACGAAGAGGAAGAATGTTGCCGCAAATACAAAGGGAACCATACGGACTCTGCCACAAAACACAGTGCGTGACTTGTAGCAGTGGAGTCTTTGTACTTGCCAATTCATGGAATGGCATGGCCTTATTCTTAGATCAGCCCTTCCACGGGGGCACAGGCTCAAACGTCCCTTGATCTGAAGCCTTGACGCTGCGCACCCTCCTCTCAAAAGGCCTGCAAGTGAGATGTTCTCACTCTCCCTTTTGTTCGTTCTCATTTCTTTTATAATAGCTGTTTTGTGTGATCACAGAGCTATTCCCCACCTTAGTGTTGGCCGCGTAATCTTACTGTGGAAAAGAAATTAAATGCATGCACTGTAAAATAACGTGGCTGCTCATGTACGCACAATGAAACCAAGAGATGTCCTTGAAAAAGAAAAAAAAATCACAGGACTGTTACGACTATGTAACGCGAGATTCAGCGTTGGCTGTGTAGGCATTTAGTTCTGACAAGCGGCTGTTCCAAACATAGCCACCCGTGGGCTTATGCGACCCAGGTCTTCCGTGACATAAGGTGACGTCAGACGAGGAAACACAAACAAACGCAAAGCATTAATAAAGGCCTTAGCACATCCTACGTGGTGCCATGCGGGATGATAACCATACCCGGATTGCCATGGTAGCCATGGTAACGCACCCACTAGTTACACCGACGGCGACGGCGACGCGCAAGCCAGGGACGGAAGCCTAACAGCTATCGCGGTAAAATTAAATAGTGATTATACTCGTCGTAATGTGGATCAGTACTACCTAGTCGAATTAATGCTGGTTTGGTTTGGTTTATGGGGTTTAACGTCACAAAGCGACTCAGGCTACGAGAGACGCCGTAGTGAAGGACTCCGGAAATTTCGACCACCTGGGGTTCTTTAACGTGCACTGACATCGCACAGTACACAGGCTTCTGAATTTCGCCTCAATCGAATTAATGCTTCTGCAATCGTTACATCTGCTGCATTTGTTTTTAATACTGCTGCCACGCAAGAGTGTGCGTTTCCGTTTTGGGAGGGTTGCAACGAGTGCTTTATGGTGTAAAAAATACGTTGGCACTGACTCGAGCATCTTTAGTGCAGCGTGCTTGCGGGAAGCGTTCCGAGAGTTCTTACTTCGAGGCACTATCCTTCCGCATACGCGCAGCGTTCAGAACAAGACGCTCCGCCTCGGCTCCATCCGTGACCCTCCCGCAACAGAACTGATGTGCCACGTAATTGCTGGCCGCCTAATAATAACTGCTGCGGCTGTTATTCCGCATGCGCGTAGGATGCCGCGTCATGCAGTCATTTCCATGTATGTTGGTCATATATCCTTTACTCTTGTCCTTTTTGTTCTTTTTTGCTCCTGTTGATGATGACGAAGTTAGTGGTAGTCGCGAGGTGCGGGCTTACAGCAAGAAGCAGTCACGTCATCACGCACGTTTGATGGTTATGACGGTGACTACTATTGTGCGGAGTCTGCGTAATACTATTAAGTGGGGAGACTCAACTTTAACTGCAAGTTCTGTAAAATAAACAGAAAAAGAAACCTAGGAGAAGCGGGTACAGAAAGGATACAGAAGTGCCATGAACAGCCCGTTGCCTTGGCTGTCATAGCCGCCTCCTTCTAAGTTCAGTAGAACCCAGACGGAGGCAGAACCTGCTCTTAAGGCAGAGTTTCAGTTCCCCCTACTTTTTATTCGCACTTTTACGCAATGTATTCAACGTGATTCGAGGGCTATCACATGGAGTTGAAAGATGGCTTCAAATAAAGACTGTGCGACAATTCTTCTTCGCAGTCCCTTTTATTAAAGACGTGCTCGCAGAAAAAAAATGGTTTCACTATAGTGACGAAAGGGTAGCTAGGTTATGCTGACCATCGCAATATCTTCTGCTCACGGTTTCGCTGTTATAGTTCCTAAACATACGCACGCTGTTTCAGTTTATGTGCCTATAACGCGCTGCTGCACAGTGCTTATACGTTGTTGTAGATATGTGCAGTGGTCACTGGAGCGCGGTTTGTAATTCTGACAGTCCGTGCATGCACATCTGCGCGCGAGCAATGCATACTTCATCACTTTTTATATTTTTATAAACCTTGTAAATGGTGCGTAAAGCTTTACCCAGTGCTTTCTCGCTATTGGTACCCTCTGTACTTCTTTTCATCCTCTCCCCGCCCCTTTATTTCCGCCCTCTGCACCTCGGGTGCTTAAGTTACTAGATAGCAACTGCCGTGTCTGGCAAAACCTTTTCTTTCCTTTCTATAACTTTGTAATAATAATCCTCCACTACTGCTATTGCGTACTCCCAAACGACGCCGCATCACGCGTTCAGTGTCGTGTCCCGGATGTCCCTGTTTACGTTGCGTACGGGAAGAGTTTTCGCGCTTTGTTGCGGCCTTCGGGTGGCGGAAGCACCTGCACACTTCCTGGTACGGGTAGTTCTGTACCTTGCAACATTCGCCGTACTCCCAGTCCGCCTCCTTGCACACCTTCGTGCAATTTTCCTTGTTGCATAGACACAGGAAGCCGGGAGGCAGCGTAACCATGACAACGAGAGCGACAAACAGCAGCGCGGCCTTCTTGTCGTCGAGTTTGACGAAGGGACGAAGCGGTGACGAAGAACCTGAAGGCATTCTTTGTCTTTCTTGCATCTGTAAAGAAGAATCAGCACCAAGAGGGTTTGTACGCAACTGACCGACAAAGTGCAGTGCTGGTCCAGCTTGAGCTGGGAGTTTTCAAGTGAAATGAAAACTAACTCTTTACAGAGCCCTACGCGGCAGATTTACAGCGTATTCAGGCAAAAACCGGCAACGCGACAATCAGCACAAAATACAAACAGAAAATGCAAGTGTCCGCATTTCGTACTCTTTTCTTTTTCTAAAGGAGATGCATTTTAAAACATCTCGATACGTGCCCGTCGATCACCTCCCGCGGGAAGTGATCCGGTATATTTTCCGCAATTATTTTCTTGTTTCAGAGTGTACTCGTGGACTCGGCCGTTTGATAATAGTTGACGAACACTTTTGAATAATGAGTGGGACAAACTGTGCATCGTCCTTTTGAAACTATCTTTTTTAAACGCCACAATATGTGTGTGCTGTGAAGCCGGACATACCCCGACTGACGCATTTATCCTAACCGCACAAACTTATCGCGGAGACTGTCTAGAAAGCTCTACATAGAAAGCAATTCTCAAACGGCATGATAAGCGAAGCACACGCCGTAGCAGAGGACAGAGCAGACGATAGCCTCGACCGCCTCCGGTAGGCTGCCTCGGTGTAGCGCACGGCCATACGGCGGCGCTGGCATCGAGACATCTTATTAGCTCTGGCGTGCGCGAGCGCCACCTATGATGGTAGACACCGTGTTGTTCTACACTTTCCAGAACTCTTTCTTGTAAGGGTGCAAAGGTTCTTGAGGCTTCCTCGGGAGCTCTTCAAACCAGCGTAGACACAACATGGCGCGAGTTAATATTGCGGCTTGCACATAATACATTATTGTGGACATATATTCTGGACAGATACCTGCGGCTTGACATGGGTGCCCTTACTTACCGTCTTAGTTGTCAGGGGCTTGCAAACAATATGAAATATGACGATGTATACGAAGTTCTGGAGCGTGCACTTTGCCTAGTGGCCGGAAACAGCAGGCATTCCTCCCACCACGTTGCACATAGCTACCAACTTGCGAGCAAATAGAGTTTTCGCTTAGCGGCCATGTCTGCAACAGAAAATATGCGGTTGTTGTGACGCTCGTAAGCCTATATAAAAACCACTTTCTCTTTTATACATTTGGTTTCTTCCTTTCCTTAGTTTAATGCCAACACGTGCACTTCAAGGAGCTATAAGTGCGGAAGAAACGAAATAAATTTGGCTTGTCTTAAAGTTTGTCTCATGGCAGCTTGTACGTAATGCGTTAATTCCTGTGCAGGCAGGTCAGTGGAATGTGGATAGAACGACTGTGGAAGTTATTGTTTTCGTAGAAAAGCTTCTATATCCCCTGAAGTCTGAAAATCGGCTATCCTAAACGCACTCGTGCCCGGTCTTGACAATGGATTTTCACTCTTTAAACATTTTGTCTCGCTACCAGGAATTTCGAGTCAAACGCTTCTAGTTCCTTTACCTGCAACAACGTGGTGCACGGTTTTGAACATTAAAATGATGCGTGCTGATGTCATCCGTGACGTAAGAAAGAAAGCTAATGACCGAGCGGCTGCCATTGGGCGTCATAGGCTGCTAGGCTTAGCGGAACTGGCTGGGAGCTGTCAGGGATTCCCAGGAATGGTCTGTACACCTTATTTTATACAGCCGGCTTTATTTGCATGCGAAGCGCTTGCTCCAGTCTCAGCGTCAGACACGCTTATACTTATTGCCTTGCGAAAAGTAAAAGTATGCATTGAAAAATATGGTGGATGCCCATAAATACAATTGTGAGTACAGATAGAACAGAAAGTTGAGCTAATTGAATATGAATTATAGAATAACCGGTTATCAGTAGTTTTAAGAGACAAACGACACACAGCAACCGCAGACAGGTGAACAGTCGTACCGGACTGCATACCAAATATAATTAATACAAACTATTTCTTAGCCTAGGATTCCCTGGCGGCTAAAATAGCACGTATATCTCTTAATTGCCCCTTCAGGTTATTGCTAAAATTTGCTGTCCGCGTTCTATAGAACATCACATCAAGATGACCTCGTTTCTGACCAGAAATGTGAATCATGGGGCCCACTTGTGGCACTTAGTGAAATATCCAAAAATAATGGCTTGCCTACATCTAACTCCACACGACTCCACGTCAAGCAGGTCGGGTACAGGCCGTAGCAGCAGGCTTCGCAGAAAGGAAAGTTCATTGCTAAGCGCAGGATGGAGAGGGAAAGGAGGTATTCTAGAGAAAGCCAGTAACAAAGCCCGGAGAAGAAGCTGAGAGA